>NW_024353517.1:12701300-12814590 GCF_902729225.1 Pteropus medius
TATATATATATATATATATATAAATCTCTATATCCTACATCCTCTACATTTCACAGTAGGCTATTACAACAACCTCCATCCCATTTTTTCTTGGACAGAGTTGGGAAGTTCCATAAATAATGAAAGATCTTTGGAGGTTTCTGAGTTTCAAAGAAGTTACCACCCCCTTACAATTTCAATCTGTTTACTTCTCTCTATCCTCACTGCCGACATCCTAGTACAAGGCGTTATCACTTCTCACCTCATTTTCTGTAATAGCCCCTAACTAGTCTCCCTGCTTCCTCTTTTTCTCTCACTAAAATCAATTCTCTATGTGGCAGCTAGAGAACTTAATTTTTAAGAAATATCTTTATTTTAATGTAATTCATCTACCATACATTCACCTATTTAAAGTTTTCACAAGAGTAGGTTTTAGTATATTCACAAGATTGTGCAACCATCACCACTAATTTTAAAACATTTTTATTACCCCTCAAAAAGCTCCATATCCATTTACTAGTCATTTCTCATTTCTCCTTTCTCTTAGCCCCTGGCAACCATGAATCTACTTTCCTCCTCTTGTCTAGCGTATTTACCTTTTTATTAATGTTATCAGAGCTCTTTATATATTCTGGGTCTATGCCCCTTATTTGAATATACGGTTTGCAAATATTTTTCTCCCATTCTATGAGTTGGGTTTCACTTTTTTTTATGGTATTGTCTGGAGCACAAAATTTTTTAATTTTCATGAAGCCCAATCTATTTTTTTCTTTTGTCACTTATACTTTGATGTCGTATCTAAGAAAGCTTTGCCTAACCCCATGTCATGGAGATTTACCCTATGTTATTCTTTTAAGAGTTTTGTAGTTTTGGCTCTTATATTTATGTCTTTGATCCACTTTGATTTTTGTATACAGTGTCAAGTAGGGGTCTAATTTCATTCTTTTGCATGTGGAGAACCAGTTATCTCAGCACCATTTGTTGAAAAGACTAGAAAGACATTTTAAAATCATAGATTGGATCACAACTCTCCTCTGACTAAAACTTTCAGTGATTTCCTATTACATTTATAATACAATGCAAATTTCTCTGCTTGTTGCTTCCCTCTCATTTCACACCACTCTCCCTTGTTCCCCATGCTCCAGGTTCCCAAGTCTCTCATTTCCCAAAATAAGTACAGCTTGCTTTTCTCTTAGTTTTCTCATCTTTCTTCATGTCTCACTTTAAATGTCATCTCATAGATGACTTTGTGAATGTTCTTCTAAAGTAGGTTCTCCATCCCATTTACTTTTTTATACAATACCCTTTTATTTTCTTCATAGCCTTAGTTATCCATGTATTTGTATTTATTTTGCTATTTTATTTTTTGTAATACTTTTTTGCATCTACTATTCTGTTTTGCATATGGTAAGCATTCAATTCACAAGTCATGTTGTTAGAAACGAGAATTTAAAATTAGAAGGGACTTTAGAAATCACCTAGTCAACCACTCTTATTTTACAGATGGAAAAACCGAGATCTAAAGAGAGTGAAAGATTTGACTGGCGTCAGAGAGTTCTTAGCTTTCATTTGGAGAGCTCTAGTTTCCACACTAGTTTCTTTTTCATTTATAACACTTATTTGTCATATTTCAGTGTCATGCACTACTTCAAAATTACTAAACTGAAGGTGTTTTTTTGTGTGATCTCTTATAGAAATAACGTTTTTCTAAGCTTTCTTCCTAAAATGCCTGGAATAGGCCCTCAAATGGAAGGACAAGACCTGGTTAGAAAGGCTAAAAGTCGCATTCCACAAGAGCACTACCTCCAACTGCTCCTTTGTTTCTCCCTCCTCGGCGGTCCCACCTCCCCCTTCCTCCTTCTGCCGCACCCTCACTCTTCCTTTGGTCCTGGTCTGCCACCCAGCACCGCTACCCCTGGAGGCTCCGCCCGCTTCAGGGCTGCGTGCCCTGCTCCAAGATGGCGTCAGGCGCTTCTGCTCTAGGGGAAGTGAGCTCACGGTACTCCGGAAGGGAAGGTGGGGAGCGAGCAGGCGGTGGGTGACCCTCCGCGGGGCTGTGGGTGGTGCCGCGGCTGCAGCTGTGCTGTTCACATTAAGGGCTGGAGAGCGGGCGAAGGACTCGCCTGCCCCTGGGAACCCAGTCGAGGGCCCAAGGCCAGGGGCATTGCGCCCGGAGCCGCTTGCCTCTGGCGGAAGTTCGGCCCTGGAAGCCGGCGTCCCGCCCCCGGCGGCCTCCTTCCCCGACCCTCCTCCCAGGCTGCGCGCGGGGCGGCCCCAGCTCTGTCTCGGGGGCTGCGGCGGGAACCGCCAAGCGGGCTGGACCGGACCCTCCCTCTGAGGACTCGCTGGAGAATAGGGAGCGCGGCGGGTCGGTCCGTCAGCCCAGAGGTCAGGCCACTGGTCCGCGTCTGTGGTCCTCTGTCCTTCGCGCCGCTCTCTTGGCGAGAGTCCACGACCTCCCTACACTGTTTGTGCTTCTCCTTTGAGTATGCCACCAAACCCTCTGGCAGGGTGATTTTCTTCCTTGCTTTAGCCGGGAAGGAGATTTCTGTTCATAGGCTCTCTGTTCCCATCGCTACCCCTGCCCTCTTGAAAGTTTTCCTTCAGTAGGAATGCTTGTATTCCTCCCCTGGACGATTTGATGGTTCCCACTCCAGCCGCCGTCAGATGTAGCTAGTGGGATAACCTTTAGATCAAATCTTTGAAATTATCACCTGTATAGCTACAAAGTTGTTCTCTTCGCCCGAGAAGGTCAAATGGACTTCGGAGTTAAGATGCAGGGGGGCGAACCAGTGTCAACCATGAAAGTCTCAGAGAGCGAAGGAAAGCTGGAGGGCCTGGCTACAGCAGTGACCCCGAACAAGAACAGCAGCAGCAGCTGTGGAGGTGGATTCAGCAGCAGTAGCAGCAGCAGTAGCCGCGGTGGCAGTGCAAAAACCTGGCAGTACAGGTATGGTCCTTTCTCCAAGGTGATTTCCGGAGGTGGGGGTGAGTATGCTGGAGTCTGCATTCCTGCAGCTGTTGAAAGGTAAAGTTTATCCACTGACTTTGAGAAGCAACCAGATTTCATTTGGACCTAGGATCACATCTTTCATTAGCAAAATTTAATTAATTTTTTCGTCCACTCAACAGGTATTTATTGAGGGGCTGTTGAATGTATCCTTGAACTTCCTCTGCAAATCTGGAGTTACTCCTTCCTCTGATTTAATTCTGTACTCACTTCTGTTTTTACTTGTGTTGTAATTTGTTTACAAAACTGTCTCCTCTGCTCGACTGTGAGGGCAGGGACTGTTTAACTGAGCTCTCTCCGGAGACTAGCAAATACTAGGTGCTCATTTGGTATTTACCCAGTGATTGAATGAAATAATGGAATCGGAAAAGATTCTTGCCCTTCTGGTGTTTGTGACTTAAAATTTTGGAGAGATGTACATAAATTATTTGAATACAAAGGCAGAGGTACAGTTACTGGTGCCTTTAATACTCTAAACCATTGAGTCTGGAGGGTTTCAGTTTGAGTTGATTAAGCCACTAACAAGCTCTCCGGACTGATGAGAAATTCTACATTTGTCAATTTTTATTAATACAAATGAAGAATTTAAGGAACAGGAAGAGTCCTAGAGAAGCATCAGTAGTTTCGTTTTGTTTTTTGGTTTGTAACGTATAGAGGGATATATCCTTCCAGAATCTTAAGAATGAATGAAATTAGAATATCCTGTGTGGTATTGGAACTCAAGGGATGCATTCCTAAATTTTGGCTGACTGCCTGTATGCCTAACTCTAGTCCTTTTTAGCCCATTTGCTACTTGTAATTGTGAAATTTGTGTGAAACTTGAGAGGGATTAAAACCAAGATTTTGTGAAGATATACATTTATCATAGATAATATTCACATGTGTGAAATATGATTAACATAAATGAAGACTAAGTTATAACTTTTTATTGGTAAATGATTGTGGAGCAAGAAAGTATATTTAGTTACTGTGAGATGTCTAGGCCCACTTTTGGAATCAGCATGATGCTTTCTTTGTGTGGTTTAATATTAACCATATAAAATTATCAATTATTTGGCAGTGATATTTTGATATGACTAAAGGAAGTAAGATAAAGTTATACTTCCTGTAGACAGGTCAATTTTCTGACATCTTCAACTCTTTGAAACCCAGTCTCAATTGAATTAAAAACTAAAACAAGTTTCTTAGAAGCACTGGGAAAGTCATCATAAAGCCACGCATTTTACTCCTGTATTTTCATTCAGAACTCTATTATCCCTTAAATTTAAGGTGTTATTTAATGGTGTTATAATTTTCAAACTAGAATCTATCGGAAGCACAAATGAAAATGATTATAGTGAAATGTAACAGGCAACTGACAATGTAGGACAGTCAAAGATTTGAAAAACTGACATGCAGACTCAGCTCTATTACTTCCTGCTACAATAATCATGGTCACAGTGACCTTAAGTCATTCAAGAAAGCACACTGTTTAAGAAGGCAGAGAACTAACTGGTACAGTGGTGAACAATTTCAAAGAAAAAAGCTAAAATTTAAAATAAAGATGCTTAAGTGTGTGGAAAATTCAATTATGTGGAATTCTTCCCCAAAGATGCAGATAAATAAGACATGACTGCCTTACATACTGATATATATTTTTATTTTCTTGAGGCTTGTCTAAGGCTGCCCTTCAAACTAGCCCTCCATCTAATTTATCCTTTTGTCCTGTAGGACATTGATTAAGCACTTTTCTCCATTGTCCTGTGTTGCTCCCTCTTCCCTGGCTTCTCCTCCATAGGCTCTATACTTTAAAGTCTTTAGACTTTAAAAACAACAACAATAATAAAAACCAACCTAACTTTTTTGTCTTAAAAGCAGTTTATACTCACTGCCTCCATTTTCGTAACCTCCATATATTATCCCCATGACAGTTGGTTCTGTTCCCACCAAAGAAATGGGTGAAAAACAATGTTTTTAGATTCTTATTCCAACTGATCTCTCAGTAAGTGTATCTGTTAAAATTCTTTCCTTGACTTTTCGATATTACCTTCTCTTGGTTTCTCCTTTATTCCTCTCACTGTTCCTTTCTCAATTTCTTTGGTTGGCTCTTTTCCTTTAAAAGTTGGTATGATACATACATCATCTCCTATGCTACATGCTTTTTGTTTATTTCATTTTCTTTCATGATCTCAGCTCTTTTTGGAACTTAGGAGCCATATATCCAACTGCTTCCTGTAATTTGCTACTATCTCATTTTTAAAATGGAAATTTCAGGTTATCTTATGGAGTGGTTGAAATTTAGTAAAGATTCTGTGGTTTGGCTTTGCAGACTTAGAAATTTAATTAGTATGTTTTCAAGCTTCATAAATGTTGTAATATGTATCATTATGTCATTCCTTTTCATGGCTGAATAACAAACATCCCGTTATATGAATATGCCACATTTTGCTTATCCATTCATCAGTCGATGGATATTGGAGATGTTTTCATTTTGTGATTTATGAAAAATTTTCTGTGAACATTGTGTTCAAGTTTTGTGTAGATATGTTTTCATTTCTCTTGGGTATATTGTAGATCCTTGAATAATGTCATTTTGTTATAATGTTGATGAGATACTTTAGGAACTTTTGTGTATATCAGTTAGCCTATGGTAAAATTGGTTTCGTCATACTTTGTTTGGCTTAAAGTTGCAGCATCTGTGGATAGTGTTAAAAGTGGACAAACTATGTACCTAGGAGTGGAATTGCTGAGTCATATGATAACTCTTTAACTTTCATAAGGCTACAGGCATCTTGAAGCTCAACTAGGAAGGAGCCACTTCCTGGCTCACTCATGTGGTTCTTGGCACAATTCAGTTCTTTTTTCCTGTTGGCCAGAGACCTCATTTCTCATGAACTGACTGCTGGTGGCCTCCTTTGATTCCTGGCCACATGGGCCCACTCCACAGAGCATCTTATTACTTGACAGTTTGATTCATCAGAGCAAGAGAGTGAGATGGCAAGAGAATGCTAGCAAGACAGAAGTCACAGTCTTTTGTAACCTAAGCAAGGAGGTAAAGTCACGTCACTTTTCACTATTCAGAAGAAGTGATGAGATTTAGCCCATAGAAGGGCGTGAATACCAACAGATGGAGATCATTGGGAACCATGCAAGAAGGTGCCTATTACAGATGTTAATATAAATGTACTCTAGGTTGTCATCTACTATGGAAGTAGATTTGACAGGTAGGAAATTGGAAATTTGTTTCTAAAGCTGAGAGTTTGGGACTGAATTTGACTATTGGGGAATAAGAGTTGCTACTAGGAGATCAGTTACAGTGACCTAGACATGTTAGTAGGCCGGAAAAGAAGGAAATGGTTAAAGGAAAGGTGATTTGACCAGGTAGAGAGTGGTAGTGAGGGAAGGAGGTACAGCTGACCTCAGTCATCGAAATTTGAAACTTTGGAAAGTCTACAGGAGAAACAGATTTTGGGAGTCAAAGGATGCATTTGGTTTTGTGTGTATTGAGCTTAAATTGCCAGAACAGTTAAGTGGCATATGCACCTGGACCTTAGAGATATAGGGCATCAGAATGTTTTCACTTCTGTTATCACATTTAAGCCTCACAACAGTTTTGGGCATTATTATCACCTTTTTACAGTTGAAGAAAATGAAAGTCAAAATGAGTTGGCCAAAGTTGCATAGTAAGTAGAACTTTTATTCTTAGGTAGTTATTTGTATAGAGGTATTAAAAATAGATATGCTCTGTAAAGGAACGAACAATTACTGATAAACAATTAGTTAAGGACATGGTGGTTTCATTACTTACTAGAGTTCTAACTCATGCAGCAAATATTTTTGAACCTCTGCTGTATGTGAAGTTCTGTTCATTAATTCCAAATCATCATCGTATACACTCAGAATAATCAAAGTAGAGATCCTGAGGTTTATTTTCGGTGGATCATGAAAAAGAATCAGAAAAGGGAAGAACCTCAGCTGCATTTGCTAAATATATCATGAAGACTTTTTTTAAAACCAAAGCTGAGAAGTGAATTTATTAGAGTAGCCTTAAATTTTCTTCTTTTCAGAATAATTGATATGTGATGTGTTCTTTGCTAAGCACTTAAGAGGAAAATGCATTTCTTAATTCTGGATCCTTCCTTCCTTTTTCATAGTAAATGTTCAAAGTTTATAAAATGTGCATGTTTCCATTATTTTTATATTCTGCATGTCACCTTTCAGAAAAATTTCATAAAATCTGCCACTTGTTTATCATGTGGTCAGAAGAGAGCTACCCAGAGGAACTGAAAAGCAAATTGGGGTATATGATGGGCCAGCTTTTTCTTATTTTGGGCTCTGTGCCTGCTAACCATCATTAACAAACGGGCAGATCTCTTTTCCTCATTAGCAGATAGTTCTGTTTCAGTAAATGGGTAGAAGAACAAAAACGTATAGTATAGAAATATTTTTTTTTATGTCAGACCATGTCTTTTACTCTGAATACTCTGTTACAAGGAAAAGTATCTATTTACAAATGGGAAGAGGAGATCTGCCTCACTTCTTTTGAGGTCGATTTGAAAAAAATCATAAATATTTGCTTTTTTTCTCTGTAGGGGTTAAAGGAAAGTTGAATATATTTTTCTGTACCCTAGTTTTTGTTTTCCTTACCTGGAATCTGCTTTAGATGCTAGTAAAAACAAGGGGAAGACAACTTGTAGACATGTAACTGAATACTACAAAATGTTGTCCAAAAATCTATTGAGATTTATTTTATACCAAGCCTTGAGGAACAAAATTTGATGTGTTATGGTATACTCTGATTTCTTAATTTTCTTATTTTTCTTTACGGTTCTAAATACAGTCCATTTGAGTTCATATTTTCCATAGAAGTTATACTGTGTCTAAACTATGCCAACAAGGTAGTGTTAGAATATGCAAATTAGTCTTATTAGTTCTTTTCAAATAAATCACATAATTTAGGTCCCGGAGGGAATTGTCCATCAAACAGACTGTGGGAAATTATGTTTTTATAAACTTTTGTTTTTGCTTTTGAAAATAGTGGAAATTATTCTTGATGTAAATCATACTACCTTGAAGAGGGGGAACATTTTTTTTCTCTTTGTTTAAGAGAACATCTTTCCTAGGTAAGAATCTTCTCCTGTATTGATTTTGCTTAATAGACTGATTTGTGTCCAGACTTACTCAAGTTTAACTTAAAACTAAATTGCCTGATTAAATAGTCATATTATTGTTTTGGCATTACCATCTGGGTTTTAGAACAATTAATAGAGCATTTAGTTTGCTGGTGAAAGAGGGGATTTTCTATTTCGTTAATTAGGTGTTGGAACAAAGCATGATTCCCCACTTGGCGTCTCCCCGTACTTGGGTTTTGGCTGCCTTTGTAGTTTACTTCCATTGCTGTTCTGTAGGCTGGCTGGAGAGGATCAACTGAAGCCATAGTTGCTACTGGCTGCAGCTGGAAAACCTAGTCAGAGAGATAGAAGGTAGAGAAAAAGAAGGAACAAGAGGGAAAACAGGGAAAGAAAAAGGACATAGTGGAGAGAGAGTCAGAGATGAGGGAGAGAAGAAACAGAAGGGACAGAAGGGACTGAATGAGAATGCATTCTGCAAATCCTGCAGACACAAATTTGGGTAGAAACTCAACTGTGTTGTGAGGGGAAAAGAAAGAGACAGGAGTTTATAAAGACTGAAAAAGAGGGCTTTCAAAGGGATTACATAAATTACTTTGAAAGTTGTGATTGGTGTTGGCAAGCACTGTGAACTTACAGTATTCGATACATGATTAATTGCTTACATCTATTGCTAGGTTAAAATTTTATTTTAATATTAAAATAATATTTTAATATTTTTAAATAGAGATTTCAGTGATACAGAGCCAGTTCCAGGAACTAAATCAGTATATAGCCATTTGATTTAGCCCAGTTTAAGTTCAGCTTCCTAGAGGTCTCCTGACTATTTTAGATTGTTCTCTTGACGATATCAACTCCATTTTATGGTTTTTTTTTTCACATTTCCCCATTTTGATCAAGATCTTTCCTTAGAAAGCAGCAGTGATCAACCATTATGAAATATCATTGATCTGTCTTTGAAAAAAGCAACATTGATCCCTCATTGCCAGGAAGGTTCATTTCTGGTATGTTCAGTCCCACATAGGAGGAAAAGTAGTCTCCTATGTGGGACTGAACATACCAGAAATGAGCCTTCCTGGCAAAAGTAGAGCTTATGGCCATATTTGAGCAACAAAGAGTCTTGTTGGAAGCAGGACTAAGTCACATATTCCTCAGATCTAAAGTTCCTTTGTAGAGGTGGTCTGAGTCAGATTTATTCTCTGTAACATTTCTAGGTATTGGGCTACCATTTCTTTACAGTAAATCAGGTCTCCTTTCAGCAGTGCAGGTTCATACATTCCTTGATTCCTTAATCTCATGGGTCTGCCAGTAATGATTTCAAAAGGAAACAGGCTGTTTGCCAAAGGGAGTAAATTTAGGTTGAGCAATACCAAGAGAAGAGCCTTCAGCCAAGGCAGATTAAAAGACTCTACAAGTTTAACCAATTGAATTTTGATTACTCCATTAGTTGGTTCTACAAGACCAGAGGACTGGGGATGATAAACACAGTGAAATGTTATCAAGTAAGCCAGATCTTACAAATAGATTGTATAATTTGTCCTGTGAAATGAGTTTCCCAGTCATTTCCTGGTCACTATGGAGTTCTGTGTGGCTCTTCTGAAGGAGTATTTTACTTACTGCTTTGGCTGTGGCTCTAAGGCATGGGAATGCTTCCACCCAGTGAAAAAACACACAAATCATTACAAACACGTTTGTATCCTTGAGAAAGGGGCAACCAACTAAAGTCCATTTGCCAGACCTCAAAGGGTTCTAAAGGAAAGGGAAAACCCCATAGAGGTATGAATAGACTTTCAAGGGTTGTGCTTTGGCATTAGTGGTATACCAAGGAAGCTATCTTTGGCGATGGCTTCCAGTAGTATTGTTTTCCCCATAAAACCATTTTGTCATTGTTGTAGTGAGTTAAGTCATGGACATATTATAATATGTGATGTTGTATGCAATCAAGTATGAGCGGTCGGTCATTTTTTTAGAGCTACCCATAAGTTGCTTTTAGAGTCAGATATACAGTCTGGTTCTGTTTCTTTTTTGTTGAACAGCTAAATGCTGTGCTCCCATAATGTTATCTTTTAAATCTCCAATTACTTAGGTGGTAGCTTAGGTGCTTCCATTAGGACAGAGATCCCCAACCTTTTTGGCACCAGTGACTGGTGCTCCTATGAGAATCTAATGCCCAGTGATCTGAGGTGGAGCTGAGGCGGTGATGCCAGTGCCAGGGGGCAGCTGCAGATACAGATGAAGCTTTGCCTTCTCGCCTGCTTCCTACCAGACCACAGACCGATTCCTAACAGACCACTGACCAGTAGCGTTCTGCAGCCCGGGGGTTGGGAACCCCTGCATTAGGAGCTGAGGCTGTTTTAATGCTGTTAACTTAGCAGCAGCAGCAGCCAAATAATTACCTCTACTTTTCTCAGTGTTTGCCATTGAATGTCCAGGGATTTTATGATTGCTAAAGATTTAGGTAACAATAACCTCTAAGAGTTCTAAAACATAACTGTTTTTTATCTTTTGTCCGGAAGAAGTCAAGAATTCTGTTTCCAGAGCGTACCAAAGTCATGGGTAACACTAGAGGCATACCTGCTGTCCGTATAAACGTTGGCTGTTTTATCTTTGGCCAGTCTGCAAGCTCAAATTAATGCATAGTGCTCTGTTGAGCAGAAGTTGCCTGAAGCATTGCACTGGCTTCAGTGGTTTTATTTAGAGAGACAATTGCATAGCCTGCTTGATAGTAGCCCATTTCATCTTGTAGGTAAGAACCATAAGTAAATCTAAGAAATTCAGCATTTTCAAGAGATGTTTCCTGTAAATCAATTCAAGAAGTTAGTAGTCAGTCTGTTAATGTCTGGCAGTCATGGGTTTTATTAGAGGGCAGAGGGAGGAGAGTAGCAGGGTTCAGAGTATTACAGCAAGCAATAGTCATATTAGATGAAGACAGTAAAAGAATTTCAGAGGTCAGTCTGCTAGCAGAGGGGCGCTAAGTATGATGAGAGTTAAGCCTTCCTCTGAATGAAGTGCATAAACGGTCAGTAGAAAGCCCATTATTATCTTTTCTACATGTTGAAGTAAATTGGCAGTGGCCACAAAGGCTCTCATGTAGGGTTTCTGTGTCATCATTGGGTCAAGACACCTAAGGCATTTCCCTTTCTTTCGTGGAGGAAAAGGAAAAAGGGCAGTTGATAATCGGGATGTCCTTTTCTTGTAAGCATATGGATCAGCTAATGGAGGTCAGAACCCTGGTTCACGTTTGGATAGTGAGCAGAAATTCTGTAGCAGACCCATGGGGTCCTCTTTGGGATTAGAGAAATCTTTAGTAATGGCATAGAGCTCACTTTTTAGTCCATGGGGTGTCATCCTGGGCCAGGCATATCCAATGGTTTAACTTTTTTTCTTTTTTTTGAAATACAGCTTCATTATGATTCTAAATGAAAAGGAATGGGAATGACAGTAACAAACAAGATTTCACCACTGAATATTGTGATGTGACTGTAGCCGTCTTATATTTGAAATTCAAACAGCTGCATTCCAAAACAGCTATGCAGGTCCAAAAAAAAAAAAAAAAACAAGGTTTTTTTGTTTTGTTTTGTTTTGTTTTAGGCCAGGCAACTCTTGGTTGACCTCACAGATTGCAAGGGCCTTGTCAGCTTACAATCCCTTATTTATTTTTTTATGCCTACAGCACCTGGTCTTCCTAGGTGGTCTCCCATCCAAGTACTAACCAGGCCTGACCCTGCTTAGCTTCCAAGATCAGTAGGGATTGGGCTTGTTCAGGGTGACGTGGCTGTAGATGAAGGTATTTTTTTAACTGCCACATTCACTCTGAAGCCCATTCATCTCCTTCACCATTCCGAAGAGTAAGCATGTGTTCTACTTAGCTATATAATAAAGTGACACGCTGTACCACTGACATCACAGGACGGTTGCTTATAAAACTAGACTTCTGACGCTGAGCTACAGCTTCACTTTCTCACGGGTCGTCATTCCCATCTGAGAGAGTGGTTGTCCGAGCAACCTCTAGATCATGCTCATATTGTGCTGCCAGAGGTAGATCCATGACAACCTCTGATGGGGCAAAAGCAGGCATAGCAACAAATTGCAAGTTAGGGTCTCCAGTTAGTTTTCTAGCGAGCCAGAAAGTTACTTTTGGCAGAAATGTCAAAGTACTGAAGATTCTTATTTCAGTGGAAGACAATTGATTTTGTTTTAACTTTTCTATCCTTAATATCCATTTTGTTGCCACACAAAACGATGAGGATGTTTTCACATATTTGTACCAGATTTCTATGCCAGTTAGGCACATCCTTGTAAGTAACTCTTGAAGTTACACCAAATATTATAATGACACACTGGGGTTATATATAATAGCCATCTCTCAGTCCACCAAATTTCTCCTGACCATCTGTATCCATACATTGAACTTAATAGGGTCTTTTCTTGGTATGAAACACAAGGGGATGGACCTCAACACCCAGGATTAGTTACATACTTTTCAAATGTAGTTTTTCCAGTCCCATCATCATTAATGAATACAAGTTTAAACTGAATTTGGAGTTCTCCTTGGGTAGCCATTCTGATGTTGCTTCCAGAAGCATCTCCAGCCCAGCTGACTGAGCTAGAAAGATGGCAGAAATGCAATTCAAATGCCTGGTGACACAGCCACCTGGCTGAGGCAGGGTGAGGCAGTGGCGCCCCCACCCCCTGCCATGGTTTAACTTTAAATGAGGCAGTAATAGGGGGATCTAATAGAGCATCAGGATCATTGTTATTAAAATGGAATTCAGCAAATGAAGGACACAGGTGGGGAGGACAAGCTAGCAGCAAAGGGGCAAAAGGTGCAGATGCTGAGATGACAGAAGAACATTTAGAAGTTTCCTCAAGTTTAGTAAGCCCCTGAAGCAACTCAATTTGCTTTGGTTAACTTAGAATTTGTGTTTTGGAGAGAAGGAATTTTTGAATCACTTAGATGTTTGGAGGCTCAAAATGCCAATTAAAATGATTCCCGTTCAGGTTGCTTAGTTTTTATAGTCTTTTTACATTTGGTTGCATACATAAGCTATAGATTGAGAATTTCAAAAGAGCCCCAGGTCTGCCAGTTTAATTGTAAATCATTTTCGGTAATTATAGTTCAGTGAGATAGAAAGTTGCAGGACGAGGGCCTAGAATTTTTGCGCACAAATCAAGCAGGAGTTGCAGAAGGTGGTTGTTCAGCAACCATTCCCTAAGATAATGAACTTCGTATTTTTCAAAAGAGTAATTACTCACTGTTCAGACTATTTAAGTCCTGTAGACAAATGCTGACAACAGAGGAAAGCCATGTAGAGCATGAACCTTAACCAAGGCCGGAGGTTCTGGTCCAGGAGGACTTAGACCACAATGATTGGGGACCACTGGGGAGACGATAGAGTGCAATGAATTCTTGTAGGTACTGTACTTAAAATCTGCGGGAGTGCTATAGGAGGAGGCAAGTCATTTTGGATCCCACTTCTCTGACACCATGTAATGTTAGTCAGTTTTGGCCAAAAACTGCAAGGCAAACAAAAGCTTTATTTGGAGATCTTTTTTAGGAATTGCAATCCTGGAGACACAGATTTGGGTAGAAACCTCAGCTGTGTTCTGAGGGGGCAAAGAAAGGGACAGAGCTTATTAAAGCAAAAAAAGGGAGGCTACCAAAGGGATTACATAAATTGATTTGAAAGAGTTGTCGCTGATGCTGGCAAGCAGACTTACACTATACTATATATGATTAATTGCTAATATCTTTTGCTAGGTGACACATTTAGTTTTTAATAGAGAGTTCCGTAATGCAGAGCCAGTTCTAAGAACTGTATTAGGATGTAGCCATTTGGTTTAGCCCAGTTCAAAAGTTCAGTTTTACATAGAATGGGATGAGTTAGCTCACCTTCCCAGAGGCCTCCCATTGCTCTCTTGACAATATCAACTCCATTTTGCTGTTTTTCTTTCACAGCTCTTACAGAAAAAAATGAAATATTACTCTGAGTATATTATGGAACTAAGTATGGTTTAAAGCCAAGAGTGGTACCCACAAAAATAAAATGAGAGAATAGACACACTATACTGATAGGGCAGGTGGCAGAGGGATTTTTATTGCCCTGCTGTTTTCTTGGTCTGTGCTGTCCTGGTCTAATTGAAAAGGCTACTGTGAAGACCTCTGGAAGTATTGGGGGAATGGGATGCATAAGTAAATACTACTATGGGAACAAGAAATCAGATTAGAAATTTTTTTTCTCTAAAAATGTTTAATGTGTAATGGTGCTCTTATTTGTAAACTTTTTTTGAAATAACAATTTTTTATTGAGAAAAATCTTTAGAATTTTGAGTGCTGATGTACACACATTATAGATTGAAAGGGTCATCTGCCACATGAGAAAACTAAGGCCCAGAGAGATTAAGTAATTCGGCCAAGGTCACTCATGGTGTTTGTCCATGGAAGAGTCAGAACTGGATCCTCTGCCCCTTTTAGGTGCTCATTCCACAGTCTAATGCTATCTCACACTTAACTCTAGAAACTTAATTTTGAACATAAAGGGTATTGAAAAACCTACTAGTAATGTCTGAAAGTCCTGGCTATAGGTAAGAGCTGCACCCTATTTTTGTTGGCAAACCATGCTGCCATAGGCTGGCGTGAGGAAACAGGCCATTTTTTTTTTTTGCACTGGATTGTAGGAGATAAATCTGTGAAGCCTCTTTGGAGAGCAGGTCGGCAGTATCTATGAAAACTAAAAATGCGTATGCCTTTTATCTAGCAGTTGTACTTTTAGCAGATGTACACAAAGATATGTACAACTCAGTCTGTCACAGCAGCATTATTTGTAATAATAAAAGCCTAGAAACAAATGTTCATTAGGGGGACTGGTTAAATATATAATAATACTGCCATACAAGGGATTACTATGTACATGTTAAGAATGAGTTAGATCCCTATGTGTCAAAGTGAAACTATCCCTAAGAAAACTGAAAAAGGCAAGGTACAGAACAGTGTTTGTAATTACAACCACTTTATATGTTTAAAATATAAAAGCACGTGTGTATGCTACTAGGTACATAGAATATCTCTGAGGAGATGCATAAGAAGTTGAGGGAAGTCTTTGTTTCTGAAGAAGGAACTGGTTGACTGGAAGACAGTTGGATAAGAGACTTCTCACTGTAATATGCATGTAATACTTATTGTGAGACAAGCCTTCTTGGGTCTCTCAGGTTTCCGCATGTCTTGTGAGCAGAGGTACCAACTGCCCCTTGTTCCATACTTTTTCAAAAATGTTTGTATAGCAAATAGTCTTGGAAGATAAGAGATGATTTTCTCCCTCCTGAGCAAACTTCAGGTTTATTTACTGTCCAGTATAATAAAGATAATGTCTCCTTGACTGAGAGGTCAGGCTGGCTTACTGTCCGTTAAAAGATTTGGGTTCTCTACGCTTGAGATTCCTCATCTGCACCACAACCACTCCATATATAAGGCATTTTCTGCCCTCTTGATGATGCACCATGTATTTGGGGTTGATAATCTGCCTACTGATGTGACTACTGAAGTCTTTTGTCTCTGATTCAGGAGTCTCATGCCTGAAAGTTTGGCAGTCTAACACGTTAGCTTAAAACTAGGATGACATCTCAGACCCTTCATAGTTCTTGACAAAATACCTACTGGAAAAAAAATATATAGTAATTATTTTTTAAAATAAAACAAGTGGAAGTCTCAGGACTTCTAAGGTCCCCTCATTCTGACTTGAAAATGTCAAGCTAACAAGGTAAGACAGATCTAGAAAATTGATCTAGAAAATGAGCCCTTTGCCTGCAGAGGAATTGACTTTGTGGAGTGGGAGAGAACCAATATTTGTTGAACATTTATCATCTTGAAATATACTTCAGATATTAGGGTTGAAATATGTTCTCCTTTTTTCTTTTAGTCTGCAAGATAGATGTTCTTACTCCCATTTACAGATGAGGAAACTTAGGACCAGATGTGTTACTTGCCTAAGGAATGTCACATTGGGATTCAGACCTGTATCTGTCTGGTATTAAGCCCATGCTCTTTCCATTATGATAAACAGCTTCCTAAATTTCTGGAGGTTAATTAGAGGTGACTTTCTTCTTTACCATGTAGAAATTTCTTCTGTCCTGTCTTCATTGAAGCTCTGTTGTCTAATGGCCAGTTATCAGATATCCTAAAGTTAGTTGTCTATAATAATCAGATTATGTATAGGATTTTTTTTTTTGTAAAGGCAATCATTTTATAGCTGTGCTTATAAAATTTTCTTTGTGAAATGTCTCTAACTGCATACCTTCAGTGCATGTAGTTTGTGATTTAAAGCAGCCCATGGCTGATACAACTTTTTTTTCCCCCTTCAAACTTTTCATAAACAATCATGTTTTAGATATGACATGGGCAGACAGTCATTAACAGTATAAAGCGACTTTCAAATTCCCTTCCTCAGTGGACTACAAAATAAGAAAGCCACTATAAAACCCAATGAATTCTTCATTTGATTTTCTGAACAGGAAAAGTTTAGAGTGAGGGTTGACATTTCACATTTAGCATGATGTTTAACCACTTTTTACAAGCCGACCTTGACTTTCAGGAAATGAAATGGAAATGGCAGAATTACCAATCTAAAGATCTACAGTATAAAAAAGGAACCGCTGCTCTTTTGAGAGATGCCATCTCAGTGGTGACACTGGAAAGTCCAGATTGCTGCCTATCGGTACCCAGTTTTGGAGGGTAAGGTGCCAACAGGTCTCTGGATTAAAGGAGTCAAGTCTATGCTGAAGGCAAAGACAGAGTGGCTAATGTTTGTCAAAATCAAGGGATCTTCCTGGCAACCAAGAAGAAGTCTCTCAAAACTATAAGGGAAAGGTGTTTTTCTCCCTATGTCAATCCAGCCTTGGAGACATTCTTTTAGTGACATAGGCCTTTCCCCAAAAAACAGTAATGAAGTGTTTTGTGTGGTAACACAGTAGCTTTAATAAAAGAAGTAAAACAAAATCCTACATTTTTATAAAACTTGATAAAAAATAATATTTTAGACTGTATAGTCACCAGAAGTACACAGTTATCAAAAATACATACTTCATTTGGCATCTCCAGCACATTCAGCTTTCTGTGCCAGGTCTTGGCATTTCTGTTTTGGCATTTCTGTTTTGGCATTTCTGTTTTGGCATCTGCCTTGGCATTTCTGTTTTCTACAGGATTATTCCCATCCTTGCCAGCACCAGCTTTCCCCCTTTTTTCTTTGGGTACCTTCTCTCTCTCTCTCTTTTTTTCACAGGGGCCTTTTTAGATTTGGACTCTGTCCTTAGAGGAGCAGGGTTAGCAGATAACCTTGCAGATCTTCTCTGTGGTTCATCCTTCAACTTGATTTTATCTCCTTTAGCATCCCCCTTAGACTTTATCTTGGGCATGATGGTGATGGCAATGGAGAGTAGGCATTGGACGTGAGAATGCACCTGCATGTGGGCTTTGGTCAGTCCAGGGGTGGTTCTTGCCTCTTCACACAGCTCCTGATATAACTTTCTTAGGAGTTTTCTGTATTATCTTCAAAATTTGTGAGGATTTTTATATTCTGGTTGGTAATATATCTGTTATTGGGTTTTCCAGAGGTCAATAAATAATATTCCGGTAAGAGATAGGACATAGGGATCAGACAGGATGCTATCAAATTGTCAGGGTTTTTTTTTATTGTGGTAAAATGTACATATCATAAAATTTACCATTTTTAAGTGTACAATTCAGTGGCATTCACATTGTTGTGTGACTGTCACCACTATTCATCTCCAGAATTTTTCATCTCCCAATCTAAAACTCTACCCATTAATAATAACTCCCCATCTCCCCTCATTCCCTAGCCCCTGGCAACCACCATTCTACCTTCCATCTCTGATTTTGACAACCCTAAGTACGTTATATAAATGGGATCATACAGTGTTTGTCATTTTGTGTCTGGCTTATTTCACTTAGCGTAATGTCCTCAAGGTTCATCCATGTTGTAGCATGCGTCAGAATTCCCTTCTATTTTAAGACTGAATAATATTCCATCATATATGTATACCACATTTTATTTATCCATTCATCGGTTGATGGATATTTGGGCTGTTTCCATCTTTTGGCTATCCTGATTAATACTGCTGTGAACATTGGTTTACAAATAACTGTTCAAGTCCTTGCTTTCATTTTTTTGTGTATTATCCAGAAGTGGAATTGCTGGATTGTATAGTAATTTTACAGTTAACTTTTTGCGGAACCACCATACTGTTTTCGACAGCAGCTGCACCATTTTATATTCCCACTAGCAATGCATAAGAGTTCCAGTTTCTCCACATCCTTGCCAACATTTGTTACTTTTTGGTTTTTGTTTGTTTGTTTTGGCTGTGGTTTAATAATAGCCACCCTAATGGGAATGAGGAATTCGTTTTATTACTGGAAAAGCTCACTGAAGAAAGTAGCTTTAACAAGGGTGAAGTAGGTTTGCTAATCTTTCGCCTTAGAATTGAGCACACTTGTCCACCAAATCACGGGCAGCTTGGAATACTCAGTCTTATCACTGTCAGAGTAGGTAAAACTGTCTTCTCTGTGTAGGCAGGCAGATCCAAGTAAAAGAGCTCAGAGTGGGCTGAGCCATTCGTGCCCAGCTGGGGAAGGATTGGGGGAAAGATGGAGAGGGGAGGACAGAAGCTCTCTAGAATTCTCCACGTGGAAATGTGTGAGGGGGAGCAGGTTTCTTAACATTTATGTGATTAAAAATGCTTTAATGTCTTATCAAATGAATTTGTTCTAGAAAAATAGTCTAATTTTAGCCTGTTCTCCTGCCACCCAGACCAGTTTGGGTATATGTAAATTAATTTGAGAAGCAATGCTCATATAGTCATATTGAAAAGTTTTAAAAAATTTAATCTATCTATATTAATAGGTATAAATAGCTTTGTGCCTGGACTGTCTCACCTAGTCAAGATAATTGAACATTTTTAAAATGTTTTGACTCTAAAAATAATATGATATTAAAAGTGATAATGTGAAACAGTAAGGGGAGCAAAGTAAAACCATCTGTAGTTCTTCCATCTAGTTTTAACCACAGTTACTATTTTGTGTATTTTTTGTTCTGTGCTTATATTTTGTGCACTATATAAAATTTTGTAACCTGCAGTTTTAATGATCTTAATAAGCACTTCCCCATGTTGTTAGAAACTCATAAACATTTTAACTGATGAATACCATTCCATGATACTTCTTAGTTATTTTCCTAATGTCATTTATTTAGCTTGTGTTTCTTCCTTTCTTCCACATTTATTTCTTTTTTCCTCCATTTTTAATTTTTAAAATTTTTTTAAATTTTTTTACTATTGTAAATAGTGCTAAGGTTGCCTGTTATCTTTGTCTACATTTATAATTACTTGTCTTAGCCCAGATACCTAGAAGTGAAATTCTTGGGCCAAAGAGTGTTAACATTTTTAAGGCTCTAAGCAGGAGAAGGATCTTTCCCTTGACCTTATACTTTTTGGTATAGATTAAGACACAGTTGGAATTAGAATTTCTTTTATCTTTTATTTGAATACATAGAGTGTGAATTGAATGGTTTCTTTGTAGGCTACTCAGCATTGTCTTGTTGTTTTATAGAAAAAATCTGCTTCTATCTTCCCAGGTATTCTATTGAACACCTGTTATACTCCAGGCCATACATTAGGTACTGCAAGAAATACTAGGATACTAAATACTAAGAAGCTATCACTGCTATGTGGAATATCTTTTTACAGCAGGAGGTACAAGTGTTGTAGTCACTGCCATCTGTTGTTAGTTGCTTTTTCTTCAGCTAAGCAGGCTGCTTCCTCCCTTTCTCGTGCTATTTATGAGAATAAATAAACCAAAACTAAGCCTTTTTGGAGGACAGTTTTTGCTCAGTAGAAAGTAGGAATTTTGATGGAGTTTGACTAGCACCTCCTTTATACTGGCCATAGCTTGCATGAATTCCTGCCTGCAGCTAAATGCTGTAAGATGTCCACGACTATTTCTTCTACCTGCCACTCTGGAACCTACCTCACCCCCATTTCCAGGTGTCTTTTTCCTGATGAGTCTTGAGCCTTTCTCTTTACTATCTCTTTTCCATTGGGCACTTAGAATTACCCTGCCTTAAGCCTTTATTCCCTTACCCATTCCTATTTCAGTGTCTTTTCAGTTACTGCCAGCTGGCTCTGCCTTCATCATCCCATCATTCCATTCCTTACTTGTTAAGTCTAATAGAAACTTTTCAATCTTTATCAGACTTCATTCTCAGTAGCACTGAACATTCATGACCATAAACTTGAAATTCTCCTGGTTTTCTTTCTACTATTCAGCTACTTCTTATTTCCTCTTTGTACTGTTTTTGCCTTTAAAATTTCTCCTTAGGATTCTCTCTTAAACTGTCCCATCTTTTGTCATTTTATAATACTTCCTGGGTGATTTTATTTACTTTCATGGCTTCAAGTACCAATTACATGCCAATGTACTGGTCACTGCCAAATCTGTGTGTCCAACCCAAATCATGCTACCTTATTGGGTATTTCCCTGTGTGTGTCCCACAAGTCCCTTAAATTCAAAATGTTAAATTGGAACAAATCCAAAACTTCCTCTATGATCTCAATTCCACTGAGGCATTAGTATCTACACAGTTGTTCCTGCTAGAAGTCTGGGTGTTGCCCTGTCCCTTTTATCTCATCCTTACTCTAACTTTTGTTCTCTTCCTCACTTCACATCTCATAATCAAGTCCAATAATTTCAACTGCAGTCACTTTTGAATCCTGTGTCTTTGTTTAGTGAATCCTGTGTCTTTAATTAAATTATTTTTTTCATTTGTATGACAGCTAAAAACATAGTCCCAGTGTGCTTCTTCTCCAGTAAGAGACCTTCTTGTTGTCTTTTTTCTTCAAGGAGATATATTTCTCTTATATTAGATTATGGATTGGGGGTTGACAGGAATTAACTTTTTTTTTAATTTACCCATCCTTTTCAGTGGATTTTCAGAGGGTTTTGCATTTAGAAGGTACTGAGTAAATGCGTTGAAGTGAAAAGGATTTGAAATTGTTAAAAAATAGGGTAAAGATGTGTACGTGCGTGCGTGCGTGCATACGTGAGTGAGTGTGTGTGTGTGTGTGTGTGATGGAATACTACATATCCATAACAAAGAATGAAATCTTGCCATTTGTGACAACATGGGTAGACCTAGAGGGTATAATGCTAAGTGAAATAAGTGAGCAGGAGAAAGACAAGTACTATATGATTTCACTCATGTGTGAAATCTAAAAAACAAACAAAACAAAAATAAACTCATAGATATAGAGAACAGATTGGTGGTTACCAGAAGGGAACAGGATTGGGGGTGGGTGAAAGGGGTCAGTTGTATGGTGATTAATGGTAACTAGACTTTTGGGGGTAATCACTTCGTAGTGTATACAGACTAAAATTACAATGTGATGTACCTGAGACTTATAAAAAAAAAGCTTAATTTTAAAAGTTACATGTCTTCCTTAAGTCTGATAACGAAGGGTTTATTAATAAATGTTTTATAGTAATGAAGATTTAGGATTTGAAGCAACCATTACTAAGATATGTAGGAAAAGAGCCTCATATTAATAATAATAATGCCATTTGGCATAGTTCAGTTAATCAACTATTTTTATAGATCATCAGCTTCTAGAGCTAATCCCAATTAATTTTTAACAAGTTTAAAAGATCAGAATATACCCCATTTGTTAAGTGGTAGTGTTGCTCAAGTATTGAAGAAAAAAACTTTCTTATAGCCTATTTTTCAGTGTATTAATCTCTTGGATAATCATCTCTACTTCATAGAACACAAAATTGGAATATAATATAATCAGATATGGGGTGTGTTTCCACTTTAACAACTAGATTTTATTTGTATTAACAGGTATATTAAAAATCTATAAAAATCCACACATTTTAAATGGAAGCAAAGCATGAGGGTTAAAGGTGTTAGTGATAACTCAATTATAAGGAGGTAGAGAGAAGAAAGGAAGAGTGAACAAGATATTCATCCACAAAAACCTTTATGCTGGAGCTGTTTCCTTGGGGAGCAGTTCCAGTAATCTGTCTTGGAAAGATTCTGACCATCAGCCTCCGGACTCCCTGGTTTAGAAAGGAACGGGCTAGTGATTAATGGAAAGAGGAGAGGAAGATGCCTCACCTTTATCCTCCGATTCGAAAGAGACGTCTTTATTTTCTGTTTTGGAGGGAGAGGCTGCTAAAGTGTTTGCTTTTCTGCATGGTTATTCTTTAAGGCCATTTGGTAGTAGTAGGCGTCAGTTTCTGCGTTTGGGCAGTTTTTGTTTACTAGTGTGCAGCCAGCATTCCTGCATTGGTCTTTTTTAAAAGCTGGAAAGTGGTGATCTTTGCAGAAACAGTGGAAGTGAAGGAAGAATTTTGTTAAATTTTGATTTCCCTGGTTATGATCTGTAGATTTAGAAATCTCTGGGTCTGCCTTTACCTGCTAAAGTGTTTGATTTTTAGTAATAAAAATTCTTAGAAAATTTTTAAACTGTCGCTTGCATGATCAATGTTAAGGGACTTCAGTAAAAACAATTTAGATTGGTATGTTAGAAATTATTTTTCATTGCAATGTCATACAAATTACATTTTTTTCCATTATCAAGTGGTGTACACTGTTTAATTATAAAAGAAAAACTTTAATAACACCCTTTAAATGAACGTGTTATTTTGTGACAGAATGTAGATAATGATCTATTTATATAAATCAGCATTAAAAAAAAAATCAAAGCTTTAAAAAAAAAAAAAAAAACCTTTATGCTGGCCACCAGATGGCACAGTTGTTCCACATAACCGGTTGCACTGACTATAGTAGAAGGGGAAGGATGAGAGAGGGACAGTGCAACCAGGTGTTCCAAGAAATATAATGTTCTGAAGTTGGTTCTTTGTAACCTGAGTTTTTTGTTTTACATAGTAAAAACAGGTCAGCAGTTTTATAATTGCATATTCGAATTTCTAGTTCTTTTGAAACTGGCTTTATGCAACTATCAAATAAACCATGTCAGCATCCCTCTTATAATTTTTGTGAGAAAGTTAACTGTTTTTAGATATAAGCATCAACAAAATACTAATAACATTAAAAGATTGAACATAAAACATTACTGTGAAATATGAAGGTATACTTTGATTTTATTTACTGAATGATGCTACTGAAATTGTACTCTTAAAAAATTCATTGATAGCTATTGAATAATGGATGTTAGTAACTTAGATATGACCAAAATAAGGAATTCCTTTAGAAATATGAGAGACTGAACAAAGGTAAAGGAGATGAGGCATTATTCTCGCTTCACAATGAAAATTTTATTTTTCTCAGTTGTAAATAGTATACTTTAAGGATTTAAGAAACATTCTTCCCACAGTTCACATATGCATTTGAAGACTATATATAATCCTAGAACCAGAGAAATTAAACTATAATTGAGTTGTAATGTTTTTATTACACACTAATGTAATGAGGCTTGGTGTAGAGATTTAGGGGAAAACTGAAAATAGTGAATTATGGAATATCTTAGCATTTTGAGGAAATATTTAATTTGGGTTATATGATACCTTAGACCCTTTGTGGATTGATATAGAGCATAAACAAATAAATAAGCAAATATTCAGGTTCTGGAGCTACAGGACAGAATTGACAAAGCATATACATTTTTTAAAAATTGTGATATAATTGACATATAACAATATTAGTTTTAGTTATACAACATAAGGATTTGATATTTGTATATATTGCAAAATGATCACTATGATAAGCCTAGTCAACATCTATCACCACATATTTTTTTCTTGTGATGAGAACTTTTAAGATCTACTCTCAGCAACTTTCAAATATATAATACATTATTGTTAACTATAGTCACCATGCTGTATATTACGTCCTAGGACTTATTTATTTTATAACTGGAAATTTGTATATTGTGACCACTTTCACCCCCCACCCTCAATACTTCTGGCCTTTGACAACCACCACCAATCTCATCTCTGTATCTGTGAGTTGTGTTTGTTTTGGTTTGGTTTGTTTTTAAGATTCCACATATAAGTGAAGGAGTAAGTTTTGGGAACAAGAACAGTTTGGAGAATCTGGGCTGTGTGTTAAATATTTGAAACATAGTAGGAGAAACTCTTTGGGAAATCACATTTGGGCAGAGTAAAGAACTGTTAAGCCTGAAGTCTGTGGAAGATGTGGGAGCCAGACAACAAAAGTATCTCTCTGCTTTTTCAGTACCAGTGGAACTGGAAGAAGTAGCTTTGCTGTGACCTGGAAGTAGAGGGACTCTAGCAAAAACCCAAGGGGCTGGATTTTTTCTAGAGAAAAATCCTTTTCTTTAGATATGGGCTTTTCTTTAGATATGGGCTTTAGAAAATGTTGAAATGAGAATTCAACTGGTGTTGTCAGTTTTACCTGACAGAATAGATATATAATTATCAGAACTTCAGGTTGGCATTTTAGAAGTTGACAGTCTTTGTCTTTTTGAGATTAATGACTTTATGAAACCAAAAGGACTTCAGCAGTTTCACTTATTAATAAAGAGTGTTGCTTGCTAGCCTTAGAATGGAAGAAAAATATAGAAAAAAAACCATACTCATGGGATCGATTCTTTATTTTTAGCTTTGATCTTTATTTTCAAGCACTTTGAAGAAATGAGATCAGAAAGGCACCCAACATTGAGTTTATTCCTGAGGCATCCCTCTACTTGCTCTTCCATAAGAGCTGTTAGAATCTTAACAGTCCGTTTGGTTATTTTGTTTGCTTGAGAGAGTATCTGTAACTTAAGCCCTTTTCATTTATCAATCTAAATCTTTTTTGGACTTTGCTCTATTGGTTGTGTCAGCTCTCCCTTGCTTTTGCCTTTGATGTCCATGTTTTAAAGGTTGCCGATTGCCTGACGTGTTCAATTTCCTGGATGCTGGTTACCTGAAATTTTACCAAATATGCTTTGTGATCCTGGAATAGTAGAGAAAATAAATGTTTAATATTTATTGCATTTCATAGTCTAAAGTTAAAACTTTAGTAGAGTAGATGAGTTTAAAGGAATTTTTAATGTAATTTACAAATTAAAACAAAATGAATCCCATATATCAAAAAAGTATGTCAGTGTAGATCTAGCTTTAATATTTTTTCATAAGCATAAGGAAGCTTAAAATATTAGAAAAGAAATATCAGCGAGAGATATCATTTTCTATGAACCACTGTAATAGAACGTACCTATGATAATGAAAGAAAAAGGGCAAGAAGTGAAAAAACTCAATTGTAGTAAAGTTTATAATGATACAGATCCGAAATAAAATCACTTCCAGTGGTGAGAGCTTGTTCCCTGGTATAGATTGTCAGTTTGGCTCCAATTAACGCATATAAATTTTTTTTAAAAAGAACTTTTTAATGGCGAGATTTGTAGTAAGCACTTTGCCTTGTGCCTGTCTAGGGAGGGGGAGTGGGAGTGGGAGTGAGGTGTCACAGTCTCATCAAAAACAGAATCTTCATTTTGGGAGCCCAAGGAATCAGAGACAGAACAAATTGGCCTCTTATGTGTCCTACCAAAATGAAGAGGCACTATTTGATATAGAGACCTTTTTAAGTTTATTCCAGGACCACGAAACTAAATTTTATTTCTTTAGCACTAAATTGTTATAAAATGTTTTTATTTATAATTATATTTACAGTATATTTGTTTTATATTTATGTAATTTTATATTTACATAATGATTTTATATTTGAAATATAATTTATAGGGTATTCCACTTGTTTTGAAGAAATCTGATAAAATAAAGTCTCATGTATATGAAATTTGAGGGATTAAATACCTTTATTTGTTAACCTATAAATTGTACTTCTGAAGAAGATATGAGGCATTTGTAGAATATATGTGTCTACAGCTACAGCTATTTTTAAAACAGTTAACTTCCTGATATTTCTTGGAAATTTCACTGACTTTGGTGCTTTCTGATCTTTTTGAAACAGTGATCACATGGAAAATGTATATGGCTACTTAATGAAGTACACCAACCTAGTCACTGGCTGGCAATACAGGTAAGTTTGATTATTCTGTGTCACATCACTCTCCTAAGAGACAGAAGTGGGAATGATAATTTTATATTCTGATATTACCTCAGTATAAACATGGCTGAGAAACCTATTAGGAAAAAATTTAATATATTTTCTAGAAGTCTGATGACTTTCTTCTCTTTTTTAGGTGGTGGGAGGAGTTGACATCTTTCTAAATGGCAGCCTCCAAATGCCTCAGAAGTTACTGTTATCTTAGGATTAGAATCACTTGTTTATCCGATTTGGGCTTATTGAAATACTTGCAGTGGTTAGGCTCTTAGGTTTGGTGGCAGCAAGTAGATTTGTTTCAGGTGCCTGCTTTGTATGGGATTCTCAAAACTTCTGGGTTTAAATAACCAGCTCAAGGTCACACATGGCAGTCAGTAAGAAACATAGCCAGCTCTCTTCAATATGTTGTAGAATTGGCAGTTGTGGAGCAGGGGCATTGAACTTTTACTTTTTTATTATGGTAAAATATACATAACGTAAAACTTACCATTTTAACTATTTATAAATATACACTTCAGTGGCGTTAAATACATTCACATTATTGTGCAACCATTACCACCGCCTATCTCCAGAACTCTTTGCATCTTCTCGAACTGAAACTCCTGTACCTATTAAATAACAACTCCCCATTTCATAACCCACCCCCAGTCCTTGGCAACCACTATTTTGTTTTCTGTGTCTATGACTTTGACTACTTTAGGTACCTCACATAAGTGGACTCATACAATATTTGTTCTTTTGTGACTAGTTTTTTTCACTTAGCATAATATTTTCAAGGTTCATCCATGTTGTAGCATGTGTCAGATGTTCCTTCCTTTTTAAGGCTCAATAATATTCCATTGTATGTACATACCACACTTTATTTACCCATTTATCTGTCAGTGGACATTTGGGTTGCTTTTGCCTTTTGACTATTGTGAATAATGCTGCTATGAATATTGCTGTACAAATATTTAAGTCCCAGTTTTCACTTTTTTTGCATATGTACTCAGAAGTGGAATTGCTGGATCATATGCTAATTCTAGTTTAACTTTTTGAGGAATCTCCATGCCATTTTCTGTACCCACTGTACCATTTTACATTTTCACTAGCAATGCACAAGAATTCCAATTTCTCCATATCCTTACCAACAATTTTTATTTCTTATTTTGGTTTTTTTATGATAGCCATCCTAATGAGTATGAAGTGGTATCTCATTATGGATTTTAAACTTTTTAAAAATGATAATACTAGAATTTGAATCCAAATAGTTCTGACTCCAAAGTCTATGTTTACACATGAAATCGTTTTGCTTCTAATTCATTTGTCACTTGGAAACTTCTGCTTTTGGTCAGAATTTGCTGAATTTGCCTTCTTACCTTAAACAACCTAGAAAATAGGATATACTATATAAAAGAACGATTTGTAGACATTTTGAAGAATAGTGGAAGCACTGATGAAAATATGATCGTTTAAAAGAGAAGGCAGTTTAGGCCATGTTTAGTTTGAAATAATATTAGGATATCCAAATAGGAGTGATATGCAGGAAGTTGGAGTTCATATGAAAGGTCAGAGCTGGATATGAAAAATTATAAGGGAATCATTCTTATTGAAGTGGAAAGGACAGCTCTCCAGGGTTCCCATCTTTTATTTTAAGAAGAAAGCTAAGTCAAGGGAGCCTTTTTATTTTGTATTTTTCCACCTCAGTTTTTTGGTAATATTTTAAAGGCTTACACATTCAAATGACATACAGAACATTAAATTTAAAAAATTGAATGTCACTTTGCTCTTAGCACTAGTCTTTGTTCTCTTTCTTAAAAGGAGACTAGGTTAAGTTTTTCCCCCAACATTCAACAACTTTCATTCATATATTATTATTGAATAGTATTGAGAAAGTCTTAGAAGTAGAATAGAGTGAGAAAGCTCCAAAACATACCAAAGCATGTAAAGTTTAGGCATTTCAGGTGACAACTCGAGAACATGGGAAGAATGCAGGTGTTTTTATCATCGTATGAGTGAGCCTATCAAAAAGATTCATTGGCCACTGGTTGCCTGGGGAGTTAGCTAGCAGATCAAAGTGAACATGATAGGATAAAGAGGGACATCGCTGCTGCCAGTGTAATTCCTCCAGTTGTGTTAGAGGCCACTTTTCATAGCTCCAGAGAGAGTGGGGATAATGACAACCTGTCCTGTTTGCTACTGAGAACACAACCTATTACCATCTTGCCCCATCAGAGAGAGAACTCCACTTGTCAACTGTCGTAGACCCACTTTAGAAAAACTTCGACCTTCCATTTTCTGTCAACCTGACTGGATGTTTAGTGGTACCGCAGAGGTGTACTGGGACCTGAGCATGAAACATGTAGATTGATTGATCAAAGGGTAACAGAAAGGTTAAGACCATGTTAAAGGACCCTAGGCTTAGTGTTCATTTTCTTTGGCATGCCTTGCCACATTTGTCCACATGCTACAGGTGAAGCTTAAGTAACAAAAGCACGTACCTGTGTCATATTCAGTACAGTTTCCCTGCAATCCGTTTGTATTTTGACTAAGGGCAACTTAGAGCAACTTAGAACTTGACTTAGAGCAGCTCGGAGAAATCTAGCATGGGCATACTCTATAAATAACTACTTGCTCTAGAATGTAGTGCCCTAGGAAAGTATACCTCAGCAAGATCCTCTCCTGAGCCCACCTTTTTATACTTTCAGCTCTAATTCCTGAAGGTGAGATCACTTCCCATTTGGCTTAGAAGTCTGTACTCACTGAACATTAAAGCCCTTGAATGGCCAGAACAAAACACATGGTTACCTTTTTTCCTAAAATCTTCACAAAAGTTTATTTTTGTCATTATAAGATTTCTTCGAAGTCAGAGTATTTTTTTTTTATTAAAGTTGTATTTCATGGTACTTTAGTTGTGGGCTATTCCAAAGTTTAGTCATTTCCCCAAACTGGCAGTCTTTATTATTTTGAAATTGCAAAAAAATGAGCAATTATTTAATTGCCAATCTTAACAGCATTTTCTTTTAACAACTTAAGTAAATTTTCTGCACGTGAAGATTTGTAAAAATCTGTATCTTAGGTTTCTCTGTCACACTTAGCCTTTGTTTCTATGTTTTCTTAGCTTATTGGTTAGGCTAACTTGCTAAAAATGCCTTGATCAAGATTCTAGTACTCTTCTGGGCAAAATAGCTTTGTTAAATTTCCTACGTAGATTGTCTTTTTATCCCCTTATAAAATATCTCTCCATAGAAGGGATGAAGGAAAAATATTTGGGTTAATTCATGTATAATAAAAGATAGCCCAAAGTGCTCTGTTATTGCTCGTGGGTCTATAGCATCATCTTAGAAAGATAATCAGTTATTGGCTTATTTTTTTATTGAGGTACAATTGACATATAACATTAGTTTCAGGTAGACAACATAACGATTTGCTATTTTATATACAGGCATACCTCATTTTATTGTGCTCTGCTTTATTGCACTTTTTATTGCAAATAATTCTGGTTGTTTTACAGATTGAAGATTTATGGCAGCTCTGTTCAGAGCAAATATATCAGTGCCATTTTTCCAACAGCATTGCTCACTTTTTGTCTCTGTCACATTTCTCAAAATTCTCATAATTCTTGCAATATTCACACTTTGTCATTATCATATTTGGTATGATTATTAGTGATCAGTGATCTTTGATGGTTTTACTGTTGCAGTTGTTTTGGAGCACCACAAACAGCACCCATATAAGCTGGCGAAACTAATCTGTAAATGTTGTGTGTGTCCTGACTGCTCCACCAACTGGCCGTTCCCTCATTTCTTTCCCCCTCCTTGGGCCTCCCTATTCCATTCCTAATATTGAAATTATGCTAATTAATCTACAGCGGCCTCTAAATGTTCAATTGAAACGAAGAGTTGCATGTCTTTCACTTTAAATCAAAAGCTAGAAATGATTAAGTTTGGTGAGGAAGGTAGGTCAACAGCCAAGATAGGTTGAAAGCTATGCTTTGTATGCCAGAGTTACCAAGTTGTGAATGCAAGGAAAAATTCTCGAAGGAAATTAAAAGTGCTCCTCTAAACACATGAATGATGAGAAAGCAAAACAGCCTTATTGCTGATACGGAGAAAGTTTTAGTGGTCTGGGTAGAAGAGCAAGCCAGCCACAACATTCTCTTAAGCCAAAGCCTAATCCAGAACAAGGTCCTAACTCTCTCCAATTCTATGAAGGCTGAGAGAGGTGAAGAAGCTGCAGAAGAAAAGTCTGAAGCTAGCAGAAGTTGGTTCATGAGGCTTAAAGAAAAAAGCTGTCTTCGTAACATCAAAATGAAAGGTGAAACAGCAAGTGCTAATGTAAAAGCTGCAGCAAGTTTTCCAGAAGATCTTTCTAAGATAATTAATGAAGGTGGCTACACTAAACAATTTTCAGTATAGACCAAACATCCTTCTATTGGAAGAAGATGCCATCTAGGACTTTCATAGCTAGAGAGGAGAAGTCAGTGCATGGCTTCAAACCTTCAAAGGACAGGCTGACTCTCTTGTTAGATACTAATAAAGCTGGTGACTTAAGTTGAAGCCAGTGCTCATTCACCATTCTGCAAATCCTAGGGCCCTTAAGAATCATGCTAAATCTACTCTGCCTGTGCCGAGATGACAGCACATCTGTTAACAACATGGTTTACCGAACATTTTAAGCCCACTCTTGAGACCTACTGCTCAGAAAAAAGATTCCTTTCAAAGTATTACTGCTCATTGACAAGGTACTTGGTCACTCAATAGCTCTAATGGAGATGTACAAGATAAATGTTTTCTTCACGCCTGCTAATACAACATCCATTCCGCAGTATGTGGATCAAGGAATAATTTCAACTTTCAATTCTTATTTCAGAAATACATTTTGCAAAGTTATAACTGCCGTAGATAGTGATCCCTTTGATGAGTCTGGGCAAAGTCAGTTGAATACCTTCTAGAAAGGATTCATCATTCTAGATACCATTAAGAATAATTGTGATTTGTGGGAAGAGGTCAAAATGTCAACATTAATGAAAATTTGAAGAAGTTGATTACAACTCTCATGGATGACTTTGAGGGGTTCTAGTGGAAGAAGTAACTGCATGTGTGGTAGAAATAGCAAGAGAACTAGAATTAGAAGTGGAGCCTGAATATGTGGCTAAATTGCTCTACTCTCATGATAAAACTTCAACAGATGAGGAGTTGCTTCTTATGGACGAGCAAAGAAAGTGGTTTCTTGATTTGGAATCTACCCCTGGCCAAAGATGCTATGAAAATTATTAGAATGACAACAAAAGATTTAGAATATAACATAAACTTTGTTGATAAAGTAATGGCAAAGTTTGAGAGGATTGACTCCAATTTTGAAAGAAGTTCTACTGTGAGTAAAATGCTATCGCATCCTATAGAGAAATTGTGAAAGGAGGAGTCGACTCTTCATTGTCTTATTTTTAAAAATTGCCAAAAAAAAATATGTATATATATATAGAAATTGCACAGCTATCCTAGCCTTCAGCAACCATCACCCTTATCAGCCAGCAACCATTAACATCGAGGCAAAACTCTCCACCAGCAAAAAGAATATGACTCGCTGAGGCCTAAATGATGGTTAGTATTTTTTAGCAATAAAGTATTTTTTAATCAAGGTATGTACATTGTTTTTTTAGACATAATGCTATAGCACACTTCATAGACTACGGTATAGTGTAAACATAACTTTTATATGCACTGGGAAACCAAAAAAATTCATGTGACTTGCTTTATTGCGATATTTGTTTTATTGTGGTGGTCTGGAACTGAACTTGCAATATCTCTTGAGTTATGCTTGGTTTGGGAAATGATCACCACAGTAAGTCTAGTTAATGTCCATCACCATACATAGTTACAAAAATTTTTTTCTTTTGATGAGAACTTTTAAGATCTACTGTCTTAGCAACTTTCAAATATGCAATTCAGTATTAACTGTAGTTACCAACCTGTACAGTTATTGGCTCATTGCTATCATTGTACCAGTCCCTCCTCAGTATTGCTTTCTGTTTATCTAGGTGAGTGCTTCTCATGTTGTAAATTTGTGGTAATGCTTTTGGGATAATAAATATGCGTTCACAGCAAACTTGAGATTTCCAAACATATTGTACTCTAAATTTTCTTTGAATTGACTTTTTAAGAGAAGAGAGCAGTCATTTTTCTCTGCCTATTTGAAATAAATTGTACTTAATTTCCTAAAACAGTGAGAGGAAATTTCTTTCCTTCCTTTCTTTTTTTTTTTGTTAGCTTTATTAAGATAAAATGCACATACCATCCCATCCAATATGCCCACTTAAATTGTGGAACTCAATGGTTTTTTAGTATATTGAAGAGTTTGCTTTCATGTCTTTGTCCATTCTGACTGCTATAACAAAATACCACAGACTGGGTAGCTTATAAACAACAAATTTATTTCTCACAGTTCTAGAGGTTGGAAGTCCAAGATCAGGGTGCCAGCATAGTCTGGTAAGGGCTCTCTTCCTATAGTAGACGTCTTGTATTTTCACATGGCAGAAAAGGGGCCAGGGATCTCTCTTGGGAGAGTTCTGCCCTCATGACCTCATCACTCCCCAAAGCCCTATCTCTTAATACCATTAACTGAAGGATTAACTTCATCATATCTTTTTGGAGGACACACTCAGACCATAGCAGATTTATATGTGCATTTTACTAAGGAGAGGTCATATATTCTAGGAATTTAAGCATCAGTGACCATCTTGCGTTAATTCAAATAATCCCTTCAAATCTTTGGGAAAATAAAGATAACCCTATTAAAAATGAGCAAAACTTGGTGGGCAGTTCACTGTAAGTAGAACAACAGGTGGTCAGTAAAACACATGAAAACATGTTTAACTCCTGTAGTAATTAATGATATGGAAATTTTAAAACTCAAGAATATTAAAACTAATTTATATTTTTAAATAAAAATACGTGAACATAATTTAAAAAAAACCAGAAGCATGCTAAAAGATGAACAAGAGAAACAATAGTCCTTTGCTTTTCCATCTCCCTTTTCAGGCACTTTTAACTACTTTGCTTCCTTCTCTTTGTTTTTTTTTTTCTTTCCCTGAATAAAAGTCTGATTCCAGTCTCTCCCTGGTTGATATGGTTGATATGGTTGCCACATTACTTGAGATAGTTAATATCTTCTAGGACCTCGAACTGGATCAAATTGTCTAGTGTTATAGAACACACTACATGTAGAATGCCAAAATGCTTCAAACCCAAACATTAATTTTTAGAAATTGAAACTTTTAATATTTTTTAAAGAAAAGAGCTATTGCACTACTTAAATCAGAATCTGAATTAATATATTTCCTAAAATAGTTAATCTAGAACGAAATCAGAATATCAGATTTTTTTCCAAAGTGCATCAGTATTTCATCATTTAGTTTCACGTTTCTTAAGTTTCTTCATCTCCAGTTGCAGCTTTTTCATTTTTAAACAGGATAAGCGATCTTTAGTTGTGACCTATTTAATGATATACTCACAAAATCTTTCTACCCTGACATTATTCTCATTATTATTTCACTGATTAAATCTTAAATTAGATTCATTTCTTACGTGGCATTTAGTTAACCTCAGAGCTCCTGTTTTGATTTGTTTGCAGTGAATTTTAAATAAAAATTCTCACTATATATGTCCTTGGGAAATTTACCTTCCCTGTAATGAATTCTGGAGAGAAATATTGCTCTGAAAGGATACTATATCTTTGTTTCCTTTTTGTATTATCTGGCATGCCTCTTTCCTATTAACTGTCTCTCCTTCAGCTGGGGGTTTAATATCTTTTATTAAACTTATTCAATTTTTTATTAAACTTTACTGCTAGGAAATTCATTCTGGTGTTCCCAAGTACTTCTTGAAATACTTTTGAATTTTAATTTTTTAATGGCACAAACTCCAGAGTGTTTAAGTGATTGAACTTTGGTTGCTCTCGTTTGACTACAGGAAATGTTGAAAAATTGTTACCTTTTTAAAATTATTACAGGTTTTTTGTTTTAAACAATGAAGCTGGATTATTGGAATACTTTGTGAATGAACAATCTAGAAATCAAAAACCTAGAGGCACTTTGCAGCTTGCAGGAGCCGTAATATCACCCAGTGATGAAGACTCTCACACCTTCACTGTAAATGCTGCCAGTGGGGAACAGTATAAACTCAGAGGTATGATTGTGATATGAGAATTAATAGTGTGATGTCCTTTTTCCCTTGAGAAATCAGTGTACGTCCCTGCTTTCATTTGGGTTTTGGAAATTGAAACTACTGTCATTTGATGATGTAGACACAATATTCTAAATCTTGGAATTCCTTTAAGAATTTATGAAATCTGTTTTAATGAATAACTTTTTTTCTAGTGGGACAGTGAACAAGTCTAAGACTGATCCCTCCAAAATATTTGTGGAGATAAAACCCCGATTACTGAGAAATCTAAAAACATTGGCTTCTTTAAGTGATATTTTTTATGTCTGTCATGGATTTGTAGTTTACCCTTTTTCTTGATTTGATTTGCATATCCTCTGTGGTTTTCAAGAGCTAATATACATAATTGGAATTTATTAAAATGTTCATTAAAATAAAATATAACTTTTGTTTAGGTAAATTTAATTTGTGTAGACGTTTGTGTTTTTTTAATCTAATTAATACATATAATGTATAATGGTAATTTTAGCTGAGCATGCTGCTTAAGATCTGAAAGTATTAAGTACATGTTAAATGCTTAATAAAGGTTATTTTTTTACGAACATATTTTTATGAGAAACTTAAGACATGTCAAGTCTCATATCCCCATCTAGCTACACGTAATTAATTTGTCCTCCTTCTGAATTATCCACATCCAGCTACTGTGTTACCTAAAAAGGTTGATGTTTGGGCCTCTTTCCTACTTGTCTGCAGTCAGGGACATTTGCTCTAGGGAGAGTAAGACCAATCCCTGGTTTTCAATGATTTACTTTTCATGCCATAGACAATTGTATTCCAAAAATAAATATAAATGTGAATAACTTTTAGATTCTTTTTATCAGCCACTGATACTAAAGAGCGACAGCATTGGGTTAGCCGACTTCAGATATGTACACAACATCACACTGAAGCTATTGGAAAGGTATGTGGATTCATAAACTATATTAATGCACAAAAATGAAACAATTAAAATTTTTTTATGTTTTTAAATTGAGATACTATTTACATACCATAAAATTAACCCTTTTAAGTATAAAATTCTGAGATTTTTTAGTATATTCGCAGGATTGTGCAACCATTGCAACCATCTAATTCCAGAATATTTGCATCACTCTGCAAAAAAACCCATATCCATAAGCAGTCACTCCCTATTCTCCCCCTTCCAAGCCCCTGGCAAACACTAATGTATTTTTTGTTTCTATGGATTTGTCTATTCTGGGCATTTCATATAAATGAAATCATGCAGTATGTGATTTTTTGTGTGTCTGATTTCTTGCACTTAGCGTAATGTTTTCAAGGTTCACCCATGTTGTTACATACATTTTATTCATTTTTATAGGTGAACAATATTCCATTGTATGGGTATGCCACATTTTGTTTATCTGTTCATCAGTTGATAGACATTTGGGTATCCATTTTGTGGCTATTCCGAATAATACTGCAGTGAATATTTGTGTTTAAGTTTCCATGTGAACACGTGGTTTCAGTTCTCTAGGGCAGGGGTTCTCAACCCCCAGGCCATGGACCGGTACCGTGGCTTTTTAGGAACCAGGCCGCATAGCTGGAGGTGAGCGTTGGGCAAGTGAACAAAGCTTCATTTGTATTTGCAACTGTTCCCCATCTGTATCACTGCCTCAGCTCCACCTCAGATCTTCAGGCATGAGATTCTCCATAAGAGCACCAGTTTCTGGTGCCAAAAAGCCTCCAGGGTATATATTTAGGAGTGGAATTTCTGAGTCATATGGTAGTTCCCTGTTTAATTTTTTGAGGAACTGCTAAAAGTTTTCCAAAGCAGCTGAACCATTTTACATTCCCACCAGCAAGGCATAAAGGTTTCAGTTTTTCCACATCCTCACCAGTGCTTGTTATTGTCCCCTCCCCACTTTTTTTTTATGTTATAGCCATCCTAGTGGGGGTGAAATGGAATGTCACTGTGGTTTTGATTTTATTTCCCTAATGACTAATAATGTCGAGCATCTTTTCACGTGCTTAATGGTCGTTTGTATCTCTTCTTTGGAGTTTTATTTTTTAAGGTGAAAAGGACGGTCTCAATATTTGAAATCTAAGGTTAGAGACATCTAAAAACTAATACCTGGACAGCATAGTTAAAGGATTCCATGCTTAGGTGATAGTTTGACTTAAAATTTTTTTTTCTTAGTGTTTTTCCCAGTAAGTAAGTTTTTAAAAGTGGTTTGTGATTTAGGCCTCTTGCATAGTCTTCAGGAAACCCAACACAAAAGCTTTACCCATACTGCAAGATTATAATCATTGGCAAAGATCAGAAAGCACTAGTTCATTTTGGAGTTACTTGCATGTTCCATTTAGAAAATTTATCATATTGAATATTTCTGAGTACAGTTTTTGCTTCAGTCATGGTGTTCAAATATCTGAAATTAGAAATTTCTTATCCTAAGATTTATAAAATGTGAAAAAATATTCTTGGCAGCACACCTGGAATTAAGTTTCTAAATAAATCACCAGTTTACTATGAGATGTCTGAAATGCGTAAACTTTGTGTCTTAAATTTTATCATTTTCAGAAACATTCTTGTAGTCACTTCCGAGGTTAATTTAATTTTTAAAACTGTTCATATGTAAGCTTCAAGTGTATGATAGGTTGAGAGTTAGCCTAAGTTATTTTAAAAAGAATGATTTTCTTTGTTTGTCTAATAGAATAATCCTCCTCTGAAATCACGGAGCTTCTCACTTGCATCTAGTGGTAATTCTCCTATTTCCCAGAGGAGACCAAGTCAAAATGCCATTTCTTTTTTTAATGTTGGACATTCCAAACTACAATCAGTGAACAAAAGAGCTCATTTACCTCCAGACCATCTTGTGGAAGTCAGAGAAGTAAGTATGAATTAAAGTCAAGTTAAAATGCACAAAATAATCTTACCTGCTTGGTTTTGTCACAAAAAAATTTTAAATTCTGTTTGCACTTTCGGGGCCCCTCAATGTTTTCCATCTAATGTGGTGATATAATTTTTTTTATTGGGCTAACATTGGTTAATACAATTATATAATTTTCAGGCATACATTATAATTTGACATCTATATATTTTATTGTGTAATTACCACCCAAAGTCCAGTTTCCTTCAGCTACCATATATTTGATTCCCTTTACCCATTTCACCCTCCCCTTACCCCACTATATTTGATCCCCTTTACCCGGTCTACCTCTGCTCTCCTGCCCCACCCCCTACCGTCTGGTAACCACTAGTCCCTTGTCAATGTCCATGAGTCTGTTTGTTTGTCCTGTTCATTAGTTGCTTTTAGGTTTATGTCCCACATATAAGTGATATTAAGTGGTAAAAATTCCCTGATTATATATATGTAGTCCTAAGTTTCCTCAAGTCTGTCAACTACGTAATAGGTACACTCTCAGTTTTTACAAATCTGTATCTTTTATTTCTCAAATAAAACACAGGCTCCTTTGATATAAAATTTATGATTAAAGGGTTATTAAGCTTAGTAGAAAGACTATATGGCCAAGCAATTGACACTTCTTTAAAAAACTATGTATAAATTGCAATATACACAAAAATAAAATAGTTAAATTTTTGATGTTGCCTTATCTTACCATTTTCCTCTTTCTCTTTCATATTGAGAACCAAACAATCCTATTTAACAAAGGATGAAGTTGTTAGGTTCCAAATATTCTAGGTTTTTGTTTGCTGTGTTAAATTTGATTGAGCTTCTAGAAAATTCTATAATGGCCTCACACAGATATGTGGTTGGAAATTAGAGGAATATTTTAGTAACCTTTTAAGATTATTGTGGCTATTTTTCTTTGGTTCTGCATGATAACTTGACAGTGGTAGTTTCTTAAATGTTAGATATAGTATGGAATCTAATATAAATCAGTGAACTTATGTTCTGTTACATGAAAATTCATTGGTCTGTCTTGTACTTTGAATGGATCCTAACCTATGCATCATTTTCTAACACTGTGCATCAGTAATTTGGAAAACCTTAGTTCACAGAGTTATGAGGTCTTGCAAATGTTGATTTATTTTATTATATAATATCAAATTTCACTTTCATTAATATCCCCACTGATCTCATCAGAAAAGGCATTTAGTATTGGGAAGCTGTCAAACTTATAGTGACAGATATAGGTTTTCCAAATTTTTAAAGCTCAGATTTCATAATTGGTTAACAAATACTGTCAGTTTTTCTTGAAGTGACAGGCTCATTTTGTTTAACTTTGAGAAACTGTCTCCCACAAACTCCTAAGTCTGAATATCTATAGTTTCTAGTAGTCGTTGTGTAAAGGAAAAACAGTCCTGTTGTTTCTCCTCTACTACAACACTCTACACTTCTGTACTCTGGTTACCAAATGTATGTAGGTTTTCCCCACACCGAGCAATTCTCTAATTCTCTGGGTATCCTACAATTTAATTCAATTCTGACACTATCTACCTGATAGTGTCTGATCCCACAAGACTGCCCCCACTTCAGATACCAGTTACAAGTCCAGGTTGTCACCTTTGCCTCTGATTAACCAGCAATAAATCTGAGGTTTCTACTACTCCTTCAGGTACAATCATTTGCTAGTACAACTCATAGAAATCAAGAAAACAGTTTACTGACGATGTTACCAGTGTATTATAAAAGAATGTAACTCAGGACAGCCAGCTGGAAGAGTTGCTTAGGGCAATATATGGGTAAGGGGCATGGAGCTTTCATGCCCTCTCCGGTCATACACCTTCCCAGTACCTCTGAGTATTCATCAACAAGAAGCTCTCTGAATCTCTTCCTTTAGGATTTTATGGAGACTTCATTACGTAGCCATGATTGAGTAAATCACTGGCCATTCGTGAGTAATTCAACCTCCAGCTCCTCTCTTAGACATGGGTGGGGCCTGAAACATCTCACTCTCTAATCAGGAGGTTGTAACGCAAGGATATAACTCAGAGTGAGTTTGAAAGGAACATTTCAATCAAAGTCCATGGGTAAGTCCAGCTATAGATTAAGTAACAGTTGGCAAAAGCATCTGACTATTGAGAATAGTCATATTGTGTTTGAACCTGAATTTATTACTAAAGCTTTATCTAATTAAAATGACCTATTTTAGTATTTGTTGTTTATTTTTAGTACAGTTTATGAAATCACTCCATTATTCAGTGCATGCTTTGTGCTGGTGCTATTCTGTGCCCTAGGAATCACTAAAATGACCAGGCTTGTAAGGGGGACAGACAAAATACAAGTGATAAAATACAAGTGATGATTCTCATCTGGTTTTCAGACAAACTATAGATGCTTCCTAAGTGACGTACTACAATCACCATAATTATCATAACTAGCTACAAAACACAGATTAAGAAGTTTTCAACTTTCCTAAAGTTTTCTCTTTCTTGAGGAATTGGTTTTATGGTGTTAGGAAGAGTTACTAAAATAGCTTCACAAATCAGTTTCTATTTCTTTGTAAATATATGATCAACTCATTTGTTTTCTTTGGAAAGAGCCATTACCAAAATTTAACATTTATGCTATAATTATATTTTAAAGTTAATTTTTTTCTAGCCAGAAATATCACTTTCTTAAGCCTCTTCACATCAGCACCAGCAGGTAGTTTTTCGAGGCCATCAGCATAAAGAGGCACTTTTTTTCCCTCTTAAATGTTAAGTCGCAGTAGCTCATTATTTATGTTGTGATATCCTACTTATGATTTTTTCTTTATAAACTTTTGTTGGCTTATAAGATAGAGAGTACATAAATTATAAGTGTACCTCATCTTGATGTCAATTTCCATGTAATTCCTGGATCAGAAATTAAATATATCCAGCACCTTAGAAGACCCTATCATGTCTCTTCATCACTATACCCTTCCCCACTATCTTGACATCTATCACCATAGAATTATTTTGACTATTTTTGAAATTTCTACTGGAATCATAGTATGTATTCCTTTGGTTATGGCTGCTTTTCAATGAACATTATTCGTTTGAGATTTACTTATGATGTTGAGTGTAGCAGTTTGTTTTCTTTGTTGTATAGTATTTATTGTGTGAATGTACCTTGATTTTATTTATCCATTCTAATGTTGATGGACATTTGAGTTGATGAACATGTGTATACACATATCTTTTGTTACATATCTAAAAGTATATTTGTTCGATCTTGGATTATGTTTATTTAGCTCTGTAAAGTTAACTCTAGTAGATATTGTCAAACTGTTTTCCAAAGTGATTGTACTTATTCATAAAATTGGATTATTGGAGGTTAGTCTCAAAATTTATATACAAAAACATTTGCACACACACGAAGTATACATATTTCTGTATGTGTAAATGTGTGTACATAGTGTATACTTTCATACTGACACTTTTCATTTAAAAACTTTTTCTCTGGTAGGGGTGAATGTTTGATCCAATACTATGACAAATGTTTTCAGGGGCTATTTCATGTATGACACACTTGATTTGCTTGGTAGGATCATTTTACATCTCTTTCACTAGCCCTATGATGAACTGTGTTAAAAATTATCTGGAGCAGAGCCTCTGAAGGCCAAAAGAATCTCTCCACTGTAGAGTTTCCGTGTGAATTAAAATAGTGTCCAGAAGATGGGCAATCTGAGAACCTTCTCATAATTTGAAGTAATTCAGTTTTCATCTTTAAAAATTGGGTTGCTTATCATTGTTATTCCGTTGGCTCTGTTAGGAAAAGTTGATGGGCTCTGTCAACAAAAAGAACCTGAATTTGTGAAAATACTAGAAATAATTTTATTTGGGCCTATCTGAGGACTATAGCCTGAGAGCAGATCTTTAAGAAACCTTGAAACAGTGTTCTAACTTCTGGAAAAATAGGAGATGTAAATGAAAAGTACATCTGGTGCATCAGAAGTTTCAATTAGGGTGTGTACAGTTCATTGATTTAACAGCTTTACACCAAAGGGAAGGAATGTATAAGGAAGATAAGGTTGGGTCATCATGCCTCCTGGTTAGGGAGCCTGGTGATAGAGTCTGGAAATAATTAAACTGCTTTGAAACTCCTTGAGGTGAATTTTTAGCAGGATATTGAAAGAACAGGCACTGTTTTCTGAACTCATTGATCTTTAGTGTTAAAACTATATAGGTTGAATATATATATATATGTGACTATCTCCCATAGTTTGCCTAAGGAGGAATTTAGATAGGCCCATTATTCTCTCCTGGTTTTGATTTAGTCAAAGGAGCTTACTCACCCTTTCCTTTCCTCAGCTCCTAAGGAAAGCAGAGTGTATTAAACTCTTTTAACCTGAAAAGCTTGTATGTAGTACTTGCTCCAGAATCAGGCTAATGGGACCAGAAAGATTAGGAAAGTGGAAATAAGTAAACCGTTGGGTTCTTAATGTAGGTTCAAACTGAGCCTGACCAGAGGTGCTGAGAAGAAAGTAGTTGAGAGCCCACACTGGGAATTAATTTTACTTTAGAATGAAATATTTAATAGTACTCTTAAAGATAATCTGGAATGTTCTTTTGACAATGTATAAATTTATGCTGTTAATAAAAGGTTTATCAAGGTTTCTGAGCTTTGTTGCTTCCAAAAAAGAGTGCAGCCGCTAAAGTTCACCATCTTTTACTCGGTTGTTAAGCACTGTTAAGTACTCATTAATTGAGACTAGCCAAACAAACTTAACACAGATTTCTGAGCCTAATATATCCTAAAAGTGGCTCAAAAGCTGAGGTTGGTGGTTAAAATGGCAACTGTATATATATACAAAAATCATGAATGGTTACACACAGAATTGTTGTTTTCCTCAGATGATGTCTCATGCTGAAGGACAACAAAGAGACTTAATTAGACGAATAGAATGCCTTCCTGCTTCTGGCCATCTTAGTTCCTTGGACCAGGATCTCTTAATGCTCAAAGCTACTTCCATGGCAACTATGAACTGCTTAAATGACTGCTTTCATATTCTACAGTTGCAGCATGCATCACATCAGAAGGGCTCATTGCCTTCAGGTAAGTTATAGATTAAAGGTAGGACTTAATATTAAGAGCCAAAAACATGGAAAGGACTGCATTTGTTGTAATTCTAGCTCCCGAAAATCTTAATTAAAAACCAAACAAACAAATAGAAAACCAGCAAGCCTCTTTTAATGATCATACTAATGTTATAGAAATTCTTTTATTTTGCCCTTTTTTGAATCTAAAATAACTTGGGGTCTAATGTTTAATATCATTCAATATCTCTTTAGAGACCTCAAACTCAACAAAAACTGAACTCAAAACCCACAGCTCTGTATTTCTGTTAAAGTTGGTGACATCACTATTCGTTGACTTGACCGAAGTAGAAATGTTGGGATCATTTCTTGAGTTTTGGTTCAGTTCACTGAACTTCTGCCTTGAGTTATTGAGATAAAAGTTTATCAGTCACCTTTCAGTTTGAAAAATGAGATATACATCTAGTATTTGAGAGCACCTGTTTGTTGAAATTAATTTACTGGGGAAAGGATGTTATTGCAGTGGGAGAACCAAAAAAATGAGTTTTTCTATTAAATGAGATTAAACTCATCACATTGGGTTTTTTATTGAGATATAATTGACATATAACATTGTGTAAGCTTAAAGTATACAAGTGTTGATTTGATACATATATTACAGCATATATGACCCATATATATATATATTATTACCACTGAAACATTACCTAACACCTCAGTCATGTCACATAATTATCATTTCTTTTTTATGATGAGGACATTCAGGATCTCCTCTCTTAGCAGCTTTGAAGTATAGGTGACTATAACTACTATTCTGTGCACTAAATCTCCAGAACTTACTCATCTTCTAGTTGCAAGTTTGCACCCGTTAACATCTCTCCAATTCCCTTACTCCCCTCACATTGTGTTAATAGTATTAACTTAGTTTTTCACAGTAATTCAATCTCTTTTTTTTCAAGTAATTGTTGTTATTACTTTTTAAAATTTTTTATTTTATTATTAGTTTTAAGTATACAGTACATTGGTTAGACATTGATATAGTTTATAAAATGATCCTGTTATTGCTCCTTCCTCTGGCTCTCCACCTAGCCATTAAATTAACGCTAACTGCATTCCCTATGCCGTGCTCCCTGTCCCTGTGTCCATCTATCAACTACTAATTTGTACTTCTTTAACCCTTCACCCCTTTCTCTTAGCCACCTCTGGCCATGATCAGATTGTCTTCTATATTTGCGAGTCTGTTTTTCATTAGTTCGTTCTCTTTGTTCAAGTATAAGTGAAGTCATATGATATTTATTTTTCTCGGTCTGACTTATTTCACTCAGCATAATAACCTATAGGTCCATCTATGTTGTTGCAAATGATAGGATTTCATTTTTTTAATGGCTGAGTAATATTTCATTGTATAAATGAACCATAACTCCTTTATCCAGTCATCTTTTGATGGGCATTTAGGTTGCTTTCATATCTTGGCTATTGTAAATTGTGCTGCTGTGAACATAGGGGTGCATAGATCCTTACGAATTATTGTTTTGGTTTTCTTTGGATAAATACCCAGAAGTGTAATTGCTGGGTCAAAGGTATATCCATTTTTAATTTTTGGAGAAACCTCCAGACTGTTTTCCACAGTGGCTGTACCAATTTGCAGTCCCACCAACAGTGTATGAGGGTTCCCTTTTCTCCATCTCCTTGCCAACACTTGTTGTTCTTTGATTTATTGATGATAGCCATTCTGACAGGTGTGAGGTGATATCTCATTGTGGTTTTAATTTGCGTTTCTCTGATGATTAGTGACCTCGAGCATCTTTTCATATGTATTGGCCATCTGTATTTCCTTTTCGGAGAAATATCTGTTTAGGTCTTCTGCCCATTTTTTAATAGGATTGTTTGTTTTTTTGTTGTTGAGTTGTATGAGTTCTTTATATAGTTTGGATATTAACCTCATCACATGTATCATAAGTGAATATCTTCTACCAGTTAGTTGGTTGTCTTTTTGTTTTATTGATGGTTTTCTTTGCTATACAAAAACTTTTAGTTTGATGTAGTCCCATTTGTTTATTTTTTTGTTTACCTTGCCCAAGGAGATATGTCCAAAAATAGCAATACCGGAGAGATTACTACTTATATTTTCTTCTAGAGTTTTTATGGTTTGGGGTCTTACATTTAAGTCTTTAATCCATTTTGAGTCTATTATATAGTATAAGAAGGTGGTCCGATTTCTTTCTTTCTTTTCTTTTCTTTTTTTTCTTTTTGCTTGTATCCCCAATTTTCCAAGCACCATTTATCGAAGACTGTCTTTACCCCATTATATAGTCTTGCCTCCTTTGTCATATATTAAGTGAGCATATAGGCATGGATTTATTTCTGGGCTCTCTATTCTGCTCCATTGATCAATGAATCTGTTTTTATGACAGTACCATGCTGTTTTGACTATTGTACTCAATCTCTTAAACAATTTCCTCTCTTTACTTGTGAAAGAAAGATATTTTAGAGAGATATTGAGACTCTGCTCAGGAAAACGTTTACCATAATCAGATCTTGATATGGATATAGTATGTATCTCATCCTCACATGTGCTTAAATTCAATATTTCAAGTTAACAAACTTTTTAATGTCAATTGTAGGTATAGGTCAGGGTAATATTACAGAAGCTAATAAATTAAGTATGTTCCCCTTAAGGAACTCATAGTCCAGTTGAGGAGAATATGTAAATACTTAACTATAATATGTAAAATGCCACTTAAATGGGAACAAAGTACTGTAGGAGCATATATGTATGAACTAATTCTTCTGATAGAAAAAGGTCTGGGAAAGGCACAGAAAAACTATGAAAACCAGTTAATTACAGTTTGGGGGGGGGGTAGGGGAGAAGTTATTCCAAAGAGATAGTGTAGCCAAAATTATGAGTTGTAGACATGGATTTCTGCTTTGGAGGAATTCTAAGAAGTCCAATATAAATTTTCTCCTATTGTAGAGAAACACACACTTATAAAAAACTTAGGAACAACCATACAATTGAAAGAAACAAAAATATGTTGTTCTATCAACCAGAAACTTTCACAATTAATATATTAGTACACTCCCCACCAGTTTTTTCTATATTTTCTTACTTTTTGTTTGTTTTACCCCATTGTTATTAGAAAATATGTTTGTAGCTTATACTTTTCACTTAATATCAATAATATTTTCCAATGTGTGATATGCTTTTGGTAAACATAATTTTTATTGACTGCATTATAGTCCTTTGAGGGGATAATTTTTATTGACTGCAATATAGTCCTTTGAGGGGATAGATAGGCTTTGATTTACATAACTATTCCCCTGTGTTTAACATTGGATGAGTTACCCTGAGCTATGAAATTTGGGTTAATTCTAGTTTGGTAAGAGTTATTTTGTCTGTAAAATCAAACTATTTGTTTCCAGTTTATGCTACTTAATTTTTAAAAAGTATATTAAGTAGCACAGTGCTAGCTACTAGATGCTCAATAAATACTTGATTAATTAAATACTATATAATTTTAAAAATTCTTAGAAGTTTTGTTTGTATAGTTTAAATTAATACAAAGTTATTTTTAAATAATTGCTTTATGGTTAATGAAGTATGTACAGACTTTAAATTTAAAATGTGAAACATCGTAAACTTTACAGAGTGTTCGAAGTAAAAGTTCTCCTACATCACTTTTTTTGGAGCACAGATTTGTGGTTTTTTGAGGTAACTAATTAACTGACATTGGTATTTCTCACCTTAAATTGCCATATTTCCCAAATTAGATCTGTAGAAATTTATCCTCAAGTCATTCGAGAATGAAAATATAACTGAAAAGAAAAATTAAATTACCTTTCCACTCAAATTTTGAGATGACATAAAAAAAATGAAATCTAAATTCAAATTAGTGTTTATTAAGTCTCATAAAGTCTTAATGTGTGTTATCCGAAGACTGAAGTGATCTTGATTTAGAGGGATCCTGAGACCAAATGATTGGTTTGATAAAGACCTTTGTTTTGTTGAGTGACCTCTTAAAACGTATCTCATAAATTTAGTGTTTTATGCATTTTATTTTTAGAAGTAAAGAAATCTAGATGTCGATATTAAAAATAAACATTTTAAGGTAGGAGCAAAGTGTTTCCATTTCTTTGGAATTTTGAAACAGCCTCCAGGAACTTATCCAGGGCATTCCCCCGATGGTGAATTTCTTAGTACCAAGTGAGACTGAACTGAATAGTAAGGCAAGATGCTCTGGTAGCCTGGTAACTTTGTAATTTATTTCTCTACAGAAGACTGGGGTTTTCTTGTAGACTGAGTAAATTCCATTCTTAAAAAAATTTCTCCTTAATAGACTGAATCTCCCTTATTGTAGCACTCTATCACCAAGCTTCTGTGAAACCTAGATCAGCCTCTGAAATCAAATGGAACGTTTTCCATTATTGATTAGGCATAGAATCCACTTTGTTAAACTAGTTGAGGGTAATAAGAGACATTTGAGTCATTAATTGAGAAGATGACAGGTCTCTAAATGTGACTACTGTCTTTCACTGGGTCAGCTATTACTTATTCAGTAGAAGAGCCTTTCAGTTTAAAGGTATAAGAGACTTTTTCATATGATTGAAAAAAAAGAATGGACATGTATTTGCAATTCTTAAATTAGATCAAGGGAGTTATATTGCTTGATTAGAAAGTTGTTGCTGAGAGTAAGGTTCGACCCAAATTGAAGCAAATTTTACTTCAGGATCCTCCTGTAATTTTGACTCCCTAAAGCCCAATTTCATACTTTTTTGATCTCTAGAGAGACAAGGTTCATGTGGAAAGGACAGCAAATCAACAGTTAGAGTGGGAATATACTTTATGATTCACAGATTTGCCCTAGAAGTAAGTTCAGTCCCATTCAGGGTTGATTCTTTTATACAATGGTATCTGATTTCAAGTTCTAAGTTGCTCTTTTGTAAACACCCAATCATGATGCTCATGCTAATGAGATACACATGGCTGTCTTGCAGAGTCTCTTAACAGGTTGAATTGCTTTTAGTCTTGTAGGCTCAAAACAAAATTGTTTAGTAAAACCCACATCTGCTGAACTTTCCAGATTATGAGCAAGTTTCAGCGAAAGTTTTCTTTTACTTCATCAGGAACGACAATCGAATGGTTAGAACCAAAGATACCTTTATCCAACCACTATAAAAATGGAGCTGACCAGTCTTTTGCAACTGAGCAGAGTAAGCCAGTGGCAGTCCCAGAAGAGCAGTGTGTTGCAGAATCTGGACTGTTAGCAAGGGTAAGGTAATGTGAAAATATGGTTTTGGCATAAAAATTAGGAATCACTGAAAAGAGTCAGTTCTCTTTTCATTGTCAGCATATGCAAGTCAACCGAACACCAGAGCAGCATTCTTGTAGACTCTTAACTGCATTGACTTTGGAAGCGGTCTGTTGTATACTTGTACATGTTGTGTTTTCTAGGTTAAATTATGTGCTCTTTTTAGTTCGGGCTTAATTTTACTTGATAAAAATGTATTTAAAAATTAAAATTTGCATGTTTTTTTTCTAGAAAATAGCTTATCTAATATAAGATTATTTGCATATTTACCTCTTACATTTTTTAATTTAACATTTACTAGATTACATTTACACATTTAAAAGTTTACTATTAAGTCTTTTCGATTGTACTTTACCAAATGAAATTTTAAAAGTGTTATTCTACTTAAAATAGCACACAGTCTTAGGGTTTAATGTTTTTATAAAGTATTATTTATTCTGCATTTCTCAGAAGCTAAAGACTGTTATTCTATTCATAGTTTCACTACTGTAGCAAATCATATTGGATTTTTGCCTTTTGAATTCACATCTGTTATTTTTATGGTTATCATAATTATATAACTAGTTTTATTTTAAGCTCCTTTTACTTGATACTTCTCATAGGCACTTTTCTATGTTATTCTGGCCTATATAATTAATATTTTAAAGGTTTAAATAGGCTATTGAATCTCCAGGTTGTTATTTTTTGTTGTTATAAGTAGCACTGTTTCATCTTGTTTACTGTGTTTTTTCTTCCCCTTTATTTGGATTATATCTTCAGGTTATATTCCCAAGTAGAATTAGTGAGTCAAGAGTAATACATAGTTTACAGTTATTTATAGTTTAGCGAATTATTTCTTAAATATGACACAGAGACTTCCAAAGCTGACAAAGACCTTAATGAGGCAGGTAATAGCAGCAGAGCGGGCAGGGGAGAAAGAAAAAAAAAAAGTATATAATGCTTTTTTTCTATAGATTTTTGACTAGCTCATTTGTGGAATCAATCAGTTAGTAAATATTTATTAAGCTATCTAGTATATGACAGGTCCAATATTAAGAATTAGAAGACAGAAAAATAGAAGACAGTTCTTTCACTGAAGAGACTTAGAATCACACACATACAATGAAACAATGAGATAATATGAAGCAGTATTTTTTTTTTCCATCTTGATTGGTATTGTTTAGAGACTGTTGGGATATGGGCATTTAAAAAAAGAGATATACTGAGTAGACTGGATAAGGAATGTTTTAGAGAGAAAGTGGAATTGGAATTGACCTTTGAAAGAAGATGAGATTTGAAGAGAAGAGGAATAGTGAGAGAATCTCAAAAGATGGGGGCATAACACAACCAGGAATACTGAAGCTTATATACTTATTGTGGAGATTGCTTGCCTAATAATTTTGAAGCCAGATCTTGTCATTTACCAATATGTGGATCAACTAACCACCCTTAGCTTCAATTTCCTCATCTGTAAAGCAGGGATATCTTATAGTATTGTTATAATATCTTATAATATTGTTATGAAGATAAAATGAATTGAATAGAGCACCTGGTTTATAAAAAATGATCACAGGGTTGTTGGATTTTACAATTTCCAGATGACTGTTCATATTGCATTCTATGTGGAATGATAATCCCTGGAGCACTGCTCCATAGTATACAGTGCAAACTGTGTCCCCAAGGAACATAAAAATCATGCAGAAGAATTTAGTCTTAATGGATAGGTAATAAGGTCATGAGCAAGGAGAGGGATGGGATATGTTTAAGAAGATTGGTGTATGACATGACTTGGAATTAAAGTGTAGATAGAAGGCTGTAGAAGTGGAAATGAAGACAAACGAATTGGTACTATGCATTTCAAATGAAAAATCAGTTGGAGTTGTGATAAACTGGATAAAGGGTTGGATCAAAGATGACTCCAAGTTTTTGAGCCTAAAAAAACTAGGTAAAATTGTCGTGCCATTTACAAAGCTAGGAAAATTAGAAAGAAAGTTTTTTTGAGAGGGTTTAGTATGGTTTATGACCATGTCGTTTTTATGTGAGAAGAGGATATATGATTGTATATAAAAAGGAATTGGAAATTCCATCTTCATATTTCTAAATGAGAATACAAAGCATGCTGGAGGTCAGGATAGAGGTATGTTAGATGAGGGACACAGCAGTAGGGAGGAGAGGATTACTGTGTTTTCAAATCCTTTGAAGCAGTGAGTCCACCAAGTATGCCACATAGTATAAGCAGAAAAAATAAGCGCATAAGTTGCAAGGCATTAGACTCCACTCAAGCATACCAGAATAGACCTTAATTTTAAAAAATTTTTCATATTTTTTTGTGAAATATGAATATCAATGCAAGCAGGACACATTTATTATAGTAGTGGAGATTTTTCTGTCAGGTGATGGAGGAAATAAACCCCAGTGAGGCTAGAGTGAAACTCATGCTTCCATTGTGCCCAAGTCAGAGATGCAACGCCGCCCCCACGAAAACATGGAAAGTGACATCTGCTAAGGTTCTAGAATCTTGGGATTTGAAACTTATTTGTTATTCAAATAGAAATAAATAAGAAATTATGTTTCTCATAACCAGTTATTTGGAGCTGAGACCCTATTGAGATGAAAATAAACATTTTCATTTTTCCAATGGGTGGTTTTATTGATTGATTGATTAATTGATTAGTTGATTGAAGAGCTACGAGAGAACTTTTTGTAGCATTGACGAACTACAGTATTTTTATACTTGTACCTAGAATTACCTTTAATCCTAAGGTTTCTTCCTTGACAGCTCCAAGAATGAATGAATAAATATAGATTATAGTAAATTTGACATGTACAGTCACTTTAAAAATTTACTTTTATAGTTTTAGCTTAAAAATAGGGCAAATATTTAAGTCTCAAAATATCTTGAACTTAAATTGTAGGTATGGTGGTGTGCCTGGGCAGATGGTCAAAGCCTGCAAAGCCAAAGATTTGGATAAAATATTTTTCACTCAAAAAGAAAAATTTTTTTTTCACTCTTTTTGAAAAAATATTTTTACAAAATACGTATGTTTTGTATGTGGTACATATGGCAAAACCACAATATATTCAATGTCAGCGATAATGGGTTCACTGAAGGAAATCTATGGAGGTTACATTTTCAGAAAGATTTTTGTTCATTCTCAGATTCATTTAGGTCCAGCATAAATGCCTTCAAGTCTCTTGTTTATACTTTTATTCTTAATGGATATAAATAAGCATTTATAACAATAGGCTTGTTTTGCATCAAGGAACCTGAAGAAGTAAATGCAGATGATGAGGTGGAGGATACTTATGACAACAAGGAGGATGACCTGGGAGCTGTGGAAGAGCAACGCAGTGTTATCCTACATCTCTTGTCACAGCTCAAGCTGGGCATGGATTTAACAAGAGTAAGTAGTGGGATAAACTGTCTGTGTAGATCAGTGGGTCAGGACTATACCTGTAATCGTTAATATTGTCAGGGCTTTTTGTTTTTTATTTCTTTGTCTCTTGATTAGCATTTCTACTTTTAATAAATATATTTCTTATTTTCAAAAAAATGCCAACAGAAATTTGCATAGCAAATAAAGATCTATAGTCTTCTTGTTTCTGTACAGAATTAAAGGGGTCTATTGGTAGAACTGGAAGGATATAATCCCACAAAATCATGAAGGGCATTTATATTTCTACTTTACTCTTAATCTCCCATTTTAGATAGTACATTTTGAATATTATCTATAACAGAGGTCAGCAGATATTTTCTGTAAAGGGACAAAAAGTAAATATTTTCTGCTATATGAGCATAAGTCTCTGTTGGAACTATTCAACTCTGCCTTTGTAGTATGAAAGTAGCCATAGATAATATGTTAGATTAGACATGGCTGTGTTTCAGCAGAACTTTATTTACAAGAACAGGTGGCCAGATTTGGCCCAAAGGCCATAATTTGCAGACTGTCTGAATTAACTAGATGATGGGAATCCTTTCGTAATATGTGTGTATCAAATCAACACAATTTGTCAATTATACCTCAGAAAAACTGAGGAGGGGAAATGTGGTCTGAAGACCAGCAGCATCACTGTCACCTGAGAACTTGTTAGAAATGCAGAATCTCAGCCCACGATCCCAGATTTAGGGGATCAGAATCTGCATTTTAATAAGATCTCTGTGTGGCTTATATATACATTAAAGTTTGATTAGCACTGACCTATAGTTTTTAATTTTAAGCCAGTCTTCTCCGCTCCTAGTTTATCTAATGTCCCTTTATTTGTGTTTAATAATCAATCTATGACATTAATTTAAAAAGCCAATCAGGTTCAAAACCTGTATATGTTAAATATTTACTATTGTGAGATTATGTACTTTGAATTACTACTTACACTACTTTGCATTAGTATGAGATTTCAAAATTGAATTTAGGAAGTGTTTTTCACATTGAGGTTTTTGATGCCAGCGAAGGTGGTGAAAGTATAGTTTAAAAGGTTGTTTGATTCCAATGAATTATTCACCTGAAAATATAATTTAAATAGAAAGCATATTGCCTTTTGCATTCACTTGGAAGCATTCAGAATCAAAAACAATTTTTTCTTTACTCAGGCTTAGGAGGGTTTAAAATTGAGGAATTCTAGTTGCTAGATGAGATGCTGCCTGATTCATGCTTAATAAAGTCTGTTAGATCTTAAATAAATAAATAAATAAACAAACAAACAAACAAACAAACAAACAAATGGATTGAATTAATAGCCTATTAAGAAGCAGATATTTTAGGAATTAATAAAGAAACCCATTAATTTTTCAACTTGGTACTAGAAATATTTCCATTTTAGTGGTTCAGAAAAGACAATTAGTTGTAAAATTCATTTAAATGAATAGTCATTTAAGGGACTTGTTTGGTTATTATGATATTGCTGTCTCTCAGTAGATTTAGCTTTATAAGGCGTAAGTAGTGTTTGGGGTTTTTGAGGCATAAGAACATTTGAAAAGAATGTGCTATGATAGTAATGCAGATAGTAAAGCTCACACTTAGCATGAATAACTATATATAATATAGTTTCCCCACATTTGTGTGTTGTTAATTAAAAAGATATATACATTTTTTTTACATTTATACATAATCATTAACATTAATCAATCACAAGTTATGAACATTCGCATAACACTTAAAAGAATGGTGCTTTTTGAGCAATATTAAAGAACCTGATGATTAAACTGCAGTCACAGCCACCTCCTATGAATAATAACTCTGATACAAACAATATTCATTGAGCTCCTCTCATGTTCCAGACAGTAGATAGGTGTTAGGACTGTGGCAACAAAGAAGACAGCCATGTCCCCAGTCTGCTTGTTGTGAATAAGTAACATACATTTTCTCCACTGTTCATTTTGTTCCTTTTTAAATAATACTTTGAAGTTAGTATAATTAAACACTTTACAGAAAGTTTTGGAAAATAAAAGGAAAATACCTATGGTTCCATGGCCTTAATACAACTCTCACTTTCTGAAATTCCCTTCCAGTCTTTCCTCATGTAATTTTAGTTTATATCTAATTTTGTTATGTTTCCTTTTTTCAGTTAATGTCTTTGTGAAATGTATTATACACACAGAAGACTGAATAGAATGCATATAAACATTTCAAAGAACAGTAGTAAAACGAATACCCATGTACTCACAGCTCAGAATAAATTATAGAACATTGTCAGAATTTGTAAGAGCTCTGAGTGCCCGTCCTGGGTGTAGTTCCCTACTTTTTCATAGCTGCTACCACTTACTTAACTTTTGTGTTAATCATCCTAGTTTTCTTTATAGTTTATTACCTACATATATACCCCACAGCAATGTTACTTAGTTTAGTAAAAAGTGAATAACTCACACAAGCTTAGCTATGTAAGGAAAGGGCTATATTGACATTCATAGAAGAAGATAAACAGTCTCTCTGGCTTCAACTTTTTATAAATTATCGAGAAAGGTTAGAAGAGCCCTTTCTGAAGAAATCAGAAAGCATAGTCGTGAACGAGTCCTGTGAAATATTCAGCTCACGGAGTTAGTATTTGATATGGGCAAGATGCTGGGCCTTTATCAGGAGTGTAGGCAGAGGGAGTGAGCTCAGTATTTTCTGCTTCTAAGCCAAATTGTGACCTGCCTCCAACTCTCACCAGTAAATTGAAGCCACAACACATTTGTGGGTGAAATGAGTGTCTTCAGCCAATCCAGATAGCAGTGACATATCTTGGTATAGGATTCTTTTTATTCATTGTCTCCAGGCATTTGGTGGGCCTTTGCAGTATGACAACTCATATTTTCCAATTCTCCGAAATCTTCTTGAATTATTTCATTGATGATTTTTTCTCTCTCTATATATATATTTTTTCTATTCTCTCTCTGAAACACTTATTACATGGCTTTTGGACTTCCTGGTCCACTCTTTCTCTTTTCTCTCCATTTGGGAAGGCATTCATTCTTTAAACATGCTTTTAAATTTTTAAAAAATTTTATTTATATATAGTTGATAAAAGCATGCTTATCTTCAGATACTTTTTTTTTCGTGACTTTGTTTTTATTGCCCATCTAGAACGATATGTTTTCAGAGAAATAGAATAGTGTCTACAGATAAACATATTGGATTAAAATTTCCCTCTTTGGTTGATTTTGTTGTTGTTGTTATTTTAGGTGGTGCTTCCTACATTTATCCTAGAGAAGCGTTCCTTGCTGGAAATGTATGCAGACTTTATGTCTCATCCAGACCTATTTATAGCCATCACTAATGGAGCCACAGCTGAGGACAGAATGATTCGTTTTGTTGAGTACTACCTTACCTCGTTTCATGAAGGCCGTAAGGGAGCCATTGCTAAGAAACCGTACAATCCTATCATTGGAGAAACATTTCACTGTTCCTGGAGAATGCCAAAAAGCGAGGTAGCATCCAGTGTTACCAGCAACTCTTCCACCCAGGCAATCACAAATCATGCTCTTCTATCAGAGGAGGCTTTGAGCCAGGTGGGATCAGACTGTTATACAGTCAGATTTGTTGCTGAGCAGGTTTCCCATCATCCTCCAGTCTCAGGATTTTATGCAGAATGTGCAGAGAGGAAGATGTGTGTAAATGCGCATGTCTGGACTAAGAGCAAATTCTTAGGCATGTCGATAGGTGTGACAATGGTTGGAGAAGGTAAGTAGAAAAATTGTTTTTCAATTAATATCAAACTATAATCTTAAATTTTGTGAAGCTAGATAAATATTAATTATAAATTTGAAATGTTGTCTATACTACTTTTTTCCCCTAATTCCTAGTATGTTCCAGAATGCTGGTGAGAGAGGGAGGCTTAGCTGTGAAAAAATATAAATTCTCTTTTTACATGATTTTTTAATGATTGTAAATGTAAAATATTTTTATTGTAGAAAATTTGGAAAACTTAGAAAAGTATCAAGGAGAAAATAAAACCATCTCTAATCCCTCTATCCAGAGATGGATAGATTTAGCTAGTATTTTGTATTTTTTCTGTGTGTATATGTTCATACTTGTATTTTAGTTTTATGAAATTAGGAATAATTCTATGTAATTTTGTGTCCAACTTTTTCATTAAATATTTATTTTCCAGTGTCATTGATAATACTTTAAAATATGTTTTTTGTTATATTTTTTATAAATATATTCATATTTATAAGGAGATATTCATAGAATATTTAAAATACATTGCCAAACTTTAATTCTACTTTGGAAAAGATTATGAAAAAATAATTTAAGGAAATACAGTGTTTTTTTGGCCAAGAATACAAAAAAAGTCAACAACAACAAAACTTCCACAGAAGTCATTGTGGAGTTAATGTAAATACAATGGCAGGGAAAAAAACTACCATTTTAATATTAAAGGAACATTCTTGTGCATAGAATAATTTGTTCTGAATGTAAATTTAACAGTATAAGCATGGGATAATTAACCCTATGACTAATATTTGAGTTTGTGTTATTGTAGCTGTAAAGAGAACATTTTATCCCCTTTTCAGTTTTCCCTATTTTTAACATCTGTTGTGATGAATCTTACCAATTTCCAAGTAATGTTTCAAACTAATCAAAACTTTTATAACATCAGAAAATATTTTATTAGTTTTAAAAGAGTTTGCCACCTTCAGTTATAAGCTTTTAACATTAGCCCTAAGCTCTTCATAAATCAATATATTTTATAGATGGAAAATGAAGTCTAGAGGTAATGGGACATGTCCAGGCTCATAAAGATTAAGGCATAGCCAGAAGGAGGCATAGACCCTCATTCTTTGACACACTCACCCCAAGGACAGTTAACCTTACAGCTCATAGAACAGAAGGAATCTCGTAGTGGTAGTCTCTCTCCTGCTCAAGAAAGAAAATACCTCAAGAAATGAGGAAAAGCATTAATATCTTTTACCATGCTTTAATTGTGGAGAAGGTATATAATAGTTAATTTTTTATTAAGTCTTAATTGTATATTTATGGATTGCCTTTTAGAAATTAAATTACTGTTGGTACCATAAACAGAAAGAAAATAAACCAGGGAATGGGACTTAAGACAATTCATTTTGCTCCTATTAGCAGCCATGTTTTTTATCTAATAGTGGGAAATTCTCTTTAATTATTAAATAAATGAGATTTTAGAGTTCTTTGAACCTCAGTTATTTTAACTAGTCTATTATCACAAATATTCAAAACCGGTTGTGTATTTCTTCAGATCTTAAGTTCCATAATATATTCGACTAATGTTAAATATATTCTTAGAAATCAAAGATCATAAACCCATTTTATAAGATCATGTTTTTAGAAAATAATAATATACCTTTTCCAACTTAGAATTAATCAAGTTATTATTAACACTTGAAGTATACCCCAATATGTTATCTTTATGTCTTCTGACATTTCCCATTACATGTAAATATATTATAGCCAGAACCATGTTGCCAATAAAATGGCTCCATAATTCTTGATTTATTGTTGCCCTTACTGAGAACTGTTAAGGGCAATACAAAAAAAATAGTTGATATTGCTTTATGTAGACTACTTTAGAATGTTTGTTTATTTGCTTTTCCTAAAAATTAACTGTTAAAACATCATAACTCTTGCCCTTATTTGCGAATATTAAAAACAGAGTGCTTAATGAACATTCTTTAAGAGAGAGATACCATAATTATTCAGACCAGTAGTACAAATCCCATTCAGTATTTGTTTTGAATGTGAACTAGCTAATAAGCTTAGATTAGTAATGTAGCTAGCCGAAGTGTCTCCTTAGTGTCTCTTAAATATTTAGTATAGATCAACTATTCATTAATATATTTCCCTTTTTATGTTTTTTAAAACCTTTAATATAACACCATTCACTATGTAACAAGCCCTATTAGAATAATATTTGTTTGAAAACTACCTCCTCTACCACTTGTAGCTTTACTGTAAATATTTCAGAATTTTGCAAACAAAATTATTAAGATCATAATTTTATCATAAAATTACTTTTTAAAAATATACATAAAATAGAATGAAGAACACTTTTTTTTTATCAGACCGTCTGAGATTAAGGTCTGTGACTATATAACATTAAACATTTAGTTATTCCCAAACTGCTGAAAAAGTTATTAGTACTAACTGATGATCAGATCTTAACACTGTAGAATATATCATGGCCTTAATCTCTGACTTAAGGTTTTATTTTATTCTTAAGAGTGTTAGAGGGAACTCTTGAACTGTTTTCACTATAACATTTCCTGATTCTATGAACCTCAAAGGGATAGTAAGGTCATAGTGATAGTAACCTTGGTTCACTTTTACTAGGAATTGTTATCAAATACAGCTGTAAATGAAGCCAATTTCATCCAAAGCTAAACGAAAATTAAGTGAAATTATGATGTTTATTTACTAGACAAGAGAAAACAATATAGATTTTTCATAGCTGTCTTTTAAAGATATTAACAGTCTTCATGTTTTCACATTCAGGTATCCTCAGTCTATTGGAACATGGAGAAGAGTACACATTTTCTCTACCTTGTGCTTATGCCCGGTCAATTTTAACTGTTCCTTGGGTAGAACTGGGTGGCAAAGTCAGTGTCAACTGTGTAAAAACTGGGTATTCAGCAAACATCACTTTTCACACTAAGCCATTTTATGGTGGCAAACTGCACCGGTAAGAACATTTTAATGATACCTGGCTCTTATTCTATCAGTCTAATATTTTATTATAGTGCCTATTCTTTCTCTGGTTTATGTGAAATGGGATTGGATTTTTATTCATGTCTATTTTTTGTTTAATTCATCTTTCAAGGCATTCTGGAAATCATGATGTGCTTTTATATTTTTATTTTTTATTATTTTATTTTTTGATGGTGGAAGATGGTTGAAGTTTATTAGGTTGTAAGAAATTAAAGAGAAAATAGATTTCATTATACGAAAATTTCAGTTTCCCTGGTAGCTCTTATGTGCAGATCCCACACTCAGACATGCTGGTGTGCAGTTTGGGTGTTTTTTGTTGAGTTTTAGATGTTCAGCTTATTGTTGTTTCAAGGGGAAAGATCTGGGGATGTCTCTCACTCCGCCCTGTTTCTCCAAACTCCTCATCATATATGCTTTTAAAACACAGTGACATTTCTATCTACTCTTAAAAAATTTTCCTGGTTAACTAGCTAATGTGATGTTGAATAGAATTCATAACAAATGAATATGTAGCCTCTGGCCCAATTTCTGCCTTTAAAGGGAATCAGACTTGGATCCAGACCTCCATGGAGGCAGCTGTTGCTACAAGTTAGGGTGAAAAATACATCTAGTCATAAGAAATAGTTCAAGAAATACAATGATGGAAGCCAGTGTCTTTAGGCACCAATATTGAATCGTGGCTTTGTTCTAATTCCATCTAAGAAGTAGCCAGTTACTATACTCCTTTCATGGCTTGTTGGTCTCTTCAGCACTTGTACAGATCATCTACACTATATGAAGACATGGGATTCTCAATAGGTTACTGACTTTTTCCCTAAACTTTCGATGTCTATTCTGACTGTTCCTGAACTAGGGTTAGTGTTCTTTTTCTATAAAGTTTTTAATGAAGAATAACATATACAAAAGTATACAAGATGATTTAACTTTGTGAAAATTTGAGCACTTCGATTTAGACATGGAACATTACTGGCATCCCAGAAGCCTTCTTCATACCCTGTTATAGTCATACACACACACACACACATACACATACACATAAACACACTCTTAGATTAACCACTTACATCCTTCTCATTTAAGGTAGCCACTATCCTGATTTCTAATACCGTAGATGAGTTTTGCTTGTTTTTGTAGTGTATATAAATGAAATAGTACACTATGTGCTCTTTATACCTGACTTATTTTGCTCAACATTATGTTTTTGAGATTCATCCATGTAAACTTGCAGTTTATTCTCCTTACTGACTGTTTTCCATTCTACAACTATGCCACAATTCATTTATTCATTCTAATATTGATGAGCATCTTGGCAGTTTCCAATTTTTTGGCTATTATAAATAGTGCTGCTAGATCATTGCTTGGTAAATGTATGTATGAATTTCTTGTGTAGATAGTTAGGAGTAGAATTGCTGGGTTGTAGCATACGAAGTTGAACTTTATTAGAAACTGCCATACAGTTTTCTTAATTGATTATACCAAAATACACTCCCTCATTCAATTATATATTTTACTTCTCCACTCAATGACTAGTACTTGGCAATCTTAGAAGTGGAAATAAAGATTTATTGGCTCTCAGGCGTTGAATGGGCCTTTAAAAATATGGATTTCAAAACATCAAAGCAGAGAATTAAAAAAACAAAACAGGTCACCCAAACAGACCAATAGACATTGTCAGAATAGTCACCTTTTACCCTTAGAGATGATATTACTATGGTTCACACTTTGTTTTTATGTGCTTCTACTTCATAGTCATGATAGGATTCAAACCTTAAAATTAGAAGAGACTTTAGAAGTCACTACACCAACATTTACTAGATACATAAATCCCTTTGCAGCATGCCTGATAACTGATTGTTCAACATGTACAGTAACATTATTATTAGCACAGAACTCAGTGGATGAGGCAACCCACTCCATTTTCAGACTTCCTTTATTTATATGAAGTTAGAGCTGAAATCTACATCTCTGTAACATTCTTGCATTGGTGAAACCACTTTTCAAAGTATATAATTGAGTAAAATGCTTTGGGGAGAACAACTATAGTGATAAATTTTCCAAATCCAGTACTTTTTATTGTCAATATTGATGTACTTCTAGTGGCTTTTTTTTTTTCCTCTTAAGTATTATTTTCTGGAAAAAAGACATGGAGCAATTTTAGTTTTCTTTTTCTTTTTCTTTTTTTGGCAAACTCTCTCTGGTCCCTGAAACTTAATTCTGAGAGTACATGTGGGTGTGTATTGGGGAGGTGTTATTTGAAATCCTATAGGACTTATTATCTATAAAAACATTTAAAAGAAAAAGAACATGTTTATATACAAACTTATTTTTTTGTTTTGTTTTATTTCACCCAATTTTGCTGTAAGCTTTTGACTGGTACTGATTTGGACCTTCCATTGTATCTGTACAGTGTTGTGTGTGAAGTAAGTGATTTGTAAATATTTGCATATTTTTCTTGGGAAGTACGGTAAATATGAGTTTTCTTCTTAGAGTCTATTCCACCCTATCAAATTGTAACTATTTCCAATGATCCTTTGACCTACACTGGTTAATTTCTTAGATATGAACCCTTATATTTGATTTTTTGGAGCTTCATACAAATAATATCTCTTTTGTCCTCTAGTATAACCGTTCAGAGATTTGAAAATAGCTGTTGTGGGCTTTCTGTGTTTAATAAACTGAGAGTTCCACCTACAGGCTTTTCTCTCTAGGGCGAGATCTTTAATGTTATAAGGTGTCTAATGAATAGTTACTGAAGACTTTCCTTCATTCATTATATTCAAAACGTTGTTCACCAGTATGAATTCTCATGCTTTGCCAATGTGGCTCAGTGAGTAAAGGGTTTCCCGTATTCATTTTATTTAATTTGTGTCTTCTGTATGAATTCTCTGGTATTCATCAAGAGACTTTCTCCTGTTAAAGACTTCTCCGCATTTATTATGTGTATAGGATTCTCCCCAATACAAATTGTCTCGTGAAGCCTTGACCACATTCATTACATTTTTAGGGTTTCTCTACTTCATAAATTTTCCTGTTTTAGCCTCAAAGCTAAAATTTTGTTCGAATATTCTCTCACATTGATTAGACATGTCAAATCAATAAGAATTCTCTGGTGTGTAAAAGAAAGAGCTCTGGCCAAAATCTTGTCCACAATTACTACATTTAGAGGGTTTTTCTCCAGCGTGAATTCTCTGTGTTATCTGAGTTGAGTACTGACTAAAAGGGTGTGTGAATTCTTCCATGTTGTTTAAGAAGTGAATGATTATGGAGAGTTGCCTCACAATGTTTGGCATCATATGATTTTCTTCGATATGTTTTTTTCTCTTGTGCCATTTAAGGTATATATAATTAATAATGTTTTTCTTCATTGTGAGTTCTCCCATGTCTCTGAGTAAATAATGACTATAGGATTTTTCAAAATCACTATTTGTCATAAGGTTTCTCGTCTCTGTAAACTTTCTTGGGTTGGTTAAGGGATAAAATCCTTTTTAAGAATATCTCATATTCCATCCATGTGGGTTATCATATTTTAAGCTAATGTTGAGCCATGAGTGGAAACTTTCCTATATTTGTTACAATTCAGTGTTTGTTTCCAATATTAAATCTCTGCTACTGAGAGGGAAATACGAGGCCTGTATTTGTAAATATGAATTCTCTGATACTCTTGTTAAAATCTTAATCCACATTTAGTGCACATAGTGTTACCTCTCGCATGTTCAGAATTTTCTTCTAACAGCTTAACAATATAGCTATCCTGGTTAAATTTTGAGTCTTAATTATGTTTTAAACACTAGATATATGAATTACATTTATGCAAGTTTCTCTCGATAAAAACTCAGATTAGTTTTGAACTCAGTTTTTTCCACAAATGCAACATATCCAAGACTTAACCTGAACCAGCTTTATCTTGCCTTGTATTATAATAATAAATACAAATTATAATAATTTATTGTATTGCAAGGACTACCTTAATGTGTAGAATAAGAATTCATCTCCTAAATCTCACCGTTGCTGTGACATTTAGATAATTCCTGGCCACAGATATCCTGTGTAGACATTTTCTCCTGGTTTTTAGGTCCCTCTTCAGTACTTACACTTGTGCCTTGGAGATATCTTGTTTTTTCTCTTCATAGCTCTTCTTGCTCCAACAGGGAAGTCATATTTTTTTTCAGAGCTGATGCTTCGCTGAGGCTAGATTACTCACATTCTCCAGTGTCACCGCTCTTTTTAAGTTTCTGTAATGCTCAGCAATGCTCAGTCTTCCTGATGAAGTCCATAACCACATTCTTGGGCTTCCTGTGTCTACATTGTTAAGAACTCAGCTGTCCGCTTTCTCATTCTGTAGTCCCTGCTGGGGCAGGCAGAGCAATAAGCAAGCAAAGTGGAGATGTACTTATAGATCCATCCATGGCGGGATCTATAACGGCATCTTTGGAGGGTGGATCTGAGGCCAAGGGATTAGGATGCAGTTTGCCCAGTAGGAGAGAAGGTGTCCAATTCTATAGTGCTTTTTTATTCCCTGCATAGCTTTCATAGCCCTTCTATTCAAAAATTGTTTCATCTATTTAACTACTTTATGTCCACTGTTTTCTTGAGACAGAATCTATTTGAAGAGTTTTAGGGACTTCAAAAGAATAGGGCTGGTTCAGGCTTCTTTTAATAATAAACTTAACATTCCCATCATATTATCTGTAGCGACTTCTTTGTTGACAAATTTGATCTGCATTCTGAAGGCAGTGGGGAGCCAATTAAGCTTTTAAGCATGGAAGTGATATATTTTATTTATTTTTATCTTTTACAATAATTTTAAACCCACAGAAAAGATGTAAAAACATTAGATTTATCAAAATTTCTCTCTCTCTCTGCACAAACACTTTGTTATTGTTTTACTATTACTTATTATTTACCGTTATCATTCCTGAAACATTTGAGAGTTAAAGACATTATGATACTTGACCCAAAAGTATTTTAGCCTGAATTTCCTAAGAACAGGAAATTCTCTTACATAATCACAGAACAGTTGTTAAATTCGGGAAACTTAGCATTGACATAATAATACTGTTATCTAATGTACAATCCATATTAAAATTTTTGTCAATTGTCCAAATAATTGACATTGTTTTTACTGCTGACCCAGGATCATACGTTACATTTTATTATGTCTCTTTAGTCTTTAATCTGCAATATTGCCTCAGCCTTTCTTAAGATGTTGACATTTTTGAAGAATACAGATCAATTTTATAGAATGCTCATCAATTTGGGTTTGTTTGGTTTTTTGAATCAGGTTTGCCTTATACATTTTTGACAGGAATATAATTTAAGCAGTGTTGTACCCGGAAGTGATATATTTTAAATCAATTTTGAAAAAGGTCAAATGGTGGCAGGTGAAGATTGTGTTGGGGAACAGGGAGGTGGTGAGAGAAGATTAGAAGTTAGGAGACCAGTTAGAGATTCAGACTTGACAGACTTCAAGAAATAGCTGATTGGGTAACTAAGATAACTTTGGATGATGTCCTGATTATCTACTGCTAATAATAAATAAACCTCTCTAAAGTGTAGTGCTTAAAACAGCAATTTGTATCATCTGTTATAATTCTGTGGATTACTCAGGCTCTGCTGAATGATTCTTACCTGGCATCTTTCACGTGGTTGTAGTTGGATTATGGTTGGGTCTTCAGTCATTTAAGAGCTCGACTCAGGTGGGTACCCAAGATAGCCCCTCACTTGAGAGGCAGTAGATTTGGCTGTTGACCAGGAGCTCATCTGGGGCTCTCAGCAGGAGGTCTACATATAGCTTTCTCACACGTCTAGAGCTTCTCTCATCTTGGCAGCTAAGTTCTTAAGAGGGAGCATCCAAAAGCAATCATTCCAAAAACTTTACTGAGTTTTGATACCTGGTTTTCATATTTTGACATTTTTAAGATTCCTAATAATTTCATATAGACATCCTCATTTTTATTAGTGACCAGTCATTATATTTACTATCTTATTTCCTTGAATTTCTTATTTAAATTAGCTTCTTTTCTCCCTTCATATTCTTACCTATCTACAAGGCCACAGTCATGGGCTCTTCTTGTTACTTAGAAGTATAACACTTTTCCTTAACATAGTCTCTCTCTCTATCTCTTTTACATTCACATACATTCTTTCTTTAACTCTTGAGGGATGTCTTTGGCTGACCCCAAAGTTTCCTCATTATTTCCATTCCGATCTCCCTTAGGACCAATGGTTTCACTTACTTTCTCATTTAAAAGATTCGTGTTTGAAACAGAGTTTCCTATTTTGGCATCTTTTCTTCTTTGATTTTACAGAATATTATAACTAAAGCCTTCTTTCATGCCTTTATTAATGGCCATGCCTCCCTTCTCAGACATAGCCTAGTTTTTTTTTACTGCTATCTGCAATCAGAACAGACACATTATCTGCCGTCTGCATTTGATATAAATATATTATCTTCCACTTGTCTTTCCTTACTCCCTCATTTTCCACAACTATCTCTGTTGCAGCCAAGCAAGCTTACTTAACTATTCTTCATGCTCTTGTCTACCTCCTCATCCCATTTTCCGCACTCATGTAAGATGATAATTTTATATAAATACTGATATGATGTCATTATGTTTACTATTTTCTAAGTGACATACTTTTCTGCGTACTGGAGAAGGAAAAAGACTGTCTCTGCCTTTAAGAAACTTTTAGTCTAATATTAGAATCCAGGACCCTAACCTTGAAAAGAATATGTAAGGCTTTTAGGAAAAACTCATAGATAATAGACAGTTAAAAATAAAATCTGTTATTATAATGACCATAATGATGGAAAAGGACAATAATACTGTGAAGTTGGGATTAGATAATTACTTTATCTGAAAATAACATTTAATTCTAACTTCTCTTAGAGTAAAAAAAAGAAACATGATGCTCAACATACTTCTCATATTCTGATAAAGGAAGCCTATCACTTTTTCAAGAGAGATGAACTATTTCCCTGGTATTAAATTCTAAAGGGATTTGTTGCAGGTATCCTTATATAGTGGCATCGAGTAACAGAATAGTGTCTTCTTTAGTTCTGCATAAAATAAATTACCTCTCAGGTGAGTACTTCTTATATATACATCAATGAAACCCAAATCTAAAGTCTTAACTTATAGTCAGTAAAAGCTTTCTATATGAAGCCAGATTAACGTAGTTAGTGGTTTTGTATTCAAATAGCTATAGAGACAGGGTCTAGACAATCTAAAAAGCCAACTTAAGGTCAAGTTTTTAGAAAATGAGAGAGCAAATACCTTATCAATTATCAATTATCTTCACTTTAAATATAAGTAGGATGACAACTTAAGATTTAGCTCTTTGGCAAGTGTCTTAAGGGCAACATATTCTATGTCATTGGTTGATACCATATCTAGATCTATATACTTTAGATATTTAGATATTCATTTACTTATTATCTATGATTGCTTTCATGCTACAGTGACAGGGTTAAGTAGTTGTGACAGAGACATTCTGGCCCACGAATCCTAAGATATTTACCTTTGGTCCTTCACAAAAAAAGTTTGCCAACCCTGCATTAGACTGTTATGAAGAACTGTTTTAAGCAAAATGAGACGAGGCCCTTCTTCTTTCTTGTGCTCCTTTTGCAAGTTTCTCTAGTATACGTGATTCTTGTTCCCTGCCTCGGTTCTTATGCTGCTCTTGCTGTGTAGATACACTAAGCAGCAAGGACCCTCTGTAACCCAGTATGCATGAATAGGGATCTAGGGCTTGTTATTTGTCAAGTGGAAAGGCTTATGAAGGAGATAATGTTAACTTAAAAGATTGTGATGTGGCAGTAAAAAAGAGAGATCAAGTGAGGAACGGATTATTGTTCCTCGGTTCTCAGAATACAGTTCTGGGTATGTGTGGATAGAGAAAGGAAGAGATAAGTGTTCAGTGTGTCATCTCTTCATATCCTGTTTGGTTAGAGATAAATTTTCAAGGAAGGGAGCAATTTTGGCAAGTGGGATCAGAGAGGAAACATGGATATCACAAGAAACATTCAGTCAGGCAAAAGCCCTTAGCAGTGAACTTATTTAAGTTCAGATGCTTTGAAGTATAACCCAGAGTTCCCACCCTTGCTGTAATCAAGGGGACTTGTAGTCCTGGTGTTCTTTGGGTCCACTGAGCTACAATTATCCCTAATTTTTTATTCTAAATGTTTGGTTTGCTCCTAGATTCCAAACCTTTATACACCTTAATCTTTAAGATCTGGTTCATAGATCCTTTGTTTATTGGCTGCTATGCCTCTGCCTTGAACTCTGAGTTTGTACACTGTTGACATTTCCTGATTAAAAACTACGGACTCACTGAATTCAACTATGTCCTTTCGACGTCCAGGCCCTTGGCTTATACCTGAAAAATGTTTCTTAGGGTCCCTGAGCTGTTGCCTGTGGGCTTTGGTCCTCTGGATTCCCTTGTGAATCCAGATAAACCATAATCTCTGGCACACTGATTAGACCCTAACTTTTACCCACTACTTTCTGAGTTCTGAATGTCTGTCTAATTTAACCCTGTTGTTATTTGTGTCCTTCAGTGACTATAAAATGCTTCATTAAAAATAATTAGACCTGTTCCTGTTCCAGCATTCATTTGAGCTGCATCCTGTCTGTTAATAAACCAGTCAGATAACTCTTCATTAAATTTTCAACAACAGTCGTGGTTGAGTTCTCTCTGAATTCTGTGTTGATAACATTTTTTGTGTACCAGTGCTCTTTTAATTTTACCGTTTTGTCAAGAGTTAAAAATTTTTTGAAGTATCTTTTCTATTTTTTTTTTACCTCTTACTGATTTGTCTGGTTTCTATATTTAATTTAAAATTAAGCTTAATTTAAAATGCGAATTTATATAGAATTGATATAGCCAGAACTTCAAATACAAGGACTCCGAACTTTTAAATAGATAAGACTAGTTTGTTTAAAAAGTTAGATTGTGATATTATAACATTTTTCAACTATGATAAAAAATAAATGTTACTGTTTTTTGTGTTTCTATTTAGTTTTAATGTTATAATAGTTTTGTTTGCAGCACGCATTTTAAAGATCACATTTCATAATCATTTATGGTAATAAGTCTCTACTTTGATTCCCAGTGTTCTTTTTAAAGATTAAAGTTGATATTATTTGAAAAAATTATCTAGGAAGCTAACCTAGATTTACCAAAAGTCTGACTTTGGCACTGGCAAATTGAAATGAGCTGTATAACTAATATAAACAATTCACAAAGTACTTTCTTGGGTTTCAGAATCTTAATTAGCCCAATATCACTTATTAGAACATATCTTATTTTCTACTTGCTTCTAGGGTTACAGGTGAAGTAAAGCACAACCTCAACACTGTGGCATGCAGAGTCCAAGGGGAATGGAATAGTGTTCTTGAGTTCACTTACAGCAATGGAGAGACAAAGAATGTGGACTTGACTAAACTGGCAGTGACGAAAAAAAGAGTAAGACCTCTGGAGAAGCAGGATCCATTTGAATCCAGGTATGTCATCCATGCATCCATCTAGGAAAGAGTCAGGAACTCTGGATCTTAATCTAATCTTTTTCACTAACTTGCAACCTTTGGCAAATCACTTAACCAATTTGTATTAGCTTTCTCACCTGGAAATTGAAAAGGTTTGGTCTGATCTGATGCTTTTAACACCCCCTTACCAACTATGACATTATATGACACACAGTCACATTTTAGTAAAAATCAAACTTTTATAAACTGGGCAAAAATATTAACATTTAATAAAGGATTATATCCTTATCATAGAAACTCTTACACATTAACATTATTTGCCCAATAGAAAAATGGGCAAAAGACATAAAGAGGTAGTTCACAAAAATAGGAAAAAAAATGCCCATTAAGAAAATGAAAAAAATGTTCAGAGTAATTAGAATTCAAAGAAATAAGAATAAGACAAATTAGTTTTAAAAATCATACCTCTTTGGGGAAAAAGTACGAGCAAATAGTCATTTTCATATTGTTGATTAGAAGATAAACTGGAACAACCTTCCTAGAAGGTATTTTGGCAATATATGTCATAGGCCTTTGAAAGTGAAGTGGATCTATATGTGTTAATTAAGTTACAGTCTCCAAAATGCGGTCACAGTGGTTGCTTCTGGAAAGGTATATAGGGGTCTGGGATTGGAAAGAGACTTACTTTTCCAGACTGCCCTTTTGAACTGTTGAAATTTTTTATCATGTGGAAGTATTACTGTATCAGTTTTTAAAAAGATAAAGGAAATACAAGGGATTATTAAATATCTTGATCACTTAAATGGAACCAGTTTATAACTAGATGAGTAAAGAGATTAAATGCCCATTAGCCAAAGACTCAAGTTGGATCAAAGATTAAACAATAGTGATTAAAAAATTTTCTTTTTTAGGGATTCATCCTGAAGGAGAGGTTCTCTGAGATCCTAGATCTTTTCAGGGGATGTACAATTTCAAAACTTTTTTGTAATATTGCTGAGCTGTTATTTGCCATTTTCACTGTCGATACTTGCTTTGGTGGTACAAAAGCAATGGTGGGTAGCACTGTTGGGCCTTAGCACGTATCAAGACAGTGACACCAAGTTGTATAAGTAGTTATTGTATTCTTCACTGCCATGTGCTTGCAATTTTTAAAATGCTAGTTTCTTTTTAAATGTCTTAAAAAAAAAAGTTTTTGAATATTCTGCATGACAAATTGGGAGTAGGCATAAAGCACTTGTGCTAGATACTGAAGTACAGTAGTTATCTGAAGGAAAAGCATTTGTGCAGTTTTTTGAGTTAGAAGCAAATTACTCTTTTCATAAAATACCATTTTTACTTAAAAGAATGATTGACAAACTATAGCTGTTCTAATTTAAATACTAGATTTTTCTTATAAACGATTGACATGAAAATGGCATTTCAAGGAAAACAATTAATATTTTTTGCTAATAATAAAATTTAAATGAAAATAACTCAAGTGTCCATTGACAGATAAATACATATAAAGAAGTTATGGTGTACACATGCACGCATGCATGTGGGAATATTATTCAGCCATAAAGAAGAGTAAAATCATGCTACAATAGGGATGGGCTTTTCAGGCATTATGCTAAGTGAAGTAAGTCAGACAAAGACAAATTCTGGATGATCTCATTTATATGTGGAATCTAGAACAAAATAAACAAAAAAAAATCAAACTGATAGATACAGAAAACAGGTTGGTGATCCTGGAAGCAGGCTTTAGGGGGTGGGCGAAATGGGTGAAGTGAGTCAAAAAGTACAAACTTTCAGTTATGAAATAAGTCATGGGGATGTAACGTACAGTGTGGTGACTATAGTTAATAATACTGTATTGCATATTTGAAAGTGCTAAGAGTAGATCTTAAAAGTCCTCCTGTCCAGAACAAAATTTTTTGCATCTATGTATGATGATTGACGTTAACTAGACTTATTGTGATCATTTTACAGTAAATACAGATATTGAATCATTATGTTGTACATGTGAAACCAATATAGCATTATATGTCAATTATACCTCAATTGAAAAATTTTCATATAAGAAAAAGAACCTCATAGAAAAATAGGTCAGATTTGTGGTAACCAGAGGCAGGGGTTGGGAGTGAGAGAATTGGGTGGAGGAGGTCATAGGTTTAAACTTCCAGTTATGTGATAAATAAGTCCTGGGGATGTGATGTAATCCATGATGACTGTAGTTAACACTTATACGGTATATTTTGAAAGTTGTTAAGAGAATAGATCCTAAAAGTTCTTATCACAAGGGAAAAAAATTTTTTTTGTATCTATATGAAATGGAAGTTAATTAAACTTATTATGGTAATCGCAATGTAAGTCAAGTCACTGTGCCATACGCTTTAAACTTACACAGTGCTGTATGTCAATAGAACTGCAAAAAAAATTGAGCTTCAAGGCAAATCAAAATTTTGTATCTTGTATCTGCCACAGTGAGCTCGAAAACTTCCCAAGCAGAGTTTTCTGATGAAATTGGTGGCGATATTAAAGAGTGTGCTTTTTAAATATTACATAATAAAATGTCAAAATCTGTAAGATCATGTTTCAAATGATCAATGCATGATATTGCAGAATTATGCATGGATGAAAATTCTATTCAAGATGCAAATTAGACCAGTAGATTTCCATGTAGCAGAGTGTGAAAAATTCATTGACATTTTTCAGTTTCCACATTGCATCTAAATTTCAAAAACTACCACTTACTGAGTTTTGATACTGTATCAAAGAATTGAATTATTTGAAAATCTATTAAAATATTCTTCCCTTTTCCAACTATATATTGTGTGAGGCCATATTTTCTTTATGTATTTTAACTAAATATGTCACAACAGATTAAATGTAGAAGCAGATAATAAGAATCTGGCTATTATTAAACAAGGTAGTTAAGAGACACCAAATTATCATAAAAATTTATTAAGAAATTTTTATGTCTGTGTTCATAGGAATATCCATCTATTGTTTTCTTTGGGGAAAGTCTTTAACTACAAACAACTTCAATATCTTTAGTACTTAGGGCTGTTGAGGTTATCTATTTTTTCTTGAGTGAACTTTGGTAGTTTGTGTCTTTCAAAGAACTGGTCTGTTTCATAAAATTGCCAAATTTCTTAGCGTATAGTTCATAATATTCCCTTATACTGTGTGTAGGATTTGTGGTGATGTCACCACACTCTTTCCTTATATTGGTAATAACTTCTTTTCCTGATTGATATGATTAAATGTTTATTAATTTTACTCAAAGAACTAGTTTCATTGATTTTTTTGTCTATACTTCTGTTCTTTCTCATTGATTTCTGTTCTTATTGTTTTAATTTTCTTTGTTCTGCTTACTTTGTGCATCATTTGCTGTTCTTTTTTCTGCTTTCTTAAAAATGAAAATTTAGGTCAAGGATCAGCAAACTTCTTTTGTAAAAAGCCAGAGAGTAAATATCTTAGGCTTGATGGACCAGATAGCCTGTACCACAACTACTCAACTCTGCCATTGTAGTACAAAAGTAGTGATTGATGTTGCTATATTAAAATAAAAATTTATTAACAAAATGGGCAGTGGACCATAGTTTGACTCCCGGTTTAGGTTGTTAATTTTTTTTCTTTCTTAATATAAACGTTTAATGCTGTGTATTTTCCTTTAAGTCTGCCTTATCTTTGTCCTGCAACTTTTGAACTTTTGATATTTATTTTTTAATTTCCCTTGTGATTTTTTTTGACTCATGAAGTTATTTAGTAATGTGTTGTTTAATTTCCAAATATTTGGAGATTTTCCAGCTATCTGCCCATTATTCATTTCTTATTTAATTTCATTTGATCAAAGAATGTATTTTGTATGGTTTCAGTCCTTTAAATTTATTGAAATTTGTTTTGTGGCCTTGGTAAATTATGTCTTGGTAAATGTTTCATGTGCACTTGACAAGAATGTATATCCTGTTGATGTTTGGTGAGAGTAATTCTATAAATGTCAATTAGGTCAAGTGGGTTGATAGTATTTTTCTAGTCCTCTATATCTTTGCTGATTTTCTGAGTACCTGTTCTATCAGCAGAGATCAGTTATTGAAATCAGTTACTGAAATTACTAATTATAATTGAATATTTCTCTTTGTAGTTCTAAAAGTTTTTACTTTTATGTTATTTGAGGTTCGGTTATAAGGGGCATACATGTTTAGGATTGTATATCTTCATGCATTGATCCTTGATTATTACGAAATGATCTTCTTTATCCCTGGTCATAGTTCTTGCTTTGAATTTTATTTTGATATCAAATTGCCACTTAAAAAATAACTTTATTGAGATATATTTTACTTATCATAAAATTCACCTGTTTCCTGAGTGGTGCAGTCATCACCATAAATCAGTTTTAGAATCTTTTCATCTTCCCATAAGATCCCTCGTGCTCATTTACAGTTAATCCCCAATCCTACCCCCAGTCTCAGAGAAACTGCATGCTGTCTCTATAAATGGACCTTCTCTGGATATTTCAGATAAATGGGATTATACAAAATGGGATCTCCTGTGCCTAGCATTTTTCACTTAGCATGTTGTTGAAGTTCATCCATGATATATAGCATGCATCAGTAGGTCATTCCATTTTATTGCTGTACAATGTTATATATTTTCCTCTAAGTTTCATATAATTCCATTGTATAATACCACATTGTGTCTTCCATTTACCACTTGATGGACATTTCCAATTTTGAACTAAGATGATTAATAGTGCTATGAATATCCTCATGCATATCTTTGTGTGGACATGTTTTCATTTGGGTAAATACTAGGAGTGAAATTGCTGGTTTGTGTGGTAGTTTTATATCTAACTTTTCAAAAAAACTGCTGAACTATTTTCCAAAATGGCTGCACCATTTTACATTTCCTAACAGCAATTTATGAGGGTTCCAATTCTCCACATTCTCATCAACATCTGTTACTGTCTTATTTAATATACCTATCTAGTTGGTTTAAAATAGTATCTCATTGTGATTTTAATTTTTATTTCCCTAATGACTATTGATATTGAGCATGTTTTCATGTGCTAGTCATTTGTTTATCTTCTCTGGTGAGATGTGTGCTTATATCTTTTCACCCATTTTTATAAATTGAATTGTTTATCTTATTGTGTTATAGAGTTCTTTGTAAATTCTGGATATAAATCCTTTATCGGATATGTGTTTCTCAAATATTTTCTCTTAGTCTATTGCTCGTCTTTTAATTTTTTTAATTTTTTTTTTTTTTCAGTAAAGTTTTTAATTTTGATGAGGTGACATAGCAATGATTTCTTTTATGGATTATGGTTTTGGTGTTGCATCTAAGAAATCTTTGCATAACCCAAAATCCCAAAGATTTTCTCTTGTATCTTCTTGTAAAAGTTTTATTGTGAGGTAAGGGTCTAAGGTCGACTTTTTGCGTATGGATATCCAGTTGCCCCAATACCACTTGTTGAACAGACTATAGACTACTTTCCCCAAAGAACTGTCTTGACAGTTTTCTTTTGCTTGGAGTTTGTTGAGCTTCTCTCTTCCCTATGCTGTACTTGTAAACTCTCTCTAGCCCAGTGAGTTGGAGTTCTTTCTCTACTCTCAGGGTTCGCTGTCCTGTGCTGCCTTTTGCTCAATATCTGAAAATCATTGTTTCATTACTTTTGATCTCGTTTCCTAGTTGATTAAAGGAAGGAGGGTAAATCTGGTGCCTGTTATTTCATCATGTCCAGCAGCAGAAGTGGTTTCTATTGTATTTCAGCTTAAAAATATTTTGTTAATATCTTTTAAAATCTTTTAAAAATCTTTTTGTTTAGTATTTCTTAAGTTTCTTAAAAATAAAAATCTTAGTTTTATAAATTGAAAATATAAATTATTTTTAATTGAAAAAGAAGTAGAAGCAGTAGCATCTTGGACATTAACATGCAATATAGCGTCAGTGTTCTTGTAACTAACTCTGGCATGAAATTACAGATCTGATTTAGGAAATGTAATTTTTAAAAATGACTGTTAATTTTGAGAGTATCAGTTTTATTTATCTTTTTTTGAAGAATGTTTGTAAAAATGTGTGGTTTTCCTGTTTCAGGCGATTGTGGAAAAATGTGACAGACGCTCTGAGGGAATCTGAAATTGATAAGGCCACAGAGCATAAACGTACCCTAGAAGAACGCCAGAGGACTGAAGAAAGGCATCGTACTGAAACAGGCACACCCTGGAAAACCAAATATTTTATTAAAGAGGTATGGCCTACCTGCCTTCAGACCAAAACTCATTATCTACTTAGAACTTCAGCGTACTAGGTTTTCTTAAATTGTTACCACTTATGCATCTCCCTTTCTGAAAATACTCTAGCTTAATCCTGAGCTTTTTAATGAACTTTTCATAATTTGTCAATAGTTAACCAGCAATTCAAATGAAATAGATTTAGGGATTTAATTGGCCACAAATGAAAATGCTAACAAAATCTTGTATCATAATAATAGACTATGCAATTTACAATTTTATTGCCTTTTGTACCACACTGAAATTCTGTTTGCTTCCAGAAACCGCATTTTAAGGGAGACATGAGAAACTTAACTGGCTACACAAAGGATAGTGAAGTGACTAGCATCTTTGCAACATTTAAGGAAAAAAGAATGAAATAGGGGTGTTTAGCCTGAAAAACAGAAAACGGGCCATTCATTATAACTTTCTTAAGGCTTATCACTTAGAACTTTTTAAATCAGTTCTAATAGCAAACTTGAGCTAAGCCCTAACTACCAAAAAGTACATTTTGAGTTTAACATAAGAAGGCATTGTATAACAATAAAAAACATCCAGTAAAACAGAGTACATCTTATAGTGATGTGTTTCCCATCGCTAGACCTATATAAAAGACTGTGGCTTATGTAGAAGAGTTTAATGCACTGGTTTTCAGTTGCACTAAATGATTTCTGAAGTTTTCTAAATTAAAGATTTTTGTTTTTTTGTTTTTTGTTTCATTACTTTCTGGTAGAACTCAGAAAGGTAAATAATGAACCATATCTGATAGCAAGAAGAGATTTGTCGATTGCCAAGTGTTAGGAAACCTTTTGAATTTTAATATTGGTCCATCAGGATAGACTCTGGAAAAAGTAATTTGAATGCGATTTTTGCAGAGTTATTATTCTTAAAAAACCCAAAATTTATTATAGTAATTTTATTACTTTCCTTTTTCTAATCTTTGGGTATCTGATACAAATTACCAACTGTTTTCATGGATAGACATAAGGAAAACTGCTTTATATCTCTGCATTTTTGTGCAAAAAAATACACCTTTTTAATTACTATTGATAACCTTAGATTTTTTTCATTTCAAGCTCATTAAGAAAGCAGATATACCAGAAGTAGATTCCAGAGGGGAAAATTTCTAAGGGAGGACTTCTGTAAATCATTAAAAATAAACAATGTAGGCTTAAAAGAAGGGAGCTATAATGAGGAAAAGGTGCAACCAATGGGATTTTAAAAGAGAGGCACCCTGATTCTTGCTACTAACATGACTTGTAAACTTGCTACTTCTCATTTATTTTTTATTTGACATTATTAAGAGCCTGTCACTTAATTTTTTATCACACTTTGCAATACTGGATGGACAAAGTCCAAAAGTGATGGCAAGATACGGTGATTGTCTAATAAAATAGTGAATTTCTTTCAACTGAGGTGATCTTAAGTAACTACCTGACTGAAGGGTCGATTGGAAATGCTGACTCAGATTTGGGCCCCTTTGGGTGGTAAAATATAAGTAGGGTTTCCAAATGTTGTGCCATGGCACAGGGGTATAGCAGATGGGTTAGATGTGTGTCATATATTAATTCCTCAAGCCCATGGAGCAACCAAGTTGCATCCTGTGTGCGACTGGATCATGATGTATGCCATCACGTCTAAGAGGCTCCGTGGAGTACAAGTGAGGCTGATGAGGATGGCAGCTAGTTGTAGCTGGTTGGTACCACAAAGTTCATAACAAATTTGGAGCTATTGCCATTATCTACGGCTCTTTGCTAAGAAGAATATGTTATTGAAAAGTCGATTTTGTCTCCACTGTGGTCCTAAACAGAGTGCTTAGTAGATGTTCATAAATATTGCTAGGGGTAACAAGGGCTCTTCTACTTGTTTTGTATTTTCATTATTGCTCTCAGACTGATTACAGACCAGTTAGGAGTTGATCTTAGATGGAGGAGTAGAGTCAGTTGGTATAAAAAGAGGAGGATAGAGCAGCCTGAAAAGGTATAGATGAATTTAAAGTGTTTCTAGTATCATTTAATTATATCCACCTTTTTCTGATTATTTCTCACTGACATTTAACATATTAGGTCTTCCATTTCTTTACTTTTGTTATTATACATGTCCACCAGGATCTATTGGTTATATCCTCTTACGTGAATGTTTAACATTTCTTAAGTTGTATATATATGCAGCAGGAAGATTTGTATAGTATAGTAAACCATATTGGAGTCAGATGTGCTGTTTGAGCCCCAGCTCTTACCTTGGGTAGTTTATTTACCACTTCTAACTAATTGCAGTTCCTCATCTGTGAAGTGTGGGTAAGTATATGGAAAGTGCTCTGAAAAGAGTCTGCTCCTTTTTCTCTGAAGTTGGGCAACTCATTTCACTTCTCAGAGCCTCAGTTTCTTCATCTGTGAAATAAGGCGGATGATCAGGTAGCATGTCTTAACTTCTAAAACTAGCATTCTGTAATGTGGTTAGATAAGAATATCTTTTTCTTTTTTTATTATTTATTATGGTGACATTGGTTAACAAAATCCAATAAGTTTCAGGTGTACAATTCAACAGTAAGGCATATATATACATTGCATTGTATGTTCACCACCCATAGTTATATTTCTTTCTGTCACCACATATATGACCCCTTTAACCCCATCTGCCTCCTCCCTATTCTCCTCCCTCCCTACCCTCTGGTAACTATTAGTCTGTTGTCCATGTCCATGAGTCTCTGCTTGAAAAACTTCTGCTTTTAAATGTGAGAATAGAATTCCATTTCAATGAAAGCGTTGCTTCTAGTTTTGGTCACTGATTCTGAAAACATTAGAGGAATAGTTCTTTAATTTTTCTTCTACTTGTTTCAGGGAGATGGCTGGGTTTATCACAAACCCCTTTGGAAAATAATTCCAACAACACAACCAGCAGAGTGACACACACTATCTAAGACTCGACCAAATGAAATTCTTCTCTGTTTACCCTAAACCCTCCCAGAATGGAGTCATTGCACTGAATGACCTGCTTCCTGACTACAGACTACAGACTAGCTAAACACGAATGTACCTATTAGGGCACTATAGAACTGCAGCAAGACCAAAGTGTCCAAGAAGCACTATGGACCTCTCACCAACCTGTTCATGTGATGTGAGCAATATCATCTTAAAACCTTTGACCTGACTTGTCAGATGATTAGTCTTTTATCCAGTTCTGTCTCCTAAAGCTAAATTTGAATCCCCTATTTTTGCATGGGGGTCAACAGATATGAACACAACAGTGAGAACTCACTGATTTTGATTATAGTGAAAAGTGAAGTCTCTTTCAGAGTCTGTGCTTTGCTTTCTCTCAGTAACTGAAGTATTCACTACTCTTATAAACAAACCAAGAGAAGGAGGAAGATGACGCAGAAGTGGATTCAGCCATTGTGCCTGAAATCAGTGTTAAAAAAAAAAAAATCAGCCAGGTTGCAGTAACAAGGCATTCTATTCCTTCAGAGAGACTGTGTGCCTGTGTCTGAGGATCTTATCCATTTTCCACCTCTGTTGGAACTCTCTTTTAAAAAATATATTTATAAATTGATTCGAATTATAACCATGAAGAATTTTTTTCTTCTGAACATTTTAATATACTTGAAAACAGCATTGACTTGAAAAATTTCAGAACATTTTTCAGTACCTAGTTTTATTAAATATTACACTTGAGAGACAGTTTTTTAAATGTGTTCATGTCAATATGAGATTTTGGCCTTTCTCAAGAACTGAGGCATTAAAGAACATAGCAAATATTAAATAAAACTGTTACTTTTTTCCTTATCTTTTTTCACTTGTAGGTTAATATCCAGTATTATGTATTATCCCTCTGGATGAGTATGCTTATCTTACCTCTGTTCACTCAAAATTTAAAACAACTATTCATATTTGTCAGTAATTCAGAAGTTATGTATACGACTGGGGACATGTATAGTATGTTTTTATTTTCTTTCCAAGGAAACTCAAATGCTGAAGAAAGAGTATGAAATAAAAAGGTATCAGGAAGTTGTATTCAGGTACAAATCTTTTTTTAAATAAGTATTTTATTGAGGTTAAAGAATTTCTGACAACTCAAAGAATAGTGCTAATTATGGTTTTCATCATTCATTTGAGTATTTATTGAGCACCTACTTATGGCGCTCAAATTTGTTACTATAAGTACCTTAATTTTCCAAGAGTGGTGCCTTATTCTGTTTCTTCTGATGTGGTCTTCCAATCAGTGTGTATAACATATACCTGTTATTCATCAGCCATTGTAGGTGGCTGTATTGATTGCATCATCATAAGAAATTTAAGCTTTGTGCTCTGATAAATTCGTCGAAGGGGTTCATAGGACGAAAACAGCAAAACAATAATTTTTTTCAACAAATTGTAAATTGTAAGAAAACAATTGGTTTATGTATAACCATTTTAATGATTTTCTTGTTCATTTTTGCTGTGAAATGCACTGAAAAAATTTCAAAGTGAGTTATAGTTCATGTGTTGGAAGATTGAAAAATAATAAAACTAGAGAACATGATGCCTTTGTCTGTTTTATGAATGGAGAGAAATAGAAAGTTTATATTTTAATAGAGTTACTGCCCTGTTCATTTAAGAGGCATTGATATTCTTTAAATCCTTATCTTCAGGAATCTCTTAAAGAATAAATAAGAGTTTAAAAATTCTTATGAAGAATAATACATTTATGAGTAATCTCCCCAGGTTATTGGATTGAACTCTTTGACAGGCGTGAAATACTACTTGAGGGTAATTGTTTTACTTTGTCCCTCTCTTCTTGACATCCCACCGCTCTCCCACAAGCAGGACCCAGAGAGCAAGGAAGAAGAATATCTGCATCCAGAAGCTGCAGCTTATCTACCTGACAGAAGCCAGAGGCCTTTTCTATTAATTTGTTTGTTTGTTTAACCTACACCTTGTTAATATTTGGCCGGGGAGGGGGGGGTGGTTGTGAAGAGTCTTTGTAGCAATTGCTGCAAATGTGTATCTGTTTGTTTGGGGCCAAAGTTTTAAATGTACACTTTCCTTCTGGCTAAGAATTGTGTGTTAAGAAGTTCAAGACGAGAAGTGACAAAAAGAATATTCTGGCCGTGTATCTGGTGCCATGTTCATGACACCACCCTATACTTTCTGTCAAACATTTATATTTAAGCCCCATAATTATGTTCCAATTACTTGCATTTTGAATAGATAGTTTTTAAGCCCTGAAAGGTAAATTTTAGATTGTGTATTGGGTGAGATATGGCATCCGTACATTGATTCTCTGAACTCTACAAGTTGTGACCATCACTTCTAATGCCTACTTGTCACCAAAATAATAAGAAAAAGAATAAAAGTATTGAATCTCTCATTCCATAATTCTAGCACGTATACCCTATTCTCATTATAAATATCTGGTACTTGATGAAGCAGCTTCTACAGATGAAATCTTAAAGGATTTATTAATTAGATAAGACTGGTAAAAATATTACCTTGAGATGAAGGCTAACTAACATCTATTCAACGTGTTCCCCCAGAGAAAGGCAAATTAGTATGACTACTCCTGAATCTATACTTTGGGGGGATTCTTTTTAGCTACTGCAGTGACTGGAAGCTGAGTGGTGATTCACTAGAGATGGTAGGAAAGAGAAGAGAAGATGATCCTACCAGATGAGAATTAAAAAAACACAAAAAACTCAGACATGAAAAATGAAAATTCTAATAAAATATATATTCTCATGTCATAAAATCCCTACGTGGTCCAAAAACCAATCTGCCCAAGAAATTCTTACATATTGCAAAATGTTTTCACTTGATGTTCACAACAACCCTGTGAGATTAAAAAGTCAGGGATGGCTGTTGAAACTTTACAGGTGAAGAAATTGCTCAGAAAGTTTAGTGCTTACTTTGAGTCACTTAGCTAGACTTGCATTCATTCAACAAATATCTGTTAAGCATTCTTTGGGGCTAGATGGTGCATTGGACTCTGATGTGGCAAATACTATGCCTATCCTTACACACTTAGGTGAGGGAAAAAACCTAAATTCCTGAGGGTGGGATATTAACAAGGCCTCAAGGCTATTGGTCTTTCCAAACCCTAGAAAGGCATGATGGTACCTGGATACTGTGGAGGCAGAGTTGAGCAATAAGTTGAAATCAAGGGGTTTTGATCAAAGTCTGTGTAAGAAGCCCTAAACAATGCAGCCAGGTGACTGATGCTTGTGCCACTCTACAAGAGACTGGAGAGATTGCCAGAGAGTTTCCCAATTCAGAAGCAAATAAATCGATGAACTTAGGTAGCAAATTAAAGTCTACGTACTTAAAACTAAGACCTTCCAGTCCCCTCCCCTATGCCATACCCCAAATATTGGCAGTCAGTCTTATTCCCTCGGACGAGATTAAAAGTTTTTCGGGGGGACAATAACTCCAGAAAAAAGCCCTGCAGATATCTTTGGAGGTTCCAGCAACAAAAATGTCTCAGCTGACAACCCTGTTAATTACAGTAAAGCCAAGGCAGCTGCTCCCTCTAACATAACCAACCCTCTAGCCTCCCACCAACACACCGTATAGACAATACATTACATCTCATTTTAGTAGCTAAGGATCAGAAGACATTTGGGTAAAGTTTCCAACACTAATAAAAAGATCAAAACAGGAAAAAAAAATTTGAAGAAGCAGATAATTTGGGAAATGGGGGAAATAACCAGAAAAACCTTTGGGCAGATGAGATGATCTTATTTCTATGAAACATGAACAAAATGTATTTTACTAATGTACTATTTAGAGAACAAGAGCAGGTCTTGGAAATTAAAAGCGTGATAGTTCAAATGAAACATTTAGTAGAAGTTCTAGAAGATAAGAGCGCTCAATAAGTGGACGAAAAGGACAAAAGATGGACAATAGGAAAGAAATACAAAAATTAGAGGAGCAATCCAGGCTGCCTAAGAGTTTTATCCAAGAGAAAACCAATGAAAGGGACAATATTTAAAAATATGAATATGTACATAAGAAAATTTCCCAAAACTGAATGATGTGAATGTGATTGAAAATACCATGAGTACACTGCACAACATAGAAAAAATAGAATCCCAAATCAAAGCACGTCATTGTGAAATTTTATAACCCTAAAGATAAAGAGAAGATTCTAAAATCATAATGGCATCAGCCTTCTCAATAACATCAGTGAAAGCTAAACGCAAAAGAGCAGTACGTCCAATTTTGCCTGGAATTTTATCCCCAGCCAGGGTAACGGATATGCAAAATTAAAATTTTATCCCAGCATTTTTTGGAAGCTATTAACGTACATGCTCCAGGAAAACATAGGAGGGAGGAAAGCAGGAATTGGAAAAGATAAGGAGTCAAGAAAAACAGGATCCAACAGAAGAAAGAATCAAAGAGGTTTCTGCTCAACAATGTCTAGACAAATGGGCTCCCATGAACTAGTTCCTCCCACAGCTGTGTTTTCTGTGGACAGCCCTGACTTTAGAAAGTTTTTTGAACCCCAATCTGTCTCACTATAACTGATATCATTGGTCTCAATTCTAATGAAGTTTATATAACATAAGAATGTTTCTTCTTTGACATTGCAATACTTCATATCTTTGAATATAAGTTCTCCCAATTTTAATATTCTGAGGTTATTCAGCTGTTCTTCATATGGCGAGGTTTCATCTTGTGATCAATTTTCCGAAAATACACCATGTATCAATGTTATGTGGACTACTTGGAAAAGGCCAGAATATTGCAAACGGAATCTTGTTTTAGACTCATTATGTGTTCCTTTTTTAATAGCTTTGTTAATGTGTAATGGACTTAAACTACACATTGTTAAGTATACAATTTTATAAGTTTCAACATATATCTACACTCATGAAACATCACAATTATGATAATGAAAATATTCTCAAGAGTTTGCTCTTGCCCCTTTGTAATCTCTCCCGCCTTTCCCTCTCTCCACTCCTGTTTCATTTCCAGGGAACCTCTTGTATTGGTGTACTGAGGCTGCTATAACAATTACCACAAGCTCAGTGACTTAAAACAACAGAAATTTATTCTCTCACAGTTCTGGAAGCCAGAAGTCTGAAATAAAGATGTCAGCAGGGCCACAATCTTTAGAAGATCAAGAAGAGAGTTCATTCTTTTCTGTATCCAGCTTCTAGTATCTTTTTGGCATTCTTTGACTGTGGCCAATTACTCCAATCTCTGCCTCTGTGGTCACAGTGCCTCCTCCTCTTCTGTGGGCCTTTTCTTCTTTCTGTTTTGAATCTCTGCCTTCCTTTTACAAAGACACTTGACATTAGATTTAAGGCCCACCTAGATAATCCAGGATGATCTCCTCATCTCAAGATCCTTAATTATATCTGCAAAGACCCTTTTCTCAAGTAAAGTACCATTCACAGGTTCTAGGAATTGGGATGTGGACTTATCTTTTTGGAAGCTACCATTCAATCCACTCTACCACCATTCTATATCATAGATCAATTTACATTTTGTAGAATTTTATATAAATGGAATCAAACAGTATGATCTATCTTGGAGGCGATCTGGCTTATTTCACTCAACAATTATTTTTGCTATTTATTTATATTGTTTTATCAGTAGTTCATTCCTTTTTATTGCTGAATATCAATCCATTGTTTGGATTATACCACAATTTGTTTATCTATTCACTGGTTGATGGACATTTGGGTTATTTTCAGTTTTGGGCTCTTACAAATTAAGCTGATAGGAACATTCTTTTCCAAGTCTTTGGCCATACGCTTTCATTTATCTTGGGTAAATACCTCGGAGTGGAATGGTAAGTGTATATTTCTAGCTTTTTAAGAAACTGCGAGTTTTCTGAAATGCTTATGCCATTGTACATTCCCATTAGCAGCGCATGAGAGTTCTAGGTGCTTCACATTGTTGGCAGCGCTTGGTATGGACAGTCTTCTTAATTTTTGCTGTTCTAATAGGTGTGTCATGGTAGCATGTTATAGTGTTAATTTGTATACCCCTAATGATTAGTGATGTAGAACATCTATCTTTTTGTGTGCATATATGCCATCTGTATATCTTTGGTGAAATGTCTGTTCAAATCTTTTGCCTATATTTTAATTTGCTTGTTTTCTTACTGAAGTTTGAGATTTCTTTATATATTATGGGTACAAGCCTTCTGCATTTGGTTTGTAAATAATTTCTCCAGTCCGTGGCTTCTCTTTTCATTCTTTTAACAGTGTCTTTTGAATAGCAGAAGTTCTTAATTTTGAAGAAGTCCAATTTATCAAAATTTTTTTTTATGGATCATGCTTTTGGTGTCATATCTAAGATCTTTCCTAACCCAAGGTCACAAATATTTTTCTCCTATATTTTATCTTAGAAGTTTTATAGTTTTAGCTCCCACATTTAGGTATATAATCCATTTTGAGTTATTTTATTGAATGTGCTACAAATTATGTATTGAAGTTTTTTTGGTTTTGGGGCTTTTTGCATATAGATACCCAATTATTTTTGGCACTATTTGTTTTTTAAAAAACCAAACTACCTTTTGTCTATTGAATTGCCTTTACCGCTTTGTCTAAAAATCAAGTGATCATAAATGTACAGGTCTACTATGGACTCTATTGTTACAATGATCTATTCATCTGTCTTTATGACAACACTACACTGTCTTGATTACTGTAGCTTCATAATAAATTTTAAAGTCAGATAGTGTAAGTCTTCCAGCTTTGTTCTTCTTTTTTCAAGGTTGTTTTTGCTATCTAGATCCTTTCATTTCCATATAAATTTTAGGACAAGCTTGTCAGTTTTGACAAAGCCTCCTGGGATTTTATTGTGATTTCATTGAAGCCATAGATCATTTTGGGGAGAATGACATCTTACCAATATTGAGTCTTCTCAGCCATTAACACAGTATATCTCTTCATTTATTTCAGTCTTGTTTAATTTCAGCAATATTTTGTAGTTCGTAATATACATGTTTACACATTTTATATCAGCTTTATATCTGTGTTTCATATTTTTGATGTGATAAATGACATTCTTAAACATTTTCAGTTTCATACTGTTTGTTGCTAATATGTACAAAAAGTACAATTTACTTTTGTTTATTGATCTTGTATCTTTTGTGTCCTGCAGCCTTGCTCAACTCATTTATTAACTCTGGAAGTTCTGTAAATTCCTTATAATTTTCCATATAGATGTTGTCATCTGTGAATAAATAATATTAGTCTTCCTTTCCAATCTGAATACCTTATTTCTTTTTATTGCTTTATTCAATTGGTTAGAACCTTCAGTACAAAATGAAATAGAAGCAGAGAGAGCAGATATCCTCACCTTGTTCCTGATCTTAGCGCAAAACAATGTTTTGCCATTAAGTAGCTGTAGTTTTATCATAGAAGCTCTTTATCAGTTTCAGGAAGTTCCCTTCAATTCCTACTTTGCTGGGAGTTTTTAAGCAGGAATTGTTGGATGGTTATTGTTGCCTAAATATGCACTCCCTAATTTGGAAGCCATTGGGTCAATTGTTTATTTAGCATATAATCAATTAGAAATCTCTAGGTCTTAATAACTCCCATGGCTAAAGCACAAAGCTGTTATAAAAGAGTGGGGTGAGCATAATTTGAAACCTGAAGTCCCCTTCTTATTTACTGGTTTCGCCATTTACTATCTGTGAAACTGAAGTCATCTAACCCAGCTCTAAGACTCACTTTCTTTATATTTAAATTGGTAATAACAGAGTAACGCTAACAACCATGACTGGCACGTGTCAGAACCCGAAAGAGTACCTTCTTAACTGCTCCTTAAATGCCTCGCTTGCCTAACCCTGGTTTTGACCCTGCATTATGACGTTGAGTTACATGGTGTTCTGGAATTCTTAGTGTTATCCAGCATTGTCCTTCTCTAAACTTAGCTCTCACTCTGAGAGAGCTGGATTTTTCTGAAATATGACAGTGAAAAAAATTCTAGATGTATAATTTCAAATTCCTTGAACTTGAATTGAGATTTTTTTTAGCTCTATCCATAATACTTATGGGATCTTGAGCAAACTATTTAACTTTTCTGAACCCTACTTTTTCAAACTGTAATATGAATAATAATACTTGTCTTACCTGCCTTGTAAAGTGTTTTGAGGTTCAACAAAGTGATGGATGGAAAAACTGCAAATCATCACTCAAATATATGTTATTAGCATGGCCCATTATGAGTGGGTAGATCACTGTTGAAAGCTTGATTTCCTGGAAAACCCAGACATGCTAAAGAAATGACACAAAGATGTTTGTTCCAAGTCTGCAAATTTATTGCACCCTTTCCTTCCCTTGGTAGATCATTGGTGAATCACTCAGGCAAGCACAAACATATTCAAAAGACAAAAATATACAATTAGGTGGCTCTTTACAAGGCCAAAGAGTGCAACTCAGAGTGAGCAACTTTCACTTGACTTTGAAATGAATTTGATTTTATTCAAATTCCCTTTAATTGATGTATAATATATTAGCAATAAAATGTACTTAAGTGGACAATTCAGTGAGTTTTGACAATTTTAAGTATTCATGTAACATCCATATCAAATCAAGATATTAAACCTTTCCCTTAACCCAGAAAGTTCTCTCAGGTCCCTTTGTAGTCAAATCTCCCACCCACCTAGAGGCATCCATTCTTAGTTCTATCATAGGATACTAGTTTTGCTTGTTCTGGACTTCATAAAATGGAATAATACAGAAAGTACTCTTTGAAAAATGGCTTTTATATTTTTGTTATATTAAGATCTTTTGTTATATTAAGCATAACTCAGAGCTAAGGTATCTGTGTTCCCTTGGATATTTAAAAGCAGAGGCCACTTAAGATTTATATTTGCATTAATAATTGTTATAACACTTAATTTCCAACTGTCCTTCTGTTTTTCAGAAACACGCTCACTGCAGTTAAAGAATGAGCACTTAAGTAGGGAGTCAGAAACCTTAGGTTTGGTCTTTACTCCACAACCTTGGGCAAGCTCTTGGCTATAAGTTCTGGCTAACAAGGACATTTTAGCTTTTTATCATTTTAATCAGATTCACTGTTAAAATTAGATATATTTCTTGTAAACATTTGAAACTTTAAATTTTCTTCTTAGGTGAGCTTGGAGGGAAGCTATACTTATTTCCTTTAGACCTGTTCTGCTGAGCTCTAGATATTAGTCTGCATTGTATGTAGCTTCTTTTACACTGTGCAGCCCAGATACTAGGCTGAAACATTTTTGAAAACAAATGACTTCATTTCTGGAAAAATTGTACAGTGGTTGACTCAAGGGTGGGAAAACAAAGGACTCAAGTTTAGAAATTGAAGGCCAACTTACTTTTTATTGTATACCTGTTCATACCACTTAATTTCTATGCCACGTACATGTATTAATTTTTCAAACATTTTAAGTGAACTTAAAAAGTGGAGGTGAATTGAAATTATACAGCTGAATATGGGTTTTGTGGCCCAAACAAGAGACTTGTCCTGTATAACTTAGTTAATATTATTTGCTAAACTTTATTTTTTAAAGACTGCAGCAAAGCGTGTTTTTATTTCCAGCAAATATTATAATGTCTTGCTGGTGTTTCTCCTAATGCTTTACAGGTTGAATTTCCTTTTAAAAATTTTATTTATTTATTTATTTATTTAGTTAGTTAGTTAGTTAGTTAGTTAGTTAGTTAGTTAGTTTCAGGTATACAGTACATTGATTAGACATCTATATAGTTCATAAAACGATCCCCTAATAGCACAATCTCTCCCCAAACCTCCACCTAGCCAACGTATTAATGCTAACTACATTCCCTATGCCATGCTCCCCATCCCCGTGACCACCCATCAGCTACTAATTTGTACTTCTTTAGCCCTTTACACCATTATCCCATCCCCCCAAATCTCCCTTCCCTCTGTCCAACACCAAATTGTCCACTATATTTGTGAGTCTGTTTTTGATTAGTTTGTTCTTTTTATTCCCTAGGTTCCGCATATAAGTGAAATCATACAGTGTTTATCTTTCTCTGTCTGACTTAAATACCTTCTAGGTCCATCAAAGCAATATCTTTTTCCATCCCCTTCCTTTTCATATGTAGGCGTCTTGTTATCTTATCCTTTCAACTACTCTGTCTTTTGGTGGGAGCACTTAATTTTTTTCCATTTAAGGTACTTATTGATAGGTATGTAGTTGTTACCATTCTTTATTTCTGTTTTTGATACATGTTTTTTCTTTTTAAAGAAGTCCCTCCAACATTTCCTGTAATAGTGGCTTGGTGGTGATAAATTCCTTTAGCTTATTTTTGTCTGGGAAGCTCTTTATCTGTCCAACTCTAAATGATAGCTTTGCTGGATAAATTATTCTTCGTTGTATATCCTGGGCCTTCATCCTGTCCAATATTTTTAGCCAAGCCCTTCTGTCCTGCATAGTTTCTTTTGAGAAATCAGCTGCCAGTCTTATGGGTATTCCCTTATAAGTAACTATCAGTTTTTCTCTTGCTGCTTTTAATAGTCTTTCTTCGTATTTAACCTTTGGCATTTTAATTATGATGTGTCTTGATGTAAGCTTTTTTGGATCCTTGATTCTTGGAATTCTCTGAGCTTCCTGGGGTTTTATGTCCATTTCCTTCACCAGGTTAGGGTAGTTTTCCATCATTATTTCTTCAAACAGTTGTTCAATATCTTGATTTTCTTCTGTTATGCCGATGAGACGAATATTTGGAGCCTTAATAGTGTCTTGTATCCTCTTTAAATTATTTTTATAGTCTTGGCATCTTTTTCCTTGCCATTCCGATTGAGTGTCCTGATTGGCTTTCCTGTCCTCTAGATAGGGCATTTGATCCTCTTCTTTATTCACTTTGTTTATTCCTTTGTTTATTCCATTTAACATACTTCTCATCTCAGATACTGTGTTCTTCATTTCAGACTGGTTCCCTTTTATAAGTTCTATTTCCATTGTTGTTTTTTATCTCTTTTTTGAAATTCTTACTGAATTTAGCTACACTTTCCAAAAGTTCATTGAGCATCTTTGTAACCAGTGTTTTGAATTCTGCATCTGTTAAATTACTTGACTCCATTATATCTGGATCTCTGTTCTGATCTCTTATATGGTTTCTGTTTCTTTGTCTTCCCGTTTTGGCTGCCTTTTTGTGTTTGTTTCTATGTACTAAGCAAAGCTCCTAAGTCTTCCGGTCTTAGTGTGAATTTGTGAAGTAGGTATCCAGTGGCACAGTCCTGAGAGGGGTTCAGCTGCAGGCCAAACTTAGCCCAAGCCTCTACCCCTCTGGGGCCACCTGTTAAGGTTCAGCAAGCAATCCACAGATGCTGTGCTTATAGTTGCCTCAAAAGGCCACACCAGAAATCAAGGCCAGCTGCCTCCACCAGTGTGAGAATAAGCAAGGAGCACCTGACTTGCTGAGTATACACCTGGATATGGCTTGGGTGGGGCCGTGAGTTGGGGGAGATGGGATTTCAGGGAATCCTCTGGGTGGAGTGACCTCTGTTATCCAGTCTGATGACATCACAGCTATAGCAGCGTTGTGTCCGGTGCACCAGGAGGGGGCAGGGCACAACAGGAAACAATGGATACTGCCGACACTTTTGTACACAGTGAGTCTTGCCTCGGCCCTCACTCCGATAATGTCTCCCTGTAAGTCCCTGGTGCCCCCTGTGCACAACTGAATGGCCACGGGTGCTCAGAGTGAGCAGGTCTGTCACCATGAAAATCTACTCGTGGATGCAGCCCCTTTAAGAGGCATCTACTGCCGCACTCAGCCACTCAGCCACTCGGGACTGGGCAGCCCCTCATCCTCGCACAGTCCTACCTTCTAACGTTGCAGGGTGCTTTCTTGGATTTCTCCCTAGCTGTATGGCTTGTTCTTCTAGATCCCAGGTGATTTTTCCTTGCTACTACTTCTTGTTTCCGTCATAACTTTGATTTGGTCGCCAGAGGGATGAACAGAACCTCTATCATCTACAGCATTTTTTTTCTCTCTCTTATTTGCTAAACTTTTGATAACCAGTAAAGCTAGACCATGCCTGATGGCAGAGCTTAAAAGGATCATTTCCCGCTACCCCTTTTTCTCCCCCACTCACTTCTTCATCATTTCCTAGCATTTTTCACTCCTGCACTCCAGGGATGATAATGTCATATTCTCAAAATATGCCTGTTTCATACCTTGTGCATCTCCTTATGCTGCTTCTATGGCCTTAAGCCCCGCTACCCCCAGCCCACTCCAATTACTCTTGACCTGAGTAATTCTTCCCTCTTCTTTCTCTTGCTGTTATTGTTGGGGGCGATCTAAATCCGTTTTGCCCCCAAGGCGCTGGAGGGCTCTCTGTTCTTTCTGCTGATGCAGTAAAGAATTACAGATCAGCAAAGTTTAGGAAAAATAAGATTTATTGAAGTACATTTTAAGAGAGAAACGACTACACCAGAGAGGGCTGTAGCCTTGTAGAGGTGAGAGGTCTGTCTTATATCTGGGCCGTAATGGGAGGTTATAAGGGTGGTGCTAGCTGATTGGCATGTGAGGTCATTTTGATTGACAGTTGGCTGTTATATAACCTACTGTCAACTGCTCATGTCCCTTACCCAGAATTTAGTCTGTTATAGATTCATGAACTTCTAGGCATATGTATGATATTATAATGATGGTATAATGAGGCCGAGGTGAAAAGAAGGTCAGAGTACTTACTGCGCAAGCGTTTGTGGCTGGCCTAAACTGGTTGCTATGCTATGGTCATTTATTTCCTTGTCTTCTAGGATGTAGGAATATTGTTAATTGAAAAATGAGGTTTTTTTCTGGGAGGTCCTAGGGACGGCCCTTGGGTTAGGCTGTCATTCTTGTCATTCCTATGGTTACAGAGCTGGGCCTTCACTCCCATTGCTCATGGCTGCCTAACTGCCTGACATCACTACCATTCCAGTTAGGGATGAAGAAGATGACTCTTCTGCGTTCAGTGCTTATCATACAATATTGTAATTGCTTTTTCCTTTTAAATAACTTTAAAAAAAATTGCAAACATAACGGGTGCTCGTTTTAAATGGTAGAGATGTATGTATAATAAAAAGAACTTCTTTCTCCCTCCACTTCCATTCCCACTTCGAAGGATACCAGTGGGTGACCTTCCCTACTTTAGAAAAAAACTTTTTCAAGAAGTATTTGAATCCATTTTCCATTGTAAAAGATTCAAATCACAGAAGTTTATAAAGTAACAAGTGAAAGGTCCCCTTTGCTTTCACCCTCAATTTCCCTCCCCACGCCATTAGCAGTGTGTTTGTATCCATCCACCCCCTCTTTCTTTCCATTTCATACATATGCACTTGCATATGTTGGCAGATACCCAAAAACAAAAACAAAAATCAAAGTACTGCCATTACCAGATCTTTCCTTTCTTTCCCCCTACCGCCCTCCTGCTTTTCAGAACATTCTTTGTTATTCAGAGCAGGGTTATGGGCAGAGGCAGGAGGACTGAAGTAAAGAAGAGAAACAACAGATTTTTCTGCATAAGCAAGATCTTGGTGCGATCTTGAGAAGGAGAAAAGATCTAGAAGTAATGGGAAAAATAGGTGAGTGAGCAGGAAATTTTGAGGTAAGGGGGAAAGCGGGGAAAGAGGAGTAGTTGCTTTGAGGAGAAGGACTTTGGGGGAGATGTAGATATGAAAAGAGAATTTTTAGCAAGTTTTACGATATTTAATATAATGTATTTATTATCACAAGAGACATTAAGTAAGGATATCACTAGTTTTTAAGGCTTTGGGGAATCTTACTGGTGTTCATAGATGTTTCTATAGGTCCACACTGGAGCCTGGTAAAGTGAGCCTCCCCCTTAAGCACATAAGCCACACAGAAGAAGTTTATAGAATAATAACAAAGGAACAAAGGCAGGATTATTCTGTAAGGAGGGAAGGGGAAAGTGGAATGGGAGCTGAGAATCCCAACAAATGTTCACTAGATTGACCTTGGGGCCCCTCCAGCATAATACGTGACTGCCATTTACTTACCCTAAGCAAAATTTGTCAGCTGACAGACCTGCCCACATATACAGAGCTTTTTAAAAATTCTAAATTTGAAATTTTAAAATCTCAATGAATGGCCAAGGAACATCAGTCATCTTCAGAAAGATGCAAATGAATGCAAGAAACTGATAAAAACAATGACCCAGGAGGAAAAAAAACAAAGCAACAAGCAAGGGGGAAAAGCAGAGATAAAACAAACAAAACCTCTGGCTAGTAATCTCAGAGATTCAAAAAGATATTGCATACCTAAAACCAGAACAGGTGCCATGGAAAAGAAACATCAGAGACTATGAAAGAAATTTTACTCAAGCCAGAGACTCTCCTAGACTACTTCCTTCTTACCTCTTACCCTAACTGGAGAACATAGGTAAACTATTATCAGAGATCCTCTAACCCAACCCACTCATTTGTCTTATGAGGACAGAGAAGCCCAGAGAGGCTATTATGCCCACAATCACTGTTTACAATCAATTAAGCAGAGCGGTTGTCAGGACAGAGCTAAGAATCTCCTAGACTACTTCCTTCTTACCTCTTACCTCTAACAAATCTACCAATTCTGCCTCAGGAATATTCTTCATCAGCTCTTGTCCAAATAACAGTTCTACCCTCCGCAGTGTAGTCCTAATGATCTTTTAAAATCTCTTCCCTACTTCTGTGTTTCTAGATTCCCATGGGATGAAATCCAAACTCCATGGTCAGGTTTACAAAACTCATTACCTCCAGCTCCAGTCTCCCCGCCCTTTAGACTCGTGGCTCCTTTCTCTCCTCCCAAGAAGCCTGGGTTGTCTCCACACTAAACAACTCCTCACTGTTCTCTTACTGAGGCAGGCCCTTTCCAGCCTCCATACCGCTAAGTAGAAAGCTCATTCCCCACTTTCTCCCCGCCAGGCAATCTCTACATTAGTACTCTACTTCCCAATACTGCAGTCCTGAGCAGAATTCTGTACACCCCTCACCCCCCACCCCAGCCCCTCATTAGCACTCTCCTGATGCCTCTGTTATAGCAGGAGCGCATGGTACTGCCCTTGGTCGAACCCCCGCCCCCCCCCAAACTAGGAACTCCTGCAGTACAGGTCTTTCCTTGCTCACTTCAGGGACTCGGTAGGTGCTCCAGAGAGTCCTCAGCAGGCTGCTGTGGCCTGTTCGCCAGCTCTTCATCTCTTTTCAAGTGGAGGCAGGGAGTGGGAGGCAGGGGGACCTTCTCCTTCCCGGCCCCTCCAGGCAAGGCAATGCCTGCTCCCACCAGCTTGCCTGGTCTTCAGGGGAAGCTGAGTCAGCCATCTCTGTCCCTCGAGCAGAGTTTGAGGCTAGAGCTCTGTTCTGAAAACCGCTCTGCTCCTAATTGGTTGTTAGCAGTGATTGTGGCCTCTCTGGGCTTCTCTGTCCTCATAAGAAAAATGAGGGGGTTGGGTTAGAGGATCTCTGAGATAATAGGTTACTTATGTTCTTCAGTTAGGGTTAGTTATAAACAAACAAACAAACAACAACAACGAAAACTGAGGAGGAAAAATAAAACTGCCCTCCACTCCCATTCCCCTCAGGGCTGAAGTTGGTGGTTTCTGGAATGAATCAGCTGACTCAGACATCTGCAGCTTCAGCACTTTTCCTAACTAACAAAGGGGAGAGGGGTGGAGGGTGGGGCAGCTCAGGGAAAAACAGAACTAGTCTCAACACAATACAAAGAAAATTCAGTATAAAGTTCTTTACTAGTATTTATTTCTAGTATTTAGAAAGTCCTTTATTGTTCTATAGATGTCAATGAAAGGGTAAAAGATTAGAAAAGTCATTATCACACCGATTTGAAAAATTTCCAAAGGATATCAGTCACCATCTCTTGCCTGTTTCTTACTCACCTTTCCGAATTTTTTTTTTTTTTTTTTTTTTTTAGGCGAGGCAAGCCTTGGTTGACCTCACAGATTGCAAGGATCTTGTCAGCTTCCAATCCCTTATTTTATTATTATTATTATTATTATTATTATTATTATTATTATTTACAGTAACTGGACTTCCAAGGTGGTCTCCTGAGTTTGACAAGCACTCAGGGTCCCATTGAGCTCCTTGGGGCAGAAAATATGTCTAATTCCTCTCTGTATCCTCATGCAGACTTCAGGGCCACCCACAGACAATGTGCCCAGGGATGCTTTGGCCCGCCCTTCCATTGTCCCATGTGCCCCTCCATCCTTGTCGAAGAAGAAGCCAAAATGGCATCCTTCACCTGGTAGAAAGAGGTCAGTTTGGGAAACTTCAGACACCTGTTGGTGTGTATCTGACTCTGTCACTTATTAGCTGTGTGATCACCTGTATGAGACTCAGTTTTCTGAATTTTGAATGAGTATACAGGAACCATCACGACCAGCCCAGGCAGAAAGGTGAAGGAGAGGGAGGTGTCTGCTCCAGTCCAGAAGGCTGATCTCAAACAGAAAAACCAGGAAAGAACAGAGGCCTCAGGAAGGAGCCCCTGGGCCTCTTGGATGAGAAGGGACCAGGCTGAATTGTGACTCCAGAAGCCCCTGTGTCCACACTCTTATTCTGTCACTTATTAGCCGTGTGATCACCTCTCTGAGACTTAGTTTACTTAATTTTGAATGAGTATCCACAGACCCCCACGACCATCCCAGGCAGAAAAGTGACCAGGGGGAGGTGTCTGCTCTAGTCCAGAAGTTTCATTTCAAATTGAGAAAGCAGAAAGGAGCAGAGGCCTCAGGAAGGAGCCCCGGGGCCTCTTGGATGAGCTGGGACTATGTCGAATTGTGGTTCTGGGAACCCCTGTGTCCACCCTCCAGGAAGGCGGATGTGCTTGGAACGGCCTGCCTTACCTAAAGACCTGCGGGCAACAAAGCCTTTTGTCCTAAAAACCACCATATATATATGTGTATATATATATATGGGAGCTCTGGCATTACACACTCAATTCACGTGCATTGTGAGCCAAAAGTGCAGACTTCCGAGAAATTTCTCACTTGCGGCAAATACACAGGCTTCCCAGGCCCTGGGCTTTGTAGGGCATGTTTAGTCTTCTGTGGGTAGTTGGGGACAGACGTTTGACAAGCACTCAGGGTCCCATTGAGCTCCTTAGGGCAGAAAATATGTCTAATTCCGCTCTGTATCCTCATGCAGACTTCAGGGACACCCACAGACAGTGTGCCCAGGGATGCTTTGGCCCGCCCTTCCATCGTCCCATGTGCCCCTCCATCCATGTGGAGGAAGAAGCCAAAATGGCATCTTTCACCTGGTAGAAAGAGGTCAGTTTGGGAAACTTCAGACACCTGTTGGTGTGTATCTGACTCTGTCACTTATTAGCAGTGTGATCACCTGTATGAGAATCAGCTTTCTTAATTTTGAATGAGTATACAGGAACCATCACGACCAGCCCAGGCAGAAAGGTGAAGGAGAGGGAGGTGTCTGCTCCAGTCCAGAAGTCTGATATCAAATTGAAAAAGCAGGAAGGAACAGAGCCTCAGGAAGGAGCCCCTGGGCCTCTTGGATGAGAAGGGACCAGGTTGAATTGTGGCTCTGGAAGCCCCTGTGTCCCCATTCACATTCTGTCACTTATTAGCCATGTGATCAAATGTCTGAAACTTAGTTTTCTTAATTTTGAATGAGTATCCAGGGTCCCCCACGACCATCCCAGGCAGAAAAGTGACCAGGGGGAGGTGTCTGCTCTAGTCCAGAAGTTTCATTTCAAATTGAGAAAGAAGGAAGGAGTAGAGGCCTCAGGAAGGAGCCCCGGAGCCCTTTGGATGAGCTGCAACTATGTAAATTGCGGTTCTGGGACCCCCTGTGTCAACCCTCCGGGAAGGTGGATGTCCTTGGAATGGCCTGCCTTCCATAAAGACCTGGGGGCCACACAGCCTTTTGTTCTAAAAACCACCATATATATATGTGTATACATATTCATATATATGCACATATATATATGGGAGCTCTGGCATTACACACTCAATTCACATGCATTGTGAGCCAAAAGTGCGGACTTCTGAGAAATTTCTCCCTTGCGGCAAATGCACAGGCTTCCCAGACCCTGGGCTTTGTAGGGAAAGTTCAGTCTTCTGCGGGTATTTGGGGCCTCTTAGATGAGAAGGGACCAGGATGAATTGTGGCCTTGGAAGCCCCTGTGTCTACACTCTAATTCTGTCACTTATTAGCCATGTGATCATATCTCTGAACCTTAGTTTTCTTAATTTTGAATGAGTATGCACGGACCACCACGACCATCCAAGGCAGAAAGGTGGAGTTGAGTACATGTCTGCTCTAGTCCAGAAGTTTCATTTCAAATTGAGAAAGCAGGAAGGAGCAGAGGCCTCAGGAAGGAGCCCCGGGGCCTCTTGGATGAGTGGGAACTATATCGAATTGCGGCTCTGAGACCTCCTGTGTCCACCCTCCGGGAAGGCGGATGTGCTTGGAATGGCCTGCCTTCCCTAAAGACCTGGGGGCAACAAAGCCTTTTATTCTAAAAACCAGCATATATATATATGTGCATAATATTCATATATATGCACATATATATATGGGAGCTCTGGCATTACACACTCAATTCACGTGCATTGTGAGCCAAAAGTGCAGACTTCCGAGAAATTTCTCATGCGGCAAATGCACAGACTTCCCAGGCCCTGGGCTTTGTAGGGCATGTTCAATCTTCTGCGGGTAGTTGGGGACAGATGTTTGACAAGCACTCAGGGTCCCATTGAGATCCTTGGGCAGAAAATATGTCTAATTCCTCTCTGTATCCTCATGCAGACTTCAGGGCCACCCACAGACAGTGCGCCCAGGGATGCCTTGGCCCGCCCTTCAGTTGTCCCATGTACCCCTCCATCCTTGTCGAAGAAGTAGCCAGAATGGCATCCCTCACCTGGTATTTATAACCATGGTAACTGTACCAGGGAAAGTAAAATAATAGTCATTTGAGCAATTAATGATTAAAGCAAATACTGATATCATGGGACCCAGAATGCCACTTGGACAAATTGAAATTGGCCTCTTTCAATCTTTTAGTGCAGTGGTCCCCAATTTTTTTGGCACCAGGGACCAGTCCTTCTATGAGAATCTAATGCCTGATGATCTGAGGTGAAGCTCACCTCCTGCTGTGCAGCCGGCATCAACAGGCCATGGACTGATATCAGTCCGTGGCCCTATTTAAGTTCTGTAAACACAACCTATGGTTATGTCCCCACTTTCTGAATATATAGTCGAAATGAGGTTATAAAGCCACTGGCAGAATCCTCCTATTAGCTCTCTGACACCTTGAATCTAGGTCACCTTGCTACTGACATGATTAGTCAAAAGAAACACTTCATTAAAGACTTGAAAGATGCAATGAACTTTTTATTACATCCCCACTTAAAATGCCTGACTGGTTTATTTTAATCAAATAGTGATTCCATTTACAGTAGCTGTTCGAGATGTGGTTTCTGAAAAGAATATTGAAAAAAGAAATCACAGTTCTAGCATCTTGTATATAGTAAAATCAAAAAAAAAAAGAGTATTATCAAAGCTAGCTGGCCACTTTCCACATTTTGCCTTAGGGCCCTTCATCTCTCTGGATTAGTGACTTATTTACACCACAAAGTATTTCATCAGCTTATCATCCCACAGATCAGTGGTCCCCAACCCCCTGCTTGGAACCAGGCCACATAGCAGGAGGTGAGCAGTCAGCGGGCCAGCGAGCAAAGCTTCATCTGTACTTGCCGCCACTCCCCAGTGCTAGCATCACTGCCTCAGCTCCACCTCAGACCACCAGTCCCTAGTGCCAAAAGGGTTGGGACTGCTGCCTTAGATGATCACTCATATCTACTACACTGGGACATCACTCTAAGATAATATGGCAACTTAGAGGTAGCACATACTGTTATTGCGGAAACACTGGTACCAAACTCTGAGCAACAAATCCCACCAAAAGTGAGGAGTCCGCCATTTCAATGAAGTTACTTAGGGTCTGTGTTCTGTGGTATGTGAGGATACACCCTCTACGGGGAAAGGCAAATTCCTTAATTTGAATCACTTACTCAAAGAATGTGACACAATGCTTAAGATTTCTTAAATTTGAAAAAAAAAAGCATAACTCTAATCCACTTATTTTATTGCCGATGAGGTCTACTAAGTTTCAATAGGGGCACAAAAAGAATGTCTATCTGGCTTGTACTCACTCAGAGAATACGTTGATACAGAGAGTATCAGCCATTGATAGGTTCTGATAGGAAACTTACAACAGGTGGTTGGGTGCAAAGTAATGTTCTCTTCAAGTTTTATTCTTCCTTAAGCAAAGATCTCTGGCTTATTTAGTCCTCACTGAGATTAATAATAAGAGCATGGAATAATAATTGACTATGTGACTTAATTCTTCATGATGAACTGTGTGCAATTCACCAAGCCAAAATTAATATGGGCAGCATCAGTCCACCTTCATCTGTAAGTGACTTGACCCTGAAGAAATCCTATAGGTATATGAGTGCTATTCACATATCTGTATATAAGTATATGCACATACATGTATATAGAGAGAGTCTGTTACTTTATTAGTTTTTCTGTCACACCACCATCTTTACCTCAATTCATAACTGTGAGATGATGAGTTTTCTAAGATTAGATTCTCAGGAGAAAAAATAGCAAGCCTGATTTTATACATGACATTGCATAATTGAAGTGGTGTCACATTACACTCCACTTAATAAAGCCTTGGAAAGAGAGAATTTTTTTTTTGTAAAATAAAACAGCATATCTCTGATTGACTTTATCTAAAAGGAGTGATGGCCCTATGTACAGATCTGTGCTGATTTGTGGCCTGTTAATTTGTTCAGCTGGTCAGGGATTTATACGAACAAGATTAGATAATAAGGAAATAGAGTAGATAGTTGAAAAAAATGAACACTAGAAAAAATTATAACAGTAAACTTCTTAAAATAAACTTTAAATAGTGAGACTGTGTCCCATGTAAAAGCTCAAAAAGACACGAAAGCTCTCAAGAATCATCTAAGATATCTTATTTGGTCGAAGTCAGTTGACTTCCTTCCCCAGCTACCACAATAGTCTATGACAGTTGTAAGGAAAAAGAAGGCATAGAGGTGGAAAGTAAGTTGTGTATACAAAAAAAAGATATGAACTTTTTCTCACCAAGACTGTCATTAGAGTGCCCTATTTGCCTATAACAGGGACAAATTTTAAGCTCCCAAGTGAATACACTGGTGGCAGGTTAAGTACACTGGGCACATACCATTATAGAAATTGAAGTGGTTTATCTTACTTGAAGAAAATATTGATTTTCCTTCCTTGCCATCCATGCTTTGGCTAGAACTGTAATCTAGAAACTTGTTGAAAGCTTTACTCATCATCATCTTGTCCTATCCAGCATTGCTTTTGACTATGTAACACTTTTTGATGTCAAAGCAAAAATGCTTTTCAAAATACTGAAGATTATAGAACGAATTGATTTATTATCCATCTCCAGAAATGTCTGACCATAAAAAATGGTCTTCTGGCTGATGAAAATCCAGTTTACTTTCCCGATGGGTGGCAGTGCCTGATGAGTGTAGGATGCTGGCCTACAGGATGGTGTCCAGGACATTAGCCAGTATGCTGTATCAATGCCTTTTCGACATTAAAAATGAATCCCTGTTTTAAACAAGGTACTTTTTCATTGTTGCAACTCTGCAGTCTCTCTTTCGGGAATGACAATGAGATACTGGACTATGTTATTAAAAAAAACTTACTTTATAATCATCCCAACATGTCCACCATGTGTGGCAGATTACAAAAATACTCTCAAGACATTCCCATCAGTAGAAGGAGTCATTTATCTCAACTTTGATTTTGAGGAGGCCTGTGACTTGCTTTGAGCAATCAGATGCAGAAGCAGTCACATTATGACAGTTAATGCCAGTTCCGATCCCTGTCTCAAAGGCCTTCCGCACTGCCTTTCTCATTATGATCACTATATAAACAAGACAAGAATAGCCTGCTGGATGATAAGAGACACGTGGACGAGGCCTAACTTGTCCCAACCATGCCAACCAAGCCGTCAGCTCCAGACAACCCAGGAATTAGTCCAGCTGAGATTAGCAGCATCCCTACCCGGACTAGAACAGCCCAAATCTCTAATCTAAGAACCATGAGTTACACACACAGCATTTCTATTAGGACACTTGTGTTGTGGATAATAGCCATTCTAACAGGTGTGAAGTGGTATATCATTGTGGTTTTAATTTGCATTTCCCTAATGACTAGTGAGGCTGTACATCTTTTCATATATCAGTTGGCCAATTGTATGCCTTCTTGCAAGAAATGTCTGTTCAGGTCTTCTGTCAATTTATTAATTAGATTGCTATTTTATTGTTCAGCTGTACGAGTTCGTGAATATTTTGGATATACTATTGACTTCCAATACTATGTCGAATAAAACTGGTAAAAGTGGACATCCTTGTCTTGTTCCTTATCTTAAAGAAAACACTTTTAGATTTTCACTGTTGAGTATGATGTTATCTGTGGGTTGACATATATTGCCTTATGATATTGAGGCATGTTTTTTCTATTTCCAATTTGCTGACAATTTTTATCATAAATGGATTTTGTCAAACATTTTTTCTGCATCTATTGATATGATCATATTATTTTTATTTTTCGTTTTGTTTATGTGGTATTACATGTTAATTGATTTGTGAATACTGAACCAACCTTGTGTCCCAGGAACAAATCCCACTTGATCCTTTTGTATGATCTCTTTAATGTATTGCTGAATTCGGTTTTCTAATATTTTGATGAGGATTTTTGCATCTATGTTCAACAGGGATATTGGCTTATAATTTTCTTTTTTTGTCATATCTTTGTCTGGTTTTGGAATCAGGGTAATGGTGGTCTCATAAAATGAGCTTGGGAGCCCTTCCTTCTCTTGAATTTTCTTGAATAGTTTGAGAAGGATGGGTATTAATTGTCCTTTGAATGTTTGGTAAAATTCACCTGTGAAGCCATCTGGTCAAGGACTCGTTTGTTGGATTTTGATTACTGATACAATTTCATTAGCTATAAGCAGTCTGTCCAGATTTTCAACTTCTTCTTGATTCAATTTTGGAAGACTGTTTCTAGGAACTTGTCTCTTTCCTCCAGATTGTCTAATTTGTTGGCATATAACTGTCTGTAGTATTTTCTTATAATCCTTAGTATTTTGTGGTGTCAGTGTTCACTTCTCTTTCATTCTGATTTTACTTATTTAGATCTTCTCTCTTTTTTTCTTGATAGATTTAGTTAAAGGATTATCGATTTTGTTTATCTTTCCAAAGAACCAGTTCTTGATTTCTTGACCTTTTTATTATTTTTTAAGACTCTATTTCATTTATTTTCCCTCTAATCTTTATTATTTCCTTCCTTCCACTCACTTTGGGCTTTGTTTGTTCTTTTTCTAGTTCCTTTAGGTATAGGGTTAGATTGTTTGAGATTTTTCTTGTTTCTTGAGGTAGGCCTGTATTGCTATGAATTTTCCTCTTAGACCTGCTTTCACTGTGTCCCAAAGATTTGGGGTCATTATGTTTTCATTTTTGTTTGTCTCAAGCTATCTTTTGATTTCTTCCTTAATATTGTTTTTAACCCATTCACTGTCTAGTAGCATGCTATTTAGCCTCCACATTTATATGTTTTTCAGTTTTCTTCCTGTAATTGATTTAAAAAAAAATTTTTTTCCCCTCTTTAATTCCCCCCGCTCACTTCCACCTCTGATCTACAAATGTTGCCATCTCCCCTTAAGAACTGGATCTCTGAAGGCAGGGCGTATCCTCCCATGGGCTCGCGGCATGCGCGGGAGCAGGGGCGGGGAGCGTCTGGCACACCTGGGATATGGTCTGTGGCTCCACCTGGGGCATGAACCCAGGACCTTGTGCATGTAAAGCAGACAACTAACCACTACACTATGGAGCCACCCCCTGATTTCTAATTTCATACCACCGTGGTCGAAGAAGATGTTTGATATGACTTCAATCTTTTAAAATGTATTGAGAATTATTTTGTGACCTAACCTGTGGTCTATCCTGAAACATGTTCCATATGTGCTTGTAAGGAATGTATTTTCTGATGCTTTGGGGTGAAAAGCTCTAAAAATACCAATTAAGTTTACCTGTTTTAATGTATCATTTGAGGCCACTATTTCCTTGTTGATTTTCTGTCTGGATGATCTCCACTGATGTCAATGAATGGTTAAAATCCCATGTAATTATTATATTACTGTCAATCTCTCACTTTATGTTCATCAATATTTGCTTTATATATTTAGGTGCTCCTACATTGAGTGTGTAAATGTTTACAAGGATTATATTTTCTTGTTGGATTGATCCCTTTACCATTTTGAAATGTCCTTCTTTGTCTCTGATTATAACCTTTATTTTAAAGTCTATTTCATCTGGTATGAGTATTGCTATCCGAGCTTTTTTCTTTTTTCTTTTTTCATTTCCATTTGCACGAAGTAACTTTTTCCACCCCTTTACTTTCAGTCTGTATGTGTCTTTTGATCTGAAGTGGGTCTCTAATAAACAGCATATGAATGGGTCTTGTTTTTTTTAATCCATTCAGCGCCCTATGTCTTTTGATTAGAACATTTAATCCATTTACGTTTAAAGTGATTATCCATAGGTATGCAGTTATTGCCATTTTATTATTCATATTTATGGGGTTTTTTTCTCTTCTTTTTCTTAAAGTAGTCCCTTTAACATTTCTCGCAATACTGGTTTGGTGGTGATGAACTCCTTCAGCTTTTTCTTGCCCGGAAAGCTCTTTACCTCTCCTTTGCTTAACAATCACCTTGCTGGGTAGAGTAGGCTTGGTTGTAGGTCCCTGCTTTTCATCACTTTGAATATTTCATGTCAATCTCTTCTGGCCTGCAAAGTTTCTATTAAGGAATCAACCAACAGTCTTATGGAACTAACTGCTTTTCTATTGCTTCTTGTAAGATTCTCTCTATGTCTTTAATCTTCAGCATTTTAATTATGGTGTGTCTTGGTGTAGGCCTCTTTGGGTTCATCTTGTTTAGAACTCTTCATGGTTCCTAGACTTGTATGTCTTTTTCCCTCATCAGGTTAGGGATGTTTTTAGTTATTATTTCTTCGAATGGGTTCTCAATCCATTATTCTCTCTTCTTCTGATCAACCTATGATGCGAATGTTGGTACACTTGATGTTGTCACAGAGGTCCCTTGAACTATCCTCATTTTTTAAATTCTTTTTTTTTAACTTTTTGCTGTTCTGATTGGGTGTTTTCTACCACCTTGTTTTCCAAACCACTGACTCAATCCTCTGCTTCACCTAATCTGCTATGTTGATTGTATTCTTTATTTCAGTTATTGTATTCTTCATTTTTGAATGGTTCTTTTTTATGGTTTCTATGTCCTTTTTTGTGATTTTTGTTGAAGTTCTTGCTGAGTTCAACTATTCTTCCCTTAAGTTCATCAAGCTTCGTTATAACCAGTATTTTAAAATCTGTATCTGGTAGATCACTTGCTTCCATTTCATTTAGTTCTTTTTCTGAAGTTTCTCCTATTTATTTTTGTTTTTTTTTTTTAATCAAGAATATTTTTGTCCCCTCACCTTAGCTGCCCATCTGTGTTTGTTTCTACGTATTAGGTAGATTGCTATGTCTCCCCATCTTGGCAGGGTGGCCTTATGTAGTAGTTTTCTTGTAGGGCCCACGTGAGCCGGGTGTTCCAGGAAGTTCTCTTGTGTGACTTGAATGCCTCTTCCTGTGGGTGAGGTTCATTCTCAGCTGACTGGCTGTGAGGAATGGCCACAGTGACAGCATATAAGCTGCTGTGGGGGGGCTTGCTCCAAGGGATGGGATTCATCACAGCAGGGCTCTGGTGCCTGCCAAAACAACACTTTGAGTGTGCCATTCAAGGAGTTAATCAGGTGGTGTTCTGTTGTGGTCTAAAGCCTACCGCTGGGTGTTGGTTCTGGGGCCTCTTGGGAGGGGCTATGGTGAGGGCCAAGGTGTCAGCTGTTGCTTGTGTCAGGCCTAGGGTCACCTGAAAGGAGCTACAAAGTGATCCACAGGTGATGCCTGCCTGTGCTGGGGCCAGAGGTGCATGGGAGGGATCACATGGCAAACCAAGGCCAGCTGCCACCAGTGCCAGGACTGTGGCCACTCAGCAAAAGGCACGGGGCACGTTAAAGTGAGCCACTGCCTAACTGGGGCCTTCAAATCTTTCAAAGTTTTTAGGAAGGTCTGAAGCACAGCCCAAGGCCCATTGCATGTAAGAAACAGCCATTGAAAATGACTTGGATAATGTGCTAATTGGATGGGGTGGGATCTCAGGGAATCACCAGGTAGAGTGAATAGTGTTCGTCAGGTTAATGCAGATTCAGATTTAGCACCAGTGATGGGACTGGTCAGGAAGAGGCACAGGACATGACAAGGTCTACTGCTCCCTAACTAGGGCCTGCCTGCAGCACTTTAAGAGTTCTTAGGAAAGTCTACAGTGCAGACTGAGGACAGCTGCCTGCCATTAAATGTGGCCCATCTGCACCTGCAGGCTGTATTGTGGGAGGTCTCAACACAGAAACGATGGTGCCCATATGCCTGTAGACCTCTTCCCCTGAAGCCACACAATTCATTTTCTCCTCATATGTACCTTGTGCTTTTTGAGCTGCTGTCCCTTTACTGGAGCTAGCTTAGAATGAGTGTTTATAAGCAAGCGTGTCTGTATGTGGGCCCTTTAAGAGGGTTTCCGGCAGCCCTCTATCTCCCCCAGACAGAATCCTCGCTAATTTACACAGCCAGATTTTGTGAGGCTTCCTCTTCCTGGCACTTGTAATCCAAGCTGGGCAGCCGGGTGTGAAGCTGCAGCCTCTCGATTCTCAGGGGGGACTTCTGCAACCCAGATAACCCTCCTGATTCTCAGCCACCAAACATAAGTGTGGGACCAGCTTGTTTCACATGTCCACCCTTCCTACTTCAATGTGGCTTCTTCTTTATATCCTTAGTATAGGAGTTCCATTCAGCTAATCTTCAGATGGTTCTCCAGGGTGACTATTCTATAATTTAGTTTTAATTTCGTGTGGTCATTCAGGGTAGGAGAACACAGTTTACCCACTCAGCCATCTTGATGGGAAGCCGCTTGCATTATATTTCTGTTGAATGGCGCCGGACTAGAGTATCCTGGGGAAGCTCAGATTAGCCGAGAAACTTGCACAGCTAATAAGGAACAGAACTGGAATTTCAACCTAGATTCCCTACACTAAAAATCTTTCTTTTCGGTTAACTGGAAAACATTTTTGGTTTACTCTAGGGCCTTCAATAAAACCTGCTAGGGAGGGAAGCAGCAAGTTTTCACCCTCTAATGTCATTTCTTATATATAAAACATCTGTTCTCTTTTCATCAGACTAACAATCTCATACCTCTTATGGTATCTCTTCTAAAAATGTTCTTCCTCAAGGAAATCACAGCTAATTTTGAAAAAAATAAGCAAACAAATAAACAAGCATATTCATTACCTATTCATAACACTGAATTTTCCCTTATGTTTGACCTTTGTTTCCCTTAAAAAATTTTACATTCTTGTCAATGTTTGTATTAAACACTGAAAAGTAGTCAAACAGTAAAGTAGAAGACTTAATTACATTAATTTGGCATATTGAACAACTGAAAAATGGCATTTGGTAAATATTGACTAAGGAAAATATGGGAATATAATAAATGAACAAAACACTATTTTATATCTATGCCCTGATTCGATATGTACAGAACTGCATACATCACACATAATGTGATTTGAAGCACAGAATGGAGCTTTTCTAGCTGAAAGATGGTGTTAACTACTCTAATATTTATAGGGCAGTGAGTGACATGGTACCCTATTTTTAATTAAGAAAAATATGACACAATATGGCTTTCACTGATAAAGTCGCTTTTAAGCTTGCTGATACTAAGAAAATGGAAATAATTGCACCTTTTCAAAATGACAGACTTTTCTAAATAGAAATTGTGGAACATAGGATTTGGGATCCTAAATCATCAAGGAACAACTGGAAATTTCAGGCACATTATGGATGTGAAATTTCTGGTGGAGATAAAAATCTGTCAAGGACAGTGGCCGCTATCATCAGTCACTTCCCTGAAGTTCCTGGTTTTGCAGTGACTTACAAGTGAGCAGGAAGCCCAGTGATAGTAGGAAGTAAAAGAGAGAGAAAAAGTCTGCATTTCCTAAGTGATAGCCCAGGTCAGGTAATATCTATATAAAACTCAATGTCCGTGCAAGACATGAAAGAAGAAGGGGTAAAAAAGAGGATTTTAATTAGAATAAGTGCACTATAGATTTTAACAAGCTTTGAGGAACATTCTGTCACAGAACTAAGTAGAGAAATTTGTCATCATCTTAATTTATGAAATTGTGTTTTCAATTCATAGTTGGAATTCCATTCATCAAAAGTATATTCAAAGTAATGTATAATCTAAAACCCATGTCTTGCTTTTATGCCTTTATGATACATCATTTCAATTTTAATAGAGTATATTAAGAACAATAAAGTAACATTTTTTTATTGTTTTTACATTTCTTCACACAAAAATATCAGCCAAGATAGTTTATGAAGTGCTTTGAACTGACAAGACTTCACTATTTTTTTCTGTTAACTCAGAAATAGAACAAAATTATAAAAAATTACTGATCTGATTATTTATATTTTAAACGAAAACTTAACATATTTTTAAAGCCATGTCTTTTACGAGATATACAGGAGCTCATTTATTTTATATATGTGGTTTTATATTTTGTTTAAACTCCTGTTCTGAGCTTAAGTTTCTTTAATCCTTTCAATCTAACAGTTCTCTGCACAGATTATTTTTATTTTCTACATGTCATTCAGATTCCCTTTCTTTTCAATCTACCCTACTTTCCATTTGCCTTTCTTTTATAAATATTTATAATTCATTTTCTAGCATCAAAAACTGCATTTGGCTAACATTTCACTTTTGTTATATATTATTTATCATTTCATTATACATGTACATAGATAGATATTTTTCTATATTATAATGATATACAAAGCTTCAAAGTTTATTTTCTATTATGAGAAATGCTTAAGAAAAATTAGTTATACTCACTTTAGGTAACATATTCACTTCTCTCCAAATTCATTTCAAATAAAACAATAGGGCCATGTCAGTAGAAATCCATATAGACATAACAAATTGTTATTTTTTCTTTTGTAGTCATAGCTTTAAAATCAATTATATGTGGGCAAAAGGAGCCTAAGGATACCAACTGAGTCAACATGGTTTTATTGATACTGGCCTGACATTACAATTGAAATATACTTTAGCTGTATGTCAATCACATACTAACTGCAAAGCCTTTTATTATTTTTTCTCTAGATTATTACTTTCTGCTCAATTTAAATGGATTGGAAAATTGAACTATTTTGCATTTTCTGCCTCTGAGAGAAAAAGATTGAACTAATCTAAAATTAAGCAACCAGCAGCATATCAACTTTGTCAATCACTATTGACATTATATTCAATTCTATCTGTATGCTAATATCGATTTACTTCTTCACATGTATTTTTCAAATGTTAAGTCAACTAAGAACATGAAGCATTAATATAATTCTAGTGGGCAAATATGGATAATTTTTAGCAATATGGTGTCAGTGATTATATTTTGGAAAAATTTAGATAAAAAGAAAAAATCACTAAAATCATTTCAGAATTTGTCTACACTCATATTGAGTTTTAGAGCTATTTTGGAGTCCAGAGTAGTACCTGTTACAAGCAATAATCTAGTGCTGACCAATAGGTTATTAAAACTACTATCTAAATCATAAACATTTATATCTTTAAATAAATGTCAGAGTGTTTTATAAAGAAAATGATATTTGCCACTATTGTTTGTATGCTATTTGAAAAAAAAAAAATGGGATAAACATCCCTAAACTTTAATATGTTATTTTTCTTCAGTAGCTAATTTTATTGTGAATGAAGAAAATTCAGTTGTGATTTTTACATGATATCTTTATTTAGATTATTTTGTTTCAATGAACTGGAACTAGTCTATGCATGGTGATAATGCTTTGACTCTTTTTTGTTAACTTAAGTTTAGAAGCTAAAGTTTTATAGCAAAATCTCTAGAGTCTGATTTAAATATATCAATGTTTTTTCTTGCACTTTTTATTCTACTTAAACAATGTTTCGTTTTTTAAAAATCTCTGTGAAACTACTAAAAAGGAAATTGCAGAGGAAAAAGAAAACTTAATAGAAAAGTTCCTCTAATTTCTATTATTTTTTTCACTATTAAAACTTTACAAGAATTTTTTTTTTAAAGGGGAGGCTACACAAAATAGAAAACTGGTGTATCAAGTTAACGTTTTAAAGCTAGAGTAAATCACCTCAGTCAGCAATTCTAAAATAAAATAAACTAAAAATTATGTAATCTTAAATAGAACATAAAAACTTTAAAAAGTTTTAATTTTGTTTTAGAAATTAAAACACATGGAGTTTAAAAAAATTTAAATTTTTGTTATTACTTATATCATTTCTTCTTCACACCCCTCATCAATTCAAAATTAATGTTTTGATCCAAGTTGTCTTATTCAACTACCTTTTACTAAAACATGGGTTTGAGAGGTTAAGAATATGAAATAATGAATCATCGATATAACAAAAATGCAGAAATGAACAAGGTGATTTTGTCTACATGAAAATATGTTCAAATTAACATGCAAATATTTAGAAATCTAAGACATTTATTCATAATATTACTATCTCTGTTCCCCAAACATATCAAAGGTATAATTTTGTTATAATTTTGTTTTAATTTGTTAAAAATGCTAAATGATAGTTTGAAGTTCTTCCAAATGAAGGGAGACTAATTTACATAGCAAGTAGATTGTTGTCAGCAGCTATTAAAAACAATCAAATATAGACTATATAATTTTATTTTGAAATTATTAATTATTTAGAAAGATAAGATGAAAATGTAAAATTATTATAATATGAAACACTCACCAGAAGCTGTCAAAAATACATCATATAAAAAAGATCAGTGAACTTCTATGTGTATTTTTCTTAATTTAGGTATATCTGAAGTTGCCTCAAGATTATACTACCACAAATGACAACTTAATACATTTTTTAAATAATAAAGTGCTTTTATATGATTATTTTTTAATATTATTTTCACAATTAGAAGCATAAATAAAATGTTCACCTATTTAAATATCTAGTACTGAGGAATACAAAGAATGTAAAAGCACAAGGAATACTGCCTTTGAACTTTATAACACTATTGAATAAAATCCTGATATTATAATTGTTAAAAACTTCATTTTTGACAAATTTAAACCTTTCTTCTATGACTGAGGGAAAATTACTCAACTTTATATATTTTTTTACTTTTATTGTTTATATTATAAGTTATCGTGTATATAGAAGAGAACATAATATATGAGAGTTTATTGTCTATCTCAAGAGTGAAAGATTCCAAAAAAGAGAAAAAACTAGCTTTAAATAAAAAAAAAAAACAGTCAAATTACTAATAGGCAGACATTTGTACATGTTTTCTCCTTCTGTGTGTGAAATATGTTTCCTTCACACAAGCAAAATACTGAGTAACTTCTTAAGGGAGATGGCATAACAGATAAAAGTCATTTTTCTGTTATACTCAATTAATATCCCTGATTTTTTGCTTAAAATGGCAGATTATCAGATCATGCATAAGTAAACTAATAATGCAAGAATATAATCTGGGCAAATATGGAAAGCAGAGGATATTTATGTGTGACCAATTTTTATGTTCCTCTAGTATTGCCAGCATTGTGACTCATTGAAAGGAACAACAAAAATCAATATAATAATACATTAAAGATAGTAATAGTCCTATTGCATTAACGAAAAAGCAGGGGCCAAAAACAAAATAATTTGCTCAAATTTATGCTGTGAGTACTAAAAACAGAACTAAAATCTTAGGATGGTATATGCTAAAATATAATTTTTTCCTCTACTGCATGCTCTCATATGTTATTTATCTTAGAAGAAAATAACATGGAACACAGATATATTTATGTCCCTCTGAGAGTTTACTGTGTCATCAATAAAAATAAATAAAGTGCTAATGAAAATGAGTGAGGATTCATTAACAGAAGGGCATAGTTGCATATTGCCATTTTCTACTGTAAAAATGAAAATCATTAGTAGTAGCAATCATGCTCATTCTCCTCATCATCATAACTGGAAAACCTCATTTTAATGAAAAGAGGTAACACATGTAATCATCTAATTGAAATACACATGTAAGGGATTGCAAACTCAAATATAATTAAGAAGTAGTTATGTGTTCAAGAAATAGAGGTGAGAAAATAAGAGAAGGAAAATCAATCATGGCTTGAGAGTATCAAAAAAGTTAGCATCACATATGTTTGTTATAAATGATTTTTTTAATTATGAGAGTAACAAACTTAAAATTTAGAGTACACTTTGCCTTTGAATAGGAGAAAAGATCAGGAAGATATCACAATGTTCTAATCTCAAATTGCTGAGTTTTCTGCTAATGTAATTTTGCAATGCATACAACATGAGACAGTAGTAAAAATACTGAAATCTATAAGACTATATAACAAATCACACCAAAATTCAGTAACTTGAGACTACAATAATTTGCTTTTGTTCACTCATCCAACGGTCCATTTAGGCTAGGCTGGATTTAGCTGGATATACACATTAGGTCCATACTGTGCCACTAATCTCTCATTCTCTTTTAACCACTGTATGTTCTGCTAATAATAATGGCAGACACATAGAAGGTTAAGAACTCATGTGATGCCTCTTAAAGTCTAAGCTCAGAACAGACAGGACACTGTTACTGCTAATAGAATTCTATTGGCCAAATAAGTCACATGACCAAGCCAAATATCAATGCGTTGGGGAAATATACTTATCTCTAGTGGAATAAACTGCAATGTGATATAGCTTAAACCTAAGCCATACAGAAAGGAGTGAAGAATTAGGAACAATACTGTAATCTGTCATGAAGATGATAAACTGTCGATAGTTTCTGGAGGTTTAATTGTAGTAATTGTATTGCATAATCCATATATGTTTCTGTCTTATCTCTAGGAAATAATATAATTTTCAAAATGTAAAGAGTAGAAAAATTATCTAGAAGAAAACACTGAAATTTAAAATAGAGGTGGATATGCTTAAAGAATAACTTACATTTAAAAATCAATTTTAGTCTACAGTTTTAGGCAAGTTAAATACCATGGTAATGAAGAACAAATAAAGATTGAGACGTTAAGTTTAAATCATCTAAAATATTAAAAACCCTAAATCTCAATGCTTCTCCCAGAATCATCATCCTTTGCTTCTACTGTGTTTTATTGTTCAGCATTTATCACATGGTCTCGACCAAAATGCAAGGGATACAGTAGAGAAGTAAATGCATATTTGCACAATTACCTAATCACAGAGATGCTCTAGGAAATAGTCTTTTAAATATTGATCTTTAAATATTTATTGACTACATGAACAAGAAAATAAATTAAAAATCATGATCAAAACTGACTAAAGCTTAATGAAAAATTAATGTTCAGGTTATGTTGGAAATACTGAGAAAACCACATGTTCTCTTAATCATCATTAGAAGAAAAAAGTCACAGCATTTGCTTGAATTTATTACCAGACTATACTTTGGCTCAATAATTATGACTTGTGAATATTAAAAAAGAAAATCAACTTTGGTAGCAAATTGAATACACTACAAGAATAACTTCCAAATTAATCAGTTTTGAATAAATAATAAATCTACAAACAGTACTCTTAATATTAGATCTGATAAATTAAGGGAATATTAAAAGCAGTAAATCAGACTTTTTATAAATGTCAAAATTTCTTATCACCGAGGATACTATAGAAAATGCTTTTAAAAAGTACCATGAAATATATTTAGACACACATGTGACAAATTATAACTAATTAATTGTAGTTAGCCAAATAATACAAGACTAACTTACTATTTGAAAATAAATCAATACAATTTCCAATTAATAAATTAAAATATTTTGGCAAAATTCTATACCCTGTCATGAAAATATTCAGTAAGCTAGAAATAGAGAATTTTTAAATCCTATAAAGTTTGCCAATGGAAAAAAAAAAAACGATTCATATCATACTTAATTACTAACATGTTGAAAGACAAAATGTTTTCTCCCTAAGAATGGAAAAAGGGAAATTATGCCTACTCTCATCATTCCTATACAACATAACGTTAGAGTTCCTAGCCAGTGAATTAAACAAGGAAGGAAAAAACCCCACACTACTCAATTGAAAAGGAATACGCAACACTATTCTTATTCAGTGGTGATATAGTTGTGATTATGGAGAAAATTCTAAAGACTCTATGGAAAGGCTACTAGAATTATGAAATAAATTTAATAAGGCCATGTGATAAAAGACCACTATAAAAAATCATACTAGTTCCATATAATAATATAAATATTTGGAACATAAAAGTTTTTAAATGACATTAATATAGTATTAAAATTTAATTAGGGATAACGTTAACAAAGACATACAAGACCTCTGCACCCAAAAGTGCATCACACTGCTGGGAGATGTTAATGAAAACCTCATTTATTATAGATGTATACCACGTTTATGGACTATAAACAAAAGGATCTACAGATTCAGAGAAATACCAAACGAAAAGCAAGCAGGGCTTTTCTGAGGAAACTGGCAAGTTGTTTCTATAATTTCTATCAAAAGGGAAAAGATATTGAATAGCTAACACAAAATTTAAAGGTTAATAAATTTGGAGAATTTACACCAGCTTACTGTGATACTTACATGTTATAGTAATCAAACAATCTGGTATTTTTGTATAAAAGGACAGTTAGAACAAGAGTGTACACAGATCCTGACAGTAAAGACACATGTCCAATTGACTTTCTACAAATATCCCAAAGAATTTCAACGGAGAACAGAAGAGCGTTTTTAACAAATTGTGCTAGAGGTAAAAAAAAAGGTACTCTAATGGAAAGTGGGGATTCTCAAACTTTATATTACCCCATAGGCAAACATTAACTCAAAATGAATTCTAGAGCTAAATGTACATCTAAAACTATAAAACGTTGAATAAAAAAATAAAAAATATCAATGAACATTTTCACAATCTTGGTCAAAGATATCCTCTACATGAAACTACAATAAGTAACCATCAAAGAAAAAAAAAATGGTAAGTATAACTTCAAATTTCAAAGCTTCCATCCTTAAAATTTAATATTAAAAAAATTTAAAGGAAGGCATCAATTTAGAAAAACTATTCGTAATACCAATATCTGACATTGGACATATATGCAGAATTGATAAAATAGTAAAGAATCCTTACTATTCAATAGAAAATGTCATATCATTGCCCTTCCCAATCCGTCCCCCACACACAGAGTAATTAAGGTTACTAAGTTAACCAAGGAGAGCCTATCTTGTTGGGTCTGACCTAAGCAGATGAGTTTATAAGTGGAACTGGTCTCTCTTGAAATTAAAAAGATGCAATGTGAGAGAAAATCTATTGCTGGATTGGTAGATCAAAGTAAGCAACATAACAAAGATTTGAGAACAACGTCTAGGAGTTGAAAGTAACCTCTGGCCAACAGCCAGCAAGGAAACAGGGATCTTAGTCTTAAAACTACAAGGAATTGAGTAATCTTCCAATGATCTGCATGAGTTTGAAGAAGAACCTGAAAACCAAGTTCCAAATGAGAATATCACTAGCTGACACATTCATTTCAGCTTTATGAGATGCTGACCAGACAATACAGTTGAGCCCCACCAGGACTTCAGAACTACACAACTATGAGATAATAAATTTGATTGTTTAAGCCACTAAGTCTGTGGTAATGTGTTACACAGCAATTAGAAAGCTAATACCTGTATATAATTAACTCTTGCATAAAGCATGATTAGAGTGCATAATGAGTATTCGTATTTCTTTTGAGTGCTCTATATCTTTTTTCTTCAACCTCCTAGATGACTGGATCACATTTGTACACTGACCAATGAGCAGCTCAACTGCAAACATGAATATGCTAAACCATTGTGTATGACCAGTATATTTTTATGCAAAGGATTTGAAGTTGTGACTTTTAGTATACTGGACTTATTAGTAACAGATATAATTCAAAAAATATAGAGAAAATATACTTATAGATTCATTATTATAATTGACAGTTGCCATACTATAAAGAAAAGTAGAAAGCATATTTGACAATGTTCAATAAAAGCTGAAGTTTAAGAAGTCAGTCTAGTGAGAGATGAATAAAAGAAAAAATATATAGAGAAACAGAGAAATTTTGATCACCTGGACCCTGATTAAGGAACAGAGAGGATTTTCACAGCCTTGGTGGTCTTGCTCCACTTCCTACAAAGTTTTGTTTTATAGGGGTCTTTTTTTTTAAAGTATTTTCCAACTATAAGCATATTGTATCCTTTAAATAATTCCTCATTTTTAAAAGACTCTGAGTAGAACTCTGTTCCATGCAACTCAACTAAAGACATTAAAGTATAGCAGAAATAGGGCCACAGAAAATAACCTATTAGAGAAAACACAGAATTGCATATTATGTTATTTTTTTCTAGAAGGTGGTGAATTCCTTCCACTTAGAGATGGTAGTGACAAAATTACTAGTGAGGTAAAATAAGAATTGTGGTATTCCTCCAAAACAATACCAAATGTGAATAAATTTAGTAAACATATAGAAAGATAATAGATCTTTTCTAATAAACTTAAGTATATCAAGAGAGGAGTAAACTTGATCCCAAGTTATACTACTGGAAATATAAAAAAACTACAGAAGCATGATCTGACTTTGTTGCAGAAAGGACATTTTGCCTAT
>NW_024353518.1:0-625 GCF_902729225.1 Pteropus medius
TGCCCACTGGAATCTCTGGAGGACATTTTACCAAATACCATTCCCAGGCCTCATCCATATTCTGATTTAAATGGTCTGAGGGGGAGATCAGGAACTGGTGCTCTTTCAAGTTAAATTTTCCTGCTGCAGCTGCCTGAATACTTAGGGCTTAAAAAACATTTGAAACAAGTGGAAGAGAATTAACATTCAAGGGATTATCTCATTTCAATCCTCAAAATAACTCCTTGAAGTAGACAAAATACATTTTCCCCTTTTTACTAGTTTAGAAATACTGGCGCACCCAATCTTTTCTAAGACTACCCAGCTAGTAAGTGGTAGAAATGGTCAGTCCAAGTTTTTCCCCTGGATCAGGCTACTGCTCAACAGGGCTGTTTCTTGTGCCTGTGGCTCAGCAGACACTAGAGAGACATGTGTTCTCAGATTCCTCAGTTGCAGTGTTGATGCTCATTCCTCTCATAAATAGACTGTGATGATCTTGAGGGCAGTCCTGGGCTTGTGAAATGTTGCTGTGAATATGAGTCGATATGAGAGTCCCCTTGATCAGCTAGGTCTGTGCCCCCAGGCCAGGCTGCCAAGGAGCTGGCCTGAAAGTTTGTTCACCTGACGTTTGCACTTGTTTTTTTTT
>NW_024353519.1:0-534 GCF_902729225.1 Pteropus medius
CGTGGCACCACGCGGGCCACGGAAGCAGAGGTTGCCATGTAAACTATGGAAACGCGTCAGGGCGGGTGACGCGGGGCGTGCGTGCCGTGCGTGCCGTGCGTGGCGGGGCGGGGCGGGGCGGCGCCGGGCGGCGCCGACGCTGAGCTGGTGCTCCGTCCCCGCACACGGAGGCTCCGCGGGCCACCACGGCGGGACGCCCAGGCCGGATAGGGATCGGGCCGTCCTCCCCCGCGCGCCGGCTGCGTGCTGGGCTCTGGGCTCCGCGCCGCACGTGGCAGGCCGCCCGTGCCCCTCGGCGTCACCCTCGTGGTCACCCCCGGGGGAGGGGCGTCGGGGCGTCGGGAGCGCGTCGGGAGCTCGTGCCCGGTCCGGCCACGTGAGGGGGGCTCGAGTCTCGGAGGCTTGAGCAGCAGCCTCATGGCCGGACGAGCGAGGACACTAGGACTGACCGTGGGTCGAGCAGAGGCAGCAGCCATCTCCCTCCGGGTCGGCCCCCCCCCCGCCCCGCCCCGCCCCTGCGCACCTGCCGCCCAC
>NW_024353520.1:0-5007 GCF_902729225.1 Pteropus medius
GTGACGGCCTCCAGGGACGGAGGGGCCAAAACCTCCCTGGGTCCGCTGTCTGTGGGTGGCCTGGAGCTCTGCACCCTGAGGATACAGAGAGCAATGAGACGCCGTTTGTACCTCTAGGGGCTCAAAGTGTCAGTGAGTGCTTCTGCAGCTTCTGAACCCCAGTACCCGCAGACGACCGAGCATCGCCCTCAGAGCCCCGAGGCGCCGGGAGGGCCGTGAATTTGCCGCAAGTGAGCCGTATCTCGAAAGTCTGCGGTTCCGGCTCAAAATGGACGTCACTAGAGAGCTTTTTGCCAGATCTACCATATACATATATATGCATATATATGTTCATCTATATGCATATATATGTATATGGTGGATTTTCAAAGGAAACCTGTGTGGACCCTGGTCTACCAGAGAAGACAGGCGCTCCCAGCACCTCCACCTCCCCGGAGTGTGGACACCGGGCGTTCCAGAGCCACAATTCAGCATGATCTCTTTTCATCCCAGAGGCCCCGGGGCTCCTTCCTAAGGCCTCTGCTCCTTCCTGCTCGCATTGGAAATCAGGAGCTTCAGGACAGCAGACCTCCCTCTCGTCACCTTTTCTGCCTGGGATGGTGTGTGGTCCCCGTGGACGCATTCAAAATGAAGAAATGAAAGGCTCGAAGAGGTGATCGCAAAGCTCATAAGGCCCGGAGGCCGAAATCAGACCCACAGCTGTCTGCAGTGTCCCCCAACTGACCTCTTTCCAGAGGGTGTCGGCCTCCAGGGACGGAGGGGCCAAAGCCTCCCTGGGTCCGCTGTCTGTGGGTGGCCTGGAGCTCTGCACCCTGAGGATACAGAGAGCAATGACACGCCGTTTGTACCTCTAGGGGCTCAAAGTGTCAGTTAGTGCTTCTGCAACTTCTGTACCCCAGTAACCGCAGACGACCGAGCATCGCCCTCAGAGCCCCGAGGCGCCGGGAGGGCCGTGAATTTGCCGCAAGTGAGCCGTATCTCGGAAGTCTGCAGTTCCTGCTCAAAATGGACGTCTGTAGAGTGCTTTTTGCTAGAGCTTCCCTAGATATAGCTATATCTATATCTGTATCTGAAACTATAGATATCTCTATATCTCTATCTCTCTCTCTTTCTCTGTTTCTCTCTCTCTATCTACCTATCTATCTATGTATCTGTCTATTTCTATCACTCTTTCACTCTCTCTCTCTCTCTCTCTCTCTCTATATATATATATACATATATATATACATATATATACCCACAGACGACCGAGCACCGCCCTCAGAGCCCCGAGGCGCCGGGAGGGCCGTGAATTTGCCGCAAGTGAGCCGTATCTCGAAAGTCTGCAGTTCCGGCTCAAAATGGACGTCACTAGAGAGCTTTTTGCCAGATCTAACATATACATATATATGCATATATATGTTCATCTATATGCATATATATGTATATGGTGGATTTTCGAAGGAAACCTGTGTGGACCCCTGGTCTACCAGAGAAGGCAGGCCGCTCCCAGCACCTCCACCTTCCCGGAGTGTGGACACCGGGCGTTCCAGAGCCACAATTCAGCAGGATCTCTTTTCATCCCAGAGGCCCCGGGGCTCCTTCCTAAGGCCTCTGCTCCTTCCTGCTTTCTGCATTGGAAATCAGACTTCAGGTCGGAAGCAGACACCTCCCTCTCCCTCACCTTTCTGCCTGGGATGGTGGTAATGGTCCCCGTGTACGCATTCAAAATGAAGAAATGAAAGGCTCAAAGAGGTGATCGCGAAGCTCAAGAGGCACGGAGGCCGAAATCAGACCCACAGCTGTCTGCAGTGTCCCCCACTGACCTCTTTCCAGCGGGTGACGGCCTCCAGGGGCGGAGGGGCCAAAGCCTCCCTGGGTCCGCTGTCTGTGGGTGGCCTGGAGCTCTGCACGAGGATACAGAGAGGAATGAGACGCCGTTTGTACCTCTAGGGGCTCAAAGTGTCAGTGAGTGCTTCTGCAACTTCTGAACCCCAGTACCCGCAGACGACCGAGCATCGCCCTCAGAGCCCCGAGGCGCCGGGAGGGCTGTGAATTTGCCGCAAGTGAGCCGTATCTCGAAAGTCTGCAGTTCCGGCTCAAAATGGACGTCATTAGAGAGCTTTTTGCCAGATCTACCATATACATATATATGCATATATATGTTCATCTATATGCATATATATGTATATGGTGGATTTTCGAAGGAAACCTGTGTGGACCCTGGTCTACCAGAGAAGACAGGCAGCTCCCAGCACCTCCACCTCCCCGGAGTGTGGACACTGGGCGATACAGAGCCACAATTCAGCATGATCTCTTTTCATCCCAGAGGCCCCGGGGCTCCTTCCTAAGGCCTCTGCTCCTTCCTGCTTTCCGCATTGGAAATCAGACTTCAGGACGGAAGCAGACACCTCCCTCTCCCTCACCTTTCTGCCTGGGATGGTCGTAATGGTCCCCGTGGACGCATTCAAAATGAAGAAATGAAAGGCTCGAAGAGGTGATCGCAAAGCTCATAAGGCCCGGAGGCCGAAATCAGACCCACAGCTGTCTGCAGTGTCCCCCAACTGACCTCTTTCCAGCGGGTGACGGCCTCCAGGGACGGAGGGGCCAAAGCCTCCCTGGGTCCGCTGTCTGTGGGTGGCCTGGAGCTCTGCACCCTGAGGATACAGAGAGCAATGACACGCCGTTTGTACCTCTAGGGGCTCAAAGTGTCAGTGAGTGCTTCTGCAACTTCTGTACCCCAGTACCCGCAGACGACCGAGCATGCCCTCAGAGCCCCGAGGCGCCGGGAGGGCCGTGAATTTGCCGCAAGTGAGCCGTATCTCGGAAGTCTGCACTTCCGGCTCAAAATGGACGTCTGTAGAGTGCTTTTTGCCAGAGCTTCCCTAGATATAGCTATATCTATATCTGTATATGAAACTATAGATATCTCTATATCTCTATCTCTCTCTCTTTCTCTGTTTCTCTCTCTCTCTCTATCTACCTATCTATCTATGTATCTGTCTATTTCTATCACTCTTTCTCTCTCTCTCTCTCTCTCTCTCTATATATATATATATATATATACATATATATATACATATATATACCCACAGACGACCGAGCACAGCCCTCAGAGCCCCGAGGCGCCGGGAGGGCCGTCAATTTGCCGCAAGTGAGCCGTATCTCGAAAGTCTGCAGTTCCGGCTCAAAATGGACGTCATTAGAGAGCTTTTGCCAGATCTACCATATACATATACATGCATATATATGTTCATCTATATGCATATATATGTATATGGTGGATTTTCGAAGGAAACCTGTGTGGACCCTGGTCTACCAGAGAAGACAGGCCGCTCCCAGCACCTCCACCTCCCCGGAGTGTGGACACTGAGCGATACAGAGCCACAATTCAGCATGATCTCTTTTCATCCCAGAGGCCCCGGGGCTCCTTCCTAAGGCCTCTGCTCCTTCCTGCTTTCCGCATTGGAAATCAGACTTCAGGGCGGAAGCAGACACCTCCCTCTCCCTCACCTTTCTGCCAGGGATGGTCCTAATGGTCCCCGTGGACGCATTCAAAATGAAGAAATGAAAGGCTCGAAGAGGTGATCGCAAAGCTCATAAGGCCCGGAGGCCGAAATCAGACCCACAGCTGTCTGCAGTGTCCCCCAACTGACCTCTTTCCAGCGGGTGGCGGCCTCCAGGGACGGAGGGGCCCTAGCCTCCCTGGGTCCGCTGTCTGTGGGTGGCCTGGAGCTCTGTACCCTGAGGATACAGAGAGCAATGAGACGCCGTTTGTACCTCTAGGGGCTCAAAGTGTCAGTGAGTGCTTCTGCAACTTCTGTACCCCAGTAGCCGCAGACGACCGAGCATGGCCCTCAGAGCCCCGAGGAGCCGGGAGGGCCTTGAATTTGCCGCAAGTGAGCCGTATCTCGGAAGTCTGCAGTTCCTGCTCAAAATGGACGTCTGTAGAGTGCTTTTTGCCAGAGCTTCCCTAGATATAGCTATACCTATATCTGTATCTGAAACTATAGATATCTCTATATCTCTATCTCTCTCTCTTTCTCTGTTTCTCTCTCTCTATCTACCTATCTATCTATGTATCTGTCTATTTCTATCACTCTTTCTCTCTCTCTCTCTCTCTCTCTATATATATATATATATATACATATATATATACCTATATATACCCACAGACGACCGAGCACCGCCCTCAGAGCCCCGAGGCGCCGGGAGGGCCGTGAATTTGCCGCAAGTGAGCCGTATCTCGAAAGTCTGCAGTTCCGGCTCAAAATGGACGTCATTAGAGAGCTTTTTGCCAGATCTACCATATACATGTATATGCATATATATGGTCATCTATATGCATATACATGTATATGGTGGATTTTCGAAGGAAACCTGTGTGGACCCTGGTCTACCAGAGAAGACAGGCCGCTCCCAGCACCTCCACCTCCCCGGAGTGTGGACACTGGGCGATACAGAGCCACAATTCAGCATGATCTCTTTTCATCCCAGAGGCCCCGGGGCTCCTTCCTAAGGCCTCTGCTCCTTCCTGCTTTCCGCATTGAAAATCAGACTTCAGGACGGAAGCAGACACCTCCCTCTCCGTCACCTTTCTGCCTGGGATGGTCGTAATGGTCCCCGTGGACGCATTCAAAATGAAGAAATGAAAGGCTCTAAGAGGTGATCGCAAAGCTCATAAGGCCCGGAGGCCGAAATCAGACCCACAGCTGTCTGCAGTGTCCCCCAAATGACCTCTTTCCAGCGGGTGACGGCCTCCAGGGACGGAGGGGCCAAAGCCTCCCTGGGTCCGCTGTCTGTGGGTGGGCTGGAGCTCTGCACCCTGAGGATACAGAGAGGAATGAGACGCCGGTTGTACCTCTAGGGGCTCAAAGTGTCAGTGAGTGCTTCTGCAACTTCTGTACCCCAGTACCCGCAGACGACCGAGCACCGCCCTCAGAGCCCCGAGGCGTCGGGAGGGCCGTCAATTTGCCGCAAGTGAGCCGTATCTCGAAAGTCTGCAGTTCCGGCTCAAAATGGACGTCA
>NW_024353521.1:0-4633 GCF_902729225.1 Pteropus medius
AAAAGACTTATAATTTACTATTTTATACAAGTGAAATGTTTTCTTTGTTTTTGTTTTTTTTAATCATAAAGAACAATGAAGAAAGAAACAAAAAACCTTAGCAAGAAATTTAAAGTCTTTCTCAGTATTGCCTCATCTGCTCTTTCTAATCTCTCTCCCTGTCCCCTGAGCCCCGGCATCTGAGCCCTTTAATGATTTCAGTGCTCTGGTGCATTACTCTTCGTTCTTCCTGAAATGTGCTCCTTTTGCCTTGTTGGCAAAGGCTCCCTTTCCTGCGACTCCCAGGATACATTGTATCACATCGTGGCATTTACACCTTGTCCCGTATTACAGCAGTTCGTGCATATGCCTTCTCCACAGGCAGCTCGCGTTCGGAGTCTCTGTCGTTAGCACAGTGCCTGGCTCATGGAGGTGCTCTATAGGAGCTTGTTGAGTAAATAAATCACTCTGGGGCGAGGCAGAGAAATAAATAAATGATAGTGTTGAAGTGTATTTATTGCAAAATTGAGGAATAAATGAAGACCGCGGGAGCACAGAAGACCACCCGCTTGTCAACAGTCATTGCACGTGGACGGTTCAGAGGCTGGCATCTGCTCGCGGATCGGTTAAGGCTGCTCGCTGCTTTATTTCACCGTCACTTTGGTCAGTTGGCTTTTGTGGAGCCCACTTTGACTTTACCGCTAGTAGATGAGTCAGACACAGCCGAGAGAAGGAAAAACCAAGAGACACTCGCTTTAGTGTCTCACCCTGACTTGCTCCAGAGTTTCTCTTTGCAGAAAATTTAACCTAATAGCTGTATCATCGGGGCGGGCCCGTTTTAGAGCTTTCATTTTTGTCGCGCTGCAATCTGCATGCCATTTTCTAGTCCACACTGTCTTTTATGGGTAAATATGTTTCCAGTTGAATTTCCTGGGACTGTGAGGCATTGTTTCTCTCAGCTGTTTCAGCTTTTAGAGCACACTGTTGGTTCCAGACACTCGGTCAGGTGTCTCCAGTGGAGAACGTATCCATCTGTGATGTCCATCTTCCCTGGCGTCGTGCTGTACTGTCCCGCTTCCTCTCCCTACAGGGACTGTTTCCATGACCACGCTAACTGTGCTGGCCTATGAACGTTATATCCGTGTGGTCCAGGCCAGAGCGATCGATTTTTCCTGGGCCTGGAGGACCATTACCTACATCTGGCTATACTCGCTGGGCTGGTCAGGAGCGCCTCTCCTGGGCTGGAACAGGTACATCCTGGACGTGCACGGACTAGGCTGCGCTGTGGACTGGAAATCCAAGGACGCCAATGACTCCTCCTTTGTGCTCTTCCTATTTCTTGGCTGCCTGGTGGTGCCGGTGGTAGTCATAGCCCATTGCTATGGCCACATTCTGTATTCCGTTCAAATGGTGAGTTGGAAGACTACAAATGCCCCTCCCCCAGACTATTTCCATTTTGTGTCAAAAACAATCAAACTTCCTTCCTACATGATCGGTAGTTGCCCACAGCTGGAGCAGCTCTAGGAGACTTCCCATGTGACAGAAATTTTTGCTATTAGTGACTCTCTGAAAAGATGAATAAAGAATAACATTTATTCTCTCTGCACCACCATTTTCTAAACCAGGAGAAGGAAAGAAAGGGGTTCTAGAAAGAAAAAATCAGCAATGACAAAAAAAAAAATCCACATCCTCCAGCACTCTTAGAATTTAAGAACTCTAACAAAGGGAATTTCATCCCCCCCTATAATTTTATTAATTCAAAGGTCACATAAACTCATTAAGGAACAGTACAGGTATTTTGTCAGGAAATCACTTTGGAGTCATGAAGGACAGGAACTGACCACAAGCAGGCTTCCCGCTGGGTGACAGGAAGAAGGACATCTGAAGTAACGGCGTGAAGCCCGCTCCCTTGTCTGTGTCTCATGTCAGCCGCGTGTCTTTCTTACTCAGCGCTTCTTCCCACTCTGTTTTCTTTCATCAAAAACGCTCCTGTCTCTTGCTCATTGTGCCAAACTCCTCTAGCTTTCACTTTTATTTTTTAAATCAAACTTGGTCACATGAATCATTTTAAATCATGACCCACTGCCCTCAATTTTCATGGCCCAACTTTCTTCATATACTTTTGTAAAAAAAAAAAAATCCTTGGAGCAATGCAAATACCCGTTTTCTCCATGCCTGTAATCAAACCACAAAGAGGAACCAGAGAAAAACCACACCGATTCACAGTGTCCATACTCAGATTTCCTCTCAGCAGCATCTAGCGATCTTTGGATCATAAGATGGTCCACTCTTCCTATACAATTGCTACTATAAATTTTCAATTCTCATTTTAAACTCTTGCCCTACTACCCTCTTCCATTCTTATCAAACAATCATGCTTCTTATCTATTGGGCAAAATAAAGCTTTATCAGGAAATTCCTCAACTCCCCGCGTCCCTATATACAAACCTCTTTGTTCACACTCATTCTTAGATTCCTCTCTTCAGGTACAGGTCAAAGGGAAAGGTCTTAGAGTCAAGCTAATCCTAGATTCTGTTTTTCCCTTGACTCCCTTCTCCACCCCAGGGACCTCTCCCAAGTGATAATTTTCTCTTTCGTTTATGTTTCTGTCTCTCCCTTACTACTGGCTCTTTTTAATACAAAAGCAAAATATACCCTCAACTCTCTCTAGTTACCACTTTATTTCTCTTGCCATCACTGCTAACTCAAAGAGCCATTGTTGGCTTTTGGATCTACGTCACTCAATAAGCATTCATTTGACTGATATTTACTAAGCATCTGAAGTGAACCAAGTACTTACTGTTATGGACTGAATGTTTGTGTCCCACCAAAATTCATATGTAGAAGCTTTAATCCCCCAATGTGATGGTATAAGAGGTGGAGACTTTGGGAGTTAGGGTTATACGAGGTCATGAGAGTGAGGCTCTTATGCTGGGATCAGGGCCCAGGACTCTGTCTGTCTCGCTCAGTGAATGGTCACCATTTCTAGCTACCTAACCCAGAAATTAGGGAGTAATCTTTGCCTATTCTTCATTCTAACACCCAACCAACAATCAATTTTTACCTATTCGACCTCAGATATTTCTCCCATATACTTCCCCCCCTCCCCACGGATACGGACTCAGTTCAAAAGGACTTTAGTTTTTCCTTCCTTATTCTAGTCCATTTCCCCCACACTGCCACCAGAGTAATAGTTCTCAAATGTAAATATCCTCATGTCACTGCCCAGTTAAAATCCTTTAGGGGTTTTAGTGTCTTCATGATTAAAAACAAAGTTCTCGAGTATGACTAGCAGGTCCTGTGTGATTACTTGTCTGCTTGTCCAGCATCATTTCTAGACACTCCCTCCCTCTTGCCACCGTGGGATCCAGAAAACTGCAATATTTCTTATTTCCAGAACATGACATGTGTTCTTCTACCTCTTTGCATTAGCATGCTTCCTTTCCCTGGAACATTCTTCTGTCTCTTCTCCTTACCTGGCTAACTCCTGCTCACCTAAGAGGCTAAGGTCAGGAGCTTCTTGCCCTTACCCACTTCTGAATTGATTGCCCATCCTGTGTACTCCAGTTACCCTCCCTGGTCACCTCCCTCATGGCATATATCATCTATGGAAGCAGTCTTTTTGTGTCCTTTGTCACCTTCACCAAATAGTGAATTCAGTCCTCAAGAGCAGAGACCCAGTCTTATCTATTTTTTCATCTAGAGCTTGGAACAGTCCCTGGATGTCATAGGTGATCAGCGACTATTGTTGGAGTGAGAAACAGACAGAGGGCACAGGAAGGGGCGGTGGCGGCATGGCATTTGCTTTTAGAACTGTGCTACGGCTGCAACACAGACCTCATGCACGAAATTGCTTCCGTTTCCTCACTCGGAGGGGTGACTCATGGCAGCAGTGGAGATATAGCTATTCCCGTGAGAACGAAGACAGAGTGAAGTCTGAAAAGCTACAGATGTCTGAATCGATAAGCGATGAGCGTCTGCCATTTCTAGGCAGAGAACTTCAGAGGGAACCCTAGAGAATTTGCCTTACATGGTCCATACTTTAGGACAAAGTTTGCTGTGTTTGTGCTCTTGCTTCATCCATAGTGTTGTGTCCAGAATAACCAGACCCAACTTGAGTGCTCTTAACCAGGAGACAGTTTATTAGCCGGCGGCTGTCCTTGCAAAGGAGCAGCCTCGAAATGCCAAGATACAAGGTTTTTAAGCCCCAAATCCCATTCCTCATTCTGTCTTAAACACAAAGGTCCATCTTTCTCCTATTCACTACCTGTCAACCCACTGGTCAGGTGTGCAAGCGGGAAGTACAGAAGCAGAAAGCTTGTGTTAGAATGTTATGTTCCTATGGGTGATTGCCTATGTTCCCATGGACAATAGCCAGTGTTCCCATGGGTGATGGCCAAACAGTAATTTTCAGCTTATATACAATTGATTATTTTTCATGCCACGCAAGCAAGCAGGGTTGCACAGGCTAAAATTGGCAGTTAGCGTATGAGCTCATTGTTACAAGTTTCATGATTAACAGAATGTGGTTAGGGGTTCCAGAAACTAGGCCTAAGTTATAGACTTCTTTTGTCCAGTTTCAGGTTTTAATTATTCTTTAACCCTTTCATATTTCAGCAGGCTATTACACATAGCAGTTTTGAAAAATATCCTC
>NW_024353522.1:0-1091 GCF_902729225.1 Pteropus medius
AAAATTAATTGCTCAATCTGGACTAAATATAGACAAATCCTGTAAATTAAACAACCTCCTTTGGATAAAAATGCTCCAAATCTCAAAGGCTTTCCTAGACCCCACTTCTCCCTAAAGTGGCAAGGGCCTGGGAGCAGGGAGGGGCAGGTGCTGTTCTCTAGGCACTGAGAAGGAACTGGTGCCTCTGCCTCTTCTGATCCTGGGGTACCGACACTTGTCCTGGCAGTGTTCCCAGGGGAGACCCGTAGCTGCTGTAATTCATGATCCGGTCTCTCTTGGGCCCGCTTTGGCTTTCACTGGTATGCTGGGTTATGGGTGCGAACCCCACTTCCTTGGCACAGACACCTGGCCACAGGGAACCACTCAGGCCACTTCTGGGTCTTGTGTGTATCACTTGAGTATCAAGGTCATCGGGGAAAGCTAAGAAGCAGCCTCTCCTTTCACCTAACAACACGATTCCACCTAGTTAAATGTGCTAGTCAGCCTAAGAGGCTTCTTCTGGAAACTTAAATGGGATTCAGGACAGAAATGCCCCGTCCCTTAGTCTCCCCTTTTTTATCTAACACCCACGATCATACTAGTCTACACTTAGATGAGGCTTAATATGTGCTTTGCATGATTTAATGCTCACAACCACTCTATGAGGAAGAGATACTATCATCATTCACATGTAATAGGTGTGGAAACTGAGGCACAGAGATGTTGAACAACTTCCCCAGGATCACACAGTCTTGTGGCAGAGGAAGGACTGGGTCTGGGCATCTGGCAGCCTGGCTGCAGAATCTGGGTTCTCAGACTCTGTGCTCTCTGCTTTCCTGCCTCCCCTGAACCCCATGGCCTCTTCCCTCCATTCTTCCTTCTACTCTCTACCCCCAGCCAGTAAAAGGCAGGATTTTATTTCCCCCATGCCACGTGCTAGTCATACCATAAGCTGGTTTATTTACCATATAAAGAATAAAGTGGGTTCAGTTTGTTTTGAACACGTTTCGTCTACATTTCCAGAGAGAGACTGTGCGTTGATATCAACTGTGAGGCAAATGTTTCACTTATTCCATTGTCCACTTCAGAGGAATTCTGGTAGCTGCTGAAAC
>NW_024353523.1:0-438 GCF_902729225.1 Pteropus medius
CCTAATACTTCACTTCCTGTCCTTTTATCAATTAAAGTTTTATCTTCATTCACTTTAAAATACGAATATCCCCACATTCCTTAATTTTGCCAGTTCAAAGATAGCACTCCCTACCTCAGCCATCAGCAGCCCTTGATGACTTTACAGCCAAGATCTTTAAATCCAAACACTTCCTTTGTCCACAGCTACCTGTCCCTTTGCCTTATCTCTCCACCCTAACACACAAGCACACCCACACACATGCATGCGCGTGCGCACACACATACACACATGCATCCAATAAGGGAAAACTTGGCCTCTGACTCCTCTGATAAAACTGAAGCCACCCCTCAATCCCTCTTCACACCTGAAAAGTTTGTTTCCTCACCTGCCACCTCATCTCTTTTTCCTGTTGCAAAGATGAAGTGTATTTAAGTCTTCTCATGACCCTTTTAAAAA
>NW_024353524.1:0-4722 GCF_902729225.1 Pteropus medius
GCAGATGACCGAGCATCGCCCACAGAGCCCAAGGCCCCGGGAGCGCTGTGCATTGGCCGCAAGTGAGCCTTTTCTCGGAAGTATGCGATTCTGGCTCCAAATGCACGTCTGTAGAGTGCTTTTTGCCAGAGCTCCCCTAGATATATCTATATCTATATCTTTATCTGTATCTATAGATATCTCTATATCTATCTATCTATCCATCTATCTATCTAACTATCTATCTATCTGTCTATCTATCTATCTATCTATCTATCTATGTATCTATGGATTTCTCTCTCTCTTTCTATATATATATTTATATATATATGGTGATTTATATAACAAAAGGCTGTGTTTTCCTTAGACATTTGAGATCAGACAGGCCGCTCCTGGCACCTCCACCTCCCCGCAGTGTGGACACCGGGCGTTCCAGAGCCACAATTCAGCATGATCTCTTTTCATCCCAGAGGCCCAGGGGCTCCTTCCTAAGGCCTCGGCTCCTTCCCGCTTTCCGCAGTGGAAATCAGACTTCAGGACGGAAGCAGACACCTCCCTCTCCCTCACCTTTCTGCCTGGGATGGTGGTAATGGTCCCCGTGGACGCATTCAAAATGAAGAAATGAAGGCTCAAAGAGCTGATCGCAAAGCTCCTAAGGCACGGAGGCCGAATTCAGACCCACAGCTGTCTGCAGTGTCTCCCAACTGAACTCTTTCCAGCGGGTGACGGCCGCCATGGACGGAGGGGCCAAAGCATCCCCGGGTAGGCTGTCTGTGGGCGGCCCTGAACCCTGCAAGAGGATGCAGAGACGAATGACACGTAGTTTGTACCTCTAGGAGCTCAAAGTGTCAGTGAGTGCTCCTCCAACTTCGCCACCCCAGTACCGCAGATGACCGGGCATGGCCCACAGAGCCCCAAGGCCCCGGGAGGGCTGTGCATTTGCCGCAAGTGAGCCTTTTCTCGGAAGTCTGCGATTCTGGCTCAAAATGGACGTCACCAGAAAGCTTTTCGCCAAAGCTACCATATACCTGCTCTGCATATATATGTTCATCTATAATGCATATAATGATTGGATTTTCAGAAAACCTGCTGGACCCTGCTCTACCACAGAAGACAGGCCGCTCCTCGCACCTCCACCTCCCCGCAGTGTGGACACCGGGCGTTCCAGAGCCACAATTCAGCATGATCTCTTTTCATCCCAGAGGCCCAGGGCTCCTTCCTAAGGCCTCGGCTCCTTCCCGCTTTCCGCAGTGGAAATCAGACTTCAGGACGGAAGCAGACACCTCCCTCGCCCTCACCTTTCTGCCTGGGATGGTCGTGATGGTCCCCGTGGACACATTCAAAATGAAGAAATGAAAGGCTCAGAGAGCTGATCGCAAAGCTCCTAAGGCACGGAGGCCGAATTCAAACCCACAGCTGTCTGCAGTGTCTCCCAGCTGACCTCTTTCCAGCGGGTGACGGCCCCCATGGACGGAGGGGCCAAAGCATCCCTGGCTACGCTGTCTGTGGGTGGCCGTGAACCCTGCAAGAGGATACAGAGGCAAATGAGACGTAGTTTGTACCTCTAGGAGCTCAAAGTGTCAGTGAGTGCTCCTCCAACTTCGCTACCCCAGTACCCGCAGATGACCGAGCAGCGCCCACAGAGCCCCAAGGCCCCGGGAGGGCTGTGCATTTGCCGCAAGTGAGCCTTTTCTCGGAAGTCTGCGATTCTGGCTCGAAATGGACGTCACCAGAGAGCTTTTTGCCAAAACTACCATATACATATATATGCATATATATGTTCATCTATATGCATATATATGTATATGGTGGATTTTCGAAGGAAACCTGCCTGGACACCTGCTCTACCACAGAAGACAGGCCGCTCCTCGCACCTCCACCTCCCCGCAGTGTGGACGCCGGGCGTTCCAGAGCCACAATTCAGCATGATCTCTTTTCATCCCAGAGGCCCGGGGCTCCTTCCTAAGGCCTCGGCTCCTTCCCGCTTTCCGCAGTGGAAATCAGACTTCAGGACGGAAGCAGACACCTCCCTCGCCCTCACCTTTCTGCCTGGGATGGTCGCGATGGTCCCCGTGGACACATTCAAAATGAAGAAATGAAAGGCTCAGAGAGCTGATCGCAAAGCTCCTAAGGCACGGAGGCCGAATTCAGACCCACAGCTGTCTGCGGTGTCTCCCAGCTGACCTCTTTCCAGCGGGTGACAGCCCCCATGGACGGAGGGGCCAAAGCATCCCTGGCTACGCTGTCTGTGGGTGGCCGTGAACCCTGCAAGAGGATACAGAGACGAATGAGACGTAGTTTGTACCTCTAGGAGCTCAAAGTGTCAGTGAGTGCTCCTCCAACTTCGGTACCCCAGTACAAGCAGATGACCGAGCATCGCCCACAGAACCCAAGGCCCCGGGAGCGCTGTGCATTGGCCGCAAGTGAGCCTTTTCTCGGAAGTCTGCGATTCTGGCTCAAAATGCCCGTCTGTAGAGTGCTTTTTGCCAGAGCTCTCCTAGATATATCTATATCTATATCTTTATGTGTATCTATAGATATCTCTATATCTATCTATCTATCCATCTATCTATTTAACTATCTATCTATCTATCTATCTATCTATCTATCTATCTATCTATCTATGTATCTATGGATTTCTCTCTCTCTTTCTATATATATATTTATATATATATGGTGATTTTATAACAAAAGGCTGTGTTTTCCTTAGACATTTGAGATCAGACAGGCCGCTCCTAGCACCTCCACCTCCCCGCAGTGTGGACACCGGGCGTTCCAGAGCCACAATTCAGCATGATCTCTTTTCAACCCAGAGGCCCCAGGGCTCCTTCCTAAGGCCTCGGCTCCTTCCCGCTTTCCGCAGTGGAAATCAGACTTCAGGACGGAAGCAGACACCTCCCTCTCCTCACCTTTCTGCCTGGGATGGTCGTAATGGTCCCCGTGGACGCATTCAAAATGAAGAAATGAAAGGCTCAAAGAGCTGATCGCAAAGCTCCTAAGGCACGGAGGCCGAATTCAGACCCACAGCTGTCTGCAGTGTCTCCCAACTGAACTCTTTCCAGCGGGTGACGGCCGCCATGGACGGAGGGCCAAAGCATCCCTGGGTACGCTGTCTGTGGGCGGCCCTGACCCCTGCAACAGGATGCAGAGACGAATGAGACGTAGTTTGTACCTCTAGGAGCTCAAAGTGTCAGTGAGTGCTCCTCTAACTTCGCCACCCCAGTACCCGCAGATGACCGGGCATGGCCCACAGAGCCCCAAGGCCACGGGAGGGCTGTGCATTTGCCACAAGTGAGTCTTTTCTCGGAAGTCTGCGATTCTGGCTCAAAATGGACGTCACCAGAGAGCTTTTCGCCAAACCTACCATATACATATATATATATGCATATATATATATGTATATGGTGGATTTTCGAAGGAAACCTGCGTGGACCCCTGGTCTACCACAGAAGACAGGCCGCTGCTAGCACGTCCACCTCCCCGCAGTGTGGACACCGGGCGTTCCAGAGCCACAATTCAGCATGATCTCTTTTCATCCCGGAGGCCCCAGGGCTCCTTCCTCAGGCCTCGGCTCCTTCCCGCTTTCCGCAGTGGAAATCAGACTTCAGGACGGAAGCAGACACCTCCCTCTCCCTCACCTTTCTGCCTGGGATGGTAGTAATGGTCCCCGGGGACGCATTCAAAATGAAGAAATGAAAGGCTCAAAGAGCTGATCGCAAAGCTCCTAAGGCACGGAGGCCGAATTCAGACACACAGCTGTCTGCAGTGTCTCCCAACTGAACTCTTTCCAGCGGGTGACGGCCGCCATGGACGGAGGGGCCAAAGCATCCCCGGGTACGCTGTCTGTGGGCGGCCCTGACCCGTGCAAGAGGATGCAGAGACGAATGACACGTAGTTTGTACCTCTAGGAGCTCAAAGTGTCAGTGAGTGCTCCTCCAACTTCGCCACCCCAGTACCCGCAGATGACCGGGCATGGCCCACAGAGCCCCAAGGCCCCGGGAGGGCTGTGAATTTGCCGCAAGTGAGCCTTTTCTCGGAAGTCTGCGATTCTGGCTCAAAATGGGCGTCACCAGAGAGCTTTTTAATGAAACTACCATATCTGATCAACATGTGCTGCGTAATAATATCGTCTATGTCGTATGCAATGTATGTCGGTTCGGAATCATGGTTCGGTTCTGCGAAAGGGACGGATCCCTCTTGCGCTTCCATCAGCCAGGTCGGACGCCAGACGTTCAGATCCTGGTCGGCTTATGGATCTCTTTTAAATCCAGATTGAACATCATCCTCAGACCACCGATATCCTTCCGGTCGATCAGACCAGCCCTCACCTTTCTGCCTGGGATGGTCGTAATGGGCCCCGTGGACGCATTCAAAATGAAGAAATGAAAGCCTCAAAGAGCTGATCGCAAAGCTCCTAAGGCACGGAGGCCGAATTCAGACCCACAGCTGTCTGCAGTGTCTCCCAACTGAACTCTTTACAGCGGGTGAGGGCCGCCATGGACGGAGGGGCCAAAGCATCCCCGGGTACGCTGTCTGTGGGCGGCCCTGAACCCTGCAAGAGGATGCAGAGACGAATGACACGTAGTTTGTACCTCTGGGAGCTCAAAGTGTCAGTGAGTGCTCCTCCAACTTCGCCACCCCAGTACCCGCAGATGACCGGGCATGGCCCACAGAGCCCCAAGGCCCCGGGAGGGCTGTGCATTTGCCGCAAGTGAGCCTTTCCTCGAAAGTCTGCGATTCTGG
>NW_024353525.1:0-533 GCF_902729225.1 Pteropus medius
TAAGTGGGAAAATGTGGTGGGGGAGGGGTCGGTGGGGTGGAGGCAGGAGGGAGAGAAGGTGCCGAGGTGGGTTGTGCTATTTAAGGATTGAAAACTAGTATTTTGGCAATGACAGGATATAAAAGGAAATTTTTTCATTTACAGTATCTTTCATTCATGTGACATGTAACTGAGCAGGTACAGTAGTACCTGCTCAGTTACATGTCACATGAATGAAAGATTATGTGACTTCCTTTTCTTATTTCTCCTTACACGTGAGACCAAAGCAATTCTAAAAGTTGGGGAGTTTCAGCCTGAGAGTGAGAAAATGAAACAGTAAGAAAGATCACACATGTTTTATTCAGTCTTCAGATATAAATTAATGACGTACTTTTCAGTTACAACCTGACCTTGAATACTATACTGCCTCAGTGGCAATCCTTCATATACTCCAGATGACCCCAGAAGATCAGCCCACGATATAGAGGAGATTCGTTAAATCAATCCATGATTTTCTTTACTCCCATGAGAGGCACCAGACACACGCTAGGTAC
>NW_024353526.1:0-585 GCF_902729225.1 Pteropus medius
TGGGCCTGGGGAGCTGCATGCTCAGCAAACCCCCCAAGAGATTCCGAGGCATGGCAAGTAGGCCACACTCGGAGGAATGTCAGCCGGAGCTTTTGGGTGCTGTCGCGCACCGGTGGGAAGCTTGGCTTCGGCAGTCCTACGTCCACCTCAGTCCTACGTCCACCTCCGGCTTGGTGTGGCTGCTGTCTTCTGCAATATTTTGTCCCCTGCCCTCAGCCTCTCTGGTTTTCCCTTGCCTGGTTTTTTTGTTTGTTTTGTTTGTTTTTCCTGAAGTCTCTGGAATGTTGAGCCAAATTCTTTCAGAGAGTAACCGCTTCATCGTGTCAACCTGGGCTTTTAGGAACCTTCAAACAGTTGTTCAGCATTGGATAAATTCTGTTAAGAAATGAAATTTTCATTTTCTAGCCATTGTTAAAGAACCTGCATTCTGTAACCACTTCATTTTCTTAAATGGAGCAATTCTGATTTGAGCCTAAACCACCTCCGCACGCCCACCCTCAATTCTCCAAGACTCCTGTACTTCAGATCTCAGGGCTGTCCGTCAAAATTTCTTTAATTTTTTAGGCTCTTCATGGAATTAGAGGG
>NW_024353527.1:0-4475 GCF_902729225.1 Pteropus medius
GGCAGCTGCCGGGGGCACGGACGTCAGGAGGAGGCAGATGCCACGTGACGTTTGCCTCGTGAACGGAACACACCGGCCGCGTAAGTGCGTTCGGCAGAAAGCGCCATCCATCCTCGTACATTTAGCTCACGGAACGAGAACTGACGCGTGTCCCCGTGATTCGTAAGGTCGCCGTGGAAACCTGGGGACGCTGCTGTTTATGAACGACAAGCACGACTTCTGGCCCGAGGCGACGTGCGCTCCACGCGGCCACTAACGGGGCCGCGGTTGCCGGGCAGGGAGAAGAGGCCGGTCTGCTCCTCAGTATGGGGATTTGTCCTGCTTCGTCCCAGGCAGGGGCGACGAGGGCGCCACCTCCCCACACACACACTTCTGCCTTTTCTCAATCAAATGCACCGTTTTCTGCCCAGCAGGGCACAGATTTGGGGGGCGGGGAAAAGGGGAAACGGTCGGCCGTCCCCAAGCACCTCCCTCACATGCCGGCCTCCGGGTCGCTGAGAGGCTGGTCCCTGCGGACTCGTGTCACGAATCCTGATTTAAAGGACGACACCAAGTCTCACATGGGGCTCCGCCGGTTCCACCGCCGGGTGCCTCGGTGAGCCTGAGCACGTGAAAGCCGCTCGGCAGAAACACAGTCGCGACGCAGAGGCCCAGGAGGCTGTCTGCACGAGGACCGTCCCTCCCCTCGGCTCGGGGAGCACGGCGGGGCCTGCCCGTCGGACAGCAGAGGGACGGTGCCGACGAGGAGGGCGCCTCCCCCCGTCCACACGTACGGTGCCGACGGCGAGCCTTCGTGACCTCCGACGTGGCTCCTCCTGCACAAGCGGATCCCTTCGCCCCACGCCAAGAAGGCAGCAGATGTGCCAACGTCACCCCCCGTGACACGCGGCCCCCATGTGCGGAGCCTGCTCGAGACGACACCTCACCTCGGGCTGCCTCGGGCACGGCGAGCGAGCCCCAACATTGCATCGGATTTGAGGATCCTCTCAAGTGTCGATGTCACTCTGACATGTATGTCAAAGACTGACCTTCGTCCGTCACCCGAATGAGTGACACTTAAACCCGGTGGCTGCCTCGCGTTGAGATGTGAGATTTTACACAATCTCCAGCTTTTCGTGCATTTTTAGTGCCGTGTCTTTCCTCGTCTAAATGACTCACGAGTTTGCACAGAAGCGTGAAGATTCCTGGGCAGGTGGCACAGAGGGGTCGTCAGGGCTACGGGGAACATGAGCCGCTCCGCTGGGCAGCTGCGTCCTCAGCACCCTGCGTTCCCGTCGCCTCTGCTGAAGCAGCTGCCCCGTCACCCACAAGCCGGGACGGGACGGACGGAGGGTAGATGGGTGGATGGATGATGAGAGCTTAGATGGATGGATGGACGGGCGGACGAGTAGATGGTAATGCGTGGATGCAGCGGTCATGGATAGATAAAGGACAGACAGATAAGTGGATGGTGGGTGGGTAGTTGGATGGATAAATGGATGGACAGGATGGATAGAGAGAAGGTGGATAGATGATGGATGGATGGGCAACGGCTGGACGTGTGAACTGGAGGACGAGGCGCTGGGCAGGTGCTGAAGGCTGCACAGGCTGATGGGTACAGGCGCTGACAGATGGGGGTGTGAACGGCTGAGTGCACGGGCAGGTGCTGAACAGACGGGTAAACATGGACGAAACAGTGGTGGCCACATGTTTAGATTACGAGACTGGTTTTTCCGAAGGTTGATGCTCCCTGAAATCCCTTAGCATGACCCAGAAATTCGGGTTCTCGTCCTTGTGCAGAGCCGAGACAGTTCTCCACGCACGAAGCTTCCCATGCGTCTGGGCGCAGGGGACTTTGACGCAGGCGCGAACTCTGCCGCCGTGTTTGTCGCTGTCAGCAGGGTACGTATTTTCCCTTAAGAATCTTTCATTTTCTTTGCCTGAGGAAACAGGGAGGGCTGAAGTTTGCGCGGGAAGCTCATCACCAGGCAAGTCCAGAGAAACCTCTCCGTCAGCAGAAAGCAGACGTGGACACAGCTGGGAGCCGGGTACTGAGTGTGCTGACCCGGGCTGGCCCTGGCGGGGGAGGGGACACTCATGCCCGAAGCTCGCGAGAGGCGGCGCGTCCGTCCACGCGCTTCGCAGACGTCCGGGGGAGCTGCGACGCGCTGTTCACGGAGCTGGGGCGCACAGGGCCCCCGCGCAGGCCGCCGGAGCCTGTGCCTCACGGCGCCAGAGTGAACAGCCGTGAGCGATCAGGCGCACGGCCGGGGCTGAGAGCCCCGCTGTGTGGGGGATGGGGGCTCCCCACTCGTGTTCCCCACGCTGCTCCCCGTGCCTGACGCGGGCCCTCTTACGCAGCCGGTCCATGATGCCCACCCACTTCCCGCTCCGGATCTGCTTTTGACTTGGCCGATTTTATCCACAAAGCTCGGCGATCGGGAAGCTGGAATCGTGGCCGGTGCCCGCGAGCTGGCCCACCGGGGACGTCCAAAGCCGAGCTCACGGCCGCTGGGCCTCAGGCCGCATGTCCGTTCAGAGCCTCTGGCCAACGGGGCCCGGCCCGCCTCGCCTGCCCTGCCAGCCTCGTCTGTCTCCCAGGATTAAGCGGGGGCCGGGAATGCCTTGGTTGGCGTCTGCTCTGCAGCCCTCCGCCCCGGTACGATCCAAGGGAACTCTTTTTTTTAATATTTTCAAATAAGTCCTTCAAGGCGCTGGACCCGCGCTTCCACCCTCCCCTGCCCACCGCCACAGCGGGTTCTGGACTCCACGTGGCGGGTGACCTGTGACCTGGGGGAGGCTGCACGGCCCCAGGCCCGGGGCAGACAGTGGGAACTGGCCGCGGGCTGAATCAAAGGCCTTGGCTGGAGGGAATGGGCTCCGCAGACTCCGGCAGGAATGCGCCCGCGGTCGGCGAGGCTGGCGGCCAGCACCCCCCGCCCCCGTCTGGCTGTGAAAGCCACGGGCAGCAGCTCCGTCCCCAGGGCACCCGGCCCTTCCCGCGGTTCCCAGGCCAGACAGCAGGACGCTGAGGGCAGAGAGACGGGGCCACACGCCTCCCGCTGGGGACAGGGTCGCGACGGGCTAGTCACGGGGCCACCAGACGCCTCTGACCTTCCCCGCCAGTGGGGAGACCCGGACGGCAGGCGGGTCCCGGCCCCAGCTCCAGCACGGGTCACGCACGACACCGTTACAAGTGAGGACAAGTCACCCCCGTGTGGCACCCGGGGCCACCCCATTCCTTCCTCGGCACAGAGTCATTTCCTTTTAAGGAAGTGGTTGGGTTTTCACGCCGTGGGAGCTTGGTGAACACAAAGCGGTGAGGGGGCGAGGCACGCTGGGGTCAGAGACAGCGGCGAGACAGACAGACCCCCAATTCCCCCCGTGTTCCCTGCAGGCCCCCAGCTCCGCCCGTGGCCGTAAACACGGAGCCCGCAGCCCGCAGAGCGGACCCCGTCACCTGCTGGCTTCCCGCCCACGGCCGGGCCGCCCCGTCGCCAGCCTGTGTCTGCCCCACGGAGATTTATGATGGCCGCCGTCAGGGGTCTTGTTACAAACACCTCCGTCCTGGGGAAACGCAGATGAAATGGAATCGCGCCGTTTAGAGGAAACAGCCCCGTGTTCAATGGCACCCGGGCTTAGCCACACGGGGCGTCCAAACTGCCCTCCTTCTCTGTGAAGACCCCGTGGGCTGCGGGCAGCTTTCCTGGGCCTCCGGGTGGCCACATCCATCACCCCGCAGCGGAAGCCCCTCGGCAGCCTGTGGCACCGATGCGGACGTCCCCACAAAGCCCTGCCTTGTCTGTCACTTGAGCGTCCATCAGCTGAGCTGGAGGAGTCTGGGCTTAATGTGCAGAGATCAGCCTCGCGTTGTCACCGACGGCTGCAGATGGCGGAGCACAGCACAGACTCGGGCCCAGGCTGCTGCGGGCCGGGCTCAGAGCCCGGGACGGGGTAGGAGTCCGTGCGGACACAGGGGCACAGCGTGCGGTGACGGACAGGTGAGCCCAGGGAGCGGCACAGCAGTGTCCCCACAGCCACACACGCGGAAGGCAGGGCCCCGCTCGCCTCGGAGCCGTGGCCCAGAACAGTGTGGCGCGTAGCTGTCACGGCAGTCCCCACGCACCCTCTCCCTGCTCACGGTGTCCCATCGTCCCGAACGTGACGTTCGCAAAGCCCCGGGAGCCTTTCCGATCGCAGCTCATCAATGAGCTCACAAAACGGCGTCTAGCGAAGAGGCGGCACCCGAGGGCCTGCTGTGATTTACACAAGCAAATGTGCTGTCTGTGTCCCTAACACGTTTGCACAGACAGCACACATCTCGCACACGCGGGCCTGAGCGTCACGCGCCCGCATCGGCTGAGGCAGAAGGCCCGTTGCCGCAGCCCGACGAAGCTCAGAGACGCTCTTTAAGGCTTTTGCACGTCTGGGCGTTTCTTTTTTTTTTTTTTCGTAATGGAAACGTGAAGTAGAAAGAACCACACACGATTCTGATG
>NW_024353528.1:0-20897 GCF_902729225.1 Pteropus medius
GAAGTAGGTGTCCAGTGGCACAGGCCAAACTTAGCCCAAACCTCTACCCCTCCAGGGCTACCTTTTAAGATTCAACAAGCAATCCACAGATGCTGTGCTTATAGTTGCCTCAGAAGGCCACACCAGAAACTGAGGCCAGCTGCCTCCAGTGTGAGTCTAGGCGCTGCTCAGCAAGGAGCACCTGACTTGCTGAGGATATACCTGGATGTGGCTTGGGTGGGGCCATGAGATGGGAAAGGTAGGGTTTCAGGAAATCCTCTGGGAGGAGTGACCTCTGTTATCCAGTTTGATGACATCACAGCTATGGCAACACTGTGTTTGTGCACTGGGAGAGGGGAGGGTTCAACAAGGAACCATGGATACCACTGGCACTTCTGTACAGAGCAAGTCTTGCCTTGGCCCTCAATCCGACCATGTCTCACTGTAAGTCCCTGATGCCCCTCTGCGTGCAGCTGAATTGACACTGGTGCTCAGAGAGAGCAGGTCTGTCACTGCAAAAATACGGTCGTGGACGCGGCCTCTTTAAGAGGCTTCTGCCGCTGCTGCCGCCGCAGCCTCTGTCTCACTCAGCCGCTCAAGACCGGGCAGCCCCGTGTCCTTGCCCCATCCTACCTTCTGCCACTGCAAGGTGATTTCTTGGATTTCTCCCTAGTTGTATGGCTTGTTCATCAAGATCCCAGGCGATTTTTCCTTGCTGCTGCTCCTTGTTTCCATTACAACTTTGATTTGATCGCCAGAGGGATGAACAGAGCCTCTATCATCTATGCCATTTTTAAAACTTATTCATTATTATTTATTATTTATTTATTTATGATGACATTGGTTAATGACATCCAGTAAGTTTCAGGTATACAATTTAACAGTAAGGCATATATATGTTGCATTGTGTGTGCACTGCCCATAGTTAGATTTCTTTCTGTCACCACATATTTGCCCCCTTTTACCCCATCTACCTCTCCTCTCCCCCACTGTGATGTCAATTAAGGGATCACCAGTTTGCTGCATTGAAACTTCCCACGTTCTCAGCCTGAGTGGAGGCTGAGATGCAGAATCGAGGCTAAATGATGAAACTTTCCACACTATTACTACTCCCTGCTCTGTGTATCTAGAAATCTTCCCCAACAAAGATGCCCTGGGCTCCCAAACCCCCAGTCAGCTGCCAATGCATAGGCAACACCTGCCTCTAGCCCAGGAACTCATAACACAGGTGAAGGAGTCTCTGTGGCATGAGTAGAAGGTTCACTTTAGGAGCAGTGGGAAGTGTGTGCAGATCGTGAGGTAGGATGGAATCAAAGTGCTCGGGGCCCTGCAGGGAAGCCTGAGGGCTTGAGTATTATTGAATCAGGCATTCAGAGGTCACTGCCACTTATTTTCCTTCTCTCTCCTTGCCTCTACCTCTGAAATGTCACAAGTGCCCATGATAAGGAGCAGAACTTGATGGCCTTTCATGGACATGGGCCAGGCTGTGAATTCCTGGCCATCAGGTGTACAGCAAGTGAAATAAATTCACAACAGTGAAAAGTTAAGCATGATGGTTCTTACTATGTGCCAAGTATTCTTTTAGATGTTAGAGTATCATTCATGAGTAATACATATTTCTGTCTTGTGTCTATTCACTTACCTCAGGAAACAAGCGCTGTCAGGTATCTCTGCACAAAAGAGCACAGCCCTCCCCTCCCCAGATTTGACTTCTCAGGGCAGTTCTGTGAGTTTGAGACAGATGATTTTCTCTGTATTTACACACACAAGGCACTACTATAGGCATGTGTCACCTGCATTCCCCCACTAACAGCTTGTCTTGGGGATGTCCCCCCTCATTCTCTTTCCTACTCAGCAGGTGCTCCAAGCTGCAGACCTCCATTATTCATACCCTGTATCAGTCACTGACAGTTAATAAACACTTTCAAGTATTTCCAAGTTGTTTGCTCCTCTCGTTCTTGTGCACACAACCCTGTGCACATGTGTGAGTGTTACATTAGCATATATTCCTAGAGTGGAATTGCTGCATCATAGGGCTCATGCATTGAACAAATGCCTAATGGGTGTGCACTGTGTAATGAGTGCTGCTTCTGGGGCTGAAAAGTCATCAGGGAATAAGACAGACAAATGCCCTGCACATGTGGACTTGACATTCTTGTGGGGGATGTTTCCAGTTTTATTTGATGGGACACTATACTACAATCCATGGGCAGGATTCTGCAGGCAGTTGGATGCCTTGACTTTGCTCTCTGTTAGATCATCAGGGTCAAGGGCTTGGATGATCAATTCGAGAGCCTGTTGGAGGAGACAAAGATGCTTTGGGTTCTGTCCTAAATCTCAGGGAACCCCTACAGCAGGGAGCATGTGGATAGAGAGAGGCAAGGTCCTGGTGGTAGTGAGGGCAGGGGAGGACGCAGATGTACAAGGTGGGTGGGAGAAGGGCCGACATAGAGGCAAGGGAGACCCAGGGCCTAGTGTGCCCTGTCACAGCCACTGAAGGGTGAGTGCACCAGAAAGGAGGGAGTGAAGGGTCTGAATATCCAGGGGTATAAGTCTCCCAGAACTGGTAGTACACCATACATGGTGCTGCAGGGAGTGGTAAATTGCTACCTGGTCCTTGGAAACGCTAATCTACCTATGTCTCGGGGGAATCAAATTCTATTTTACCCCAATATAGTTATGCATTCCTCAAATTTAATGTTCTGCTAATAGACATTGCATACATTGCTCTTCATGCAAATACTGGAGAGGCTACCCAAATGGGATCCTGAAGGATTTGATTTTCCTTTCTTCCTGGGAAATTGGGACCCAGCGACTGACTGGATCCCCAGCACAGGAGACAGGTGCAGGGAAGGGCAGGTTGAAAACACTGTAGGTCAGACAGGGAATGTTCTCTTTAGGTTCCATGGGCAGATGGAGCTTCCTTCTTCCTCCTCCTCCATGTGACAGATCCAAATTTTGACACACATGGAGATGATGGTTTTGCTCAACATCAGAAATCAGCCTGTACTTGGCACCAATTACATCTGAGCCTTCTCCCCACACAAATCCTGGGGCCTGATGCAGATGCATGTGCTCTTCTGATGAGGGTCCAAAATGACTGTTTGGATGTCATCTCCCTGTTTTGTTTCTCTTGAAATACTTTTTAAACTGGTTCTAAAGCTATTCCCTGTTCCTAGTAGAGAACTGGGAAGATGTAGAAACATGTGAAAGAGAACAGTACATGCATCACAAGGAAAGACATCTAAGCTTTATTCACCAAGACCCACAGTAGAGAACACATTTTGCAAATGATTTTAAAATAAATGTTTCACAAAACAATACTGAGACTTTATACATCTGACACACTCCAATGTTTTACATTCTGTTTTGTGATGTGCTGTTATTCCATTCTAATTCATTAAAAACATGAAATTCTGTTCATGGTCCTTGTAGTGCTCTTGATACCTGTTGTGAGTCACAACCTGCAGCTTGGAAAGCCCTTCTTCATGGCCACAGTGTGTATCTACCAGGTGATTCCACATTCTGAGTCCTACAGAAAAGGTTCAAGGAAGACTCACGATGTTTCTCTGGACCAGGATTCCCTAAGAGATAGAGAGACTGATTGTCTGTGGACAGACTGTGGTATAGGCAGAACAGCTAGTGTACCTTTTGGTCCTTCTGAATGGAGCTATGGCTCTGGCTACCCAGTGTGGGCACCCATGGTGGTACCCTGTTGTTCCAGTTGTCTATGTCTGGAGCAGGCTCTGAGTGGAGGACCATATATGCACCTGATCTGACAATCTGTTGTTCTCACCAGAATGGGCTCCAGCAGGGTGGCCTGGAAGCAGTGCAGCAGCCTTGCAGGTTAACCAGAGTACCTGGCTATGGCTCAACCTTGTACTACCCAAGTGAGGGGGGAATTCTATCCATGGTGCTCACTTGCAATTCTGATCCTGGAGAGTTCTCTCAGATCCCACAGAGCTCTTGGGGTTCCCGAAACTTCTCTCTGCAATCTCTCACTTGTTTTGTACAAGCTGTTCAATTGGCATTCAGTTGTCACTCATGACGAATTTTTCTAAATGGCTATGTATATTCGGGTTTTTGCTAGAGTGGGCGAGTTCAGCGTTCTCCTATGCCTCAATCTCGGACACCCAGCACCCCACAAGGTTTTTGAGAATTCTGCATCATCTGAAACATTGCCAGATTAAACTGAAATAGACAGAAGCAAGACAGAAGGGAGAAATGCTGTCAGACTCCCAAAATACTAGGGCATGAAAAAGGGTGATAAAACTAGTCAACTGCAAACATGCGCCAACCTTCAAGACAAAGAATGACTCTGAGAACAGAGCTTTAGGCCCATAGGGCAGAGCTTCCAGCCACAGAGGATTATTCCCAATCCTTGAAACCTAATGGAATTTGCCCTGCTCCATTTCAACAAAGCTTGGGACTACTGACTGCTTTCTTTTTCTTTTTGAAATAGGAATGTCTATACCTATTATCCTTATTATCCTCACCACTGTATTTTGGGAACAATTTACTTGTTTTTTAATTTCCAAATCCAAAATGGAAGTTGGACAGGATGGATCATTTCCTGAATTCCACATACACTTGTTTTGGATGATAAGATTTGGTACTTTCGAGCTGATATTTTTATTAGATTTTACACTTAAGATGGTACTGCAATCAATTCAAAAATTTGGAAATTTAGAGATAAAATGCTTGTATTCTGCATGTGGTTTGAATGTGTATCTTTGGGGACCAGAGGACAGATTGTACTATACTGAATAATGGCCTCCCAAAAGATCACCACATCCTCACTTGTAGAACCAATAAGCATTACTTACAGCAACAACAGAAGGACTTTGCAGATGTGATTGAATTAAAGGTCTTGAGATTTGGAGACTACTATGGATTATGTGGTTGTGCCTTATGTGTGTATCACAACTGTACTCAACAGAGGGAGGCAGAGGGAGATTTGACAGAGAAAGAAGAGAAGGTGACAATGGGACCGTGGAGGCAGAAATTTGAAGGATGCAACCACAAGTCAAGGAATATTGGCCATCTCAAAACCTGGAACATGCAAGGAGCAGATTCTGTTCTAGAAAATCTGGAAGAAGGGCAGCCTTGCTGACAGCTTGATTTCAGCCCGGAAAAAAATGATTTTCAGACTTCTGGCCTCTTTAGTTCTGAGGGAACAAATTTCTGTTTTTTATGCTGCAAACATTCCAGTAACTTTTTCATAGCGGCTACAGGAAATTATAAGTTATTGTAGGAGATTATGTAGATTATGTCAAAGGACATTTGTACTTACAAAATTCATGCATGCATTCATCCATTCATTAAACCAACTGACAAATATTTGGGGCAATAGAGAAGAGTAATTAAAAGCACGGACTTAAGACTCAGTTCAACTTGGGGTTGAATTCCCGTTCTGTTACCCGTGGATCTTGTGACTTGGATCAGGTTGCTTACCTCTTTGATCCTCAGTTTCCATGTCTGCACAATGGCGATGATAATAGTACTTAATTCAAGGGGAGGTTGAAAATTTAAATGGAATAATGCACAAAAATGGTTTTGTGCTAGGCATAATGATTAACGCCCTCTCCCTACCCTCAGGACACTCTCATTCTGGAAGAAATCGTAAGAGATCAGGGCTTTGTGTGAAAAGCCCAGAGAGAATTAGGGACCCACTGAAGGTCCTGCCAGTGAAGGTAGGAGAGATTTCCTAGAGAAAGTAAATTCTTAGCCCCCGAGGGACAGAGCAAGCCCTATGTACATGGATATTCTTTTCAATACTAGTGTTGTAAATATTAGTATTAAGGAGTAAAACATGTTTTTGGTTATTGGGTCTTCTAGAGAAAGTACACACTGAAGCAGTTCATAGACCATACCAAAATTATAAGGAAACTACAGAGCAACCATCACTGGGAGTCACCTGAGGACTGGCTGAACAGGAGTCCTACAACTGGGGACATATATAAGAGGTCACCTCGAATCTCATAAGAGGAGCAAAGACACGAAATGGCCTGGTCATACAACTCCACGTGGCAGTGAAGAATCGGGATGGTTATTTTGGCTGCAGAGCCCCGTCCTCCACTGAGAAGTGAGGGGTCCCAGCCCCACAATGGACTCCCCATCCCAGGGTTCTAGTATCAGGATGAGAAGTACCCACAAACTCTGGCTGTGAAAAAACACCAGAGATTGTGGCTAAGTGAGACAAAAGGCTGCAGGAGTTTCAAATGTTCCTCTTAAAGGGCCTGTACCTGGACTTACTCACTGATGAACTCATTCTGAGGTCTAGCAATAGAGCAGCTGCTTAAGGAGTGCCAGGGACATATGAGAAGACACTGAGTTGTCAAGCTTCAGGGCGAGGGCTGGAGGTGTAGCTTTCTCCTGGACAGAAGTCCTGGCAGTATCCATTGTTCCTTGCTTGAGCCCTCCCCGCTCCCAGCATGTGGTTGCAGTTAGCCACCATATCTGAGTCTCTATCAACCTGGATAACTCAGGTCTCTCCACCCAGGTGATTCCCTGAGACTCTACCTCTCCCAACTTGTAGGCCCACCCAAGCTGCCCACAGTGTTTATTCCATACAAATGGCCTGTCTTGGTTCATGCTGTGGACTTTCCTAAAATCTCTCAAAGGCTCACTAAATCCAAAAAAGTAGCATCTGGCCTTGGTGTGCCCTGTACCTCTTGCTGAGCAGCCCAAGCCCCACACTAGTGGCAGCTGGCCTCAGTTCCTGGCTTGGCCTCTTGAGGCACCTATAAGCCCAGCACAAGTGGATTGCTTGATGACTCTGACTAGGTGGCACCAGAAGTGCATAGGCTGTGGCTGAACTTGGCCTGCAACTGGGTCTCTCCCAGAAAGCCCTTGATCCAGCACGCCAAGTAGCCTGCTTCAACCAGTGCTGGAGCTGGAACATCACTCAGGGCTGCCTCTGAGGAAGACACAACTGAAGGGCAGACTGGGCAGGCATCAGAGCCCTGCTAAAGTGAATCCTGCTCCATAGGCTAAGCCCCTCACTAGCCAGTCCTCACAACCAATCGGCCAGAGTGTCAATCCCTCCCATCAACATGCAAACAGTAATCAAGGCTCAACCACAACAACAAGAGGGCACATATAACCCACACAAGGAACACACATTGAGCACCTTGCTCAGGTGACCAGGGAGACTGTGCCATTGGGCCCCACAGGACACCTACTACATAAAGCCACTCTATTAAGACTGGGAGACTTAGGAGCCCTACCTAATTCATAGAAACAAACACAAGTAGGCAGCCCAAATGCAGAGACAAAGAAACATGTCCCAAATGAAAGAACAGAACAAAGCTCCAGAAAAAGAATCAAACAAAATGGAGACAAGCAATATACCAGATGTAGAGTTCAAAACGCTTGTTATAAGGATACTCAATGAACTTAAGGGAAGAGTAGATAAACTCAGTGAAAACTTTCACAAAGAGATAGAGAACATATAAATGGAGATGTAAAATATAAAAGGGAACCAGTCAGAAATGAAGAATACAATATCTGAGATGAAGAGTAGATTCGAGAGAATCAAGAGATTGAAGAAACAAGATTAAATCAGCGATTTAGAGGATGGGGTAACAGAGGACACCCAATCGGAACGGCAATAACAAAAAAGAATTAAAAAAATTGATGATAGTTTAGGGGCCTCTGGGACAACATCGAGCATGCGAACATTTGCATCATAGGGGTACCAGAACGAGAAGAGAGAGAGAGCAAGGCATTGAAAACCTATTTCAAGAAATAATGACTGAAAACATCCTTAACCTGGTGAAGGAAATAGACATATGAGCTCAGGAAGCTTAGAGAGTCCCCAAAAAGATGAACTGAAAGAAGCCCACACCAAAACACATCTTAATGAAAATGTCAAAGAGAAAATCTTAAAAGCAGCATGAAAAAGGCATTAGTTGCCTACAAGGGAGCTCCCATAATATTGTCAGCTGATTTCTCAACAGAAAGCTTGCAGGCCAGAAGGGACTGCAAAGCCAGGACTTACAATCAAGGTTACTCTATCCAGAAAAGCTATCATTTAAAATTGAAGGACAGACAAAGAGCTTCCCAGACAAGAAAAAGCTAAAAGAGTTCATCATCACCAAAGCAGTATTGCAAGAAATGTTAAATGGAGAAGAAAGAGGAGAAGGATGAGAGGGAGAAAGGAGAAGGGGGAAGGGAGAGGTAGAAGAAAAAAATAAAAATATGAATAATAAAATAGCAATAACTATATATCTGTCAACAATTACTTTAGATGTAAATGGATTAAATGCTCCAATCAAAAGATAGGGTGGATAAATTCATAAGAAAACAAGACCTTTACATATGCTGCCTGAAAGACCCACTTCAGATTGAAAGATATAGATAGAATGAAAACAAGGGGTGGAGGAAGATATTTCATGAACATGGAAACAAACAAATAAAAAAGAAAGATAAGGTAGCAATACTTATGTCAGACAAAATAGACTTTAAAACAAAGTCTTTCACAAGAGACAAAGAAGAATCCAGTTATCCCACTTCTGGGTATTTATCTGAAGAAACCCAAAACACTACTTCTAAGGGACATGTGTATCTATCTGTTCATTGCAGCATTATTTACAGTAGCGAAGATATGGAAGCAACCTGGTGCCCATTCATGCATGAATGGATAAAGAGTTGTACATATGTACAATGGAATAGTACTCAGCCATAGAAAAGAATTAAATCTTGCCATCTGCAACAACATGGATGGACCTAGAGGGTATTGTGCTGAGTGAAGTAAGTCAGACAGAGAAAGACAAATGTCATATGACTTCACTTACCTATGGAATCTAAAGAACAAAATAAATGAACAAACAAAACAGAAACAAACTCATAAATACAGGGAATATTTCGATGGTTGCCGGATGGGAGAGGGGTTTGGGTGATGTGTAAAAAAAGAGAATAGATTAAGAAGTACAAATTGGTAGTTAGAAAATAGTCAGGAGGATGTAAAATATAACATAAAGAATACAGTCAATAATATTGTAATAACTATGTATAGTGTCAGATGCGTGCTAGATTTATCTGGGTGATCACTTCGCATGTAAATGTAATCACTATGTAAATGTCTAATCATTATATTGTACTCTTGAAACTAATATAATATTGTATGTCAGCTGTAATTGAAAATAAAAAAGTTAATAAAAAAAGAAAGGTAATCACATTTCACTGAGAATAGCATAATAATCACAGAGGTGAAAAAGTACTGAAGAGTCTCAAGAAATCAGAGACAACACCTTCTCATATTTGAGATGTCCCAGAGCACTCAGGAGCTGCAAATGGAAATAGCCTCACTGAGGCCCCTAGGAGATGCGTAAGGCAGCTGTGTTTACTGACTGAGAGCAAGTGAATGTAGTTCTCTAGTGTCATATCCTGGTTTAGGCGTCTCTGAGCAGGGTACAAGTACTGCCCCTCCTCTCTGCTGAAGTCCACAGTCACGTCCTCGAATGACACTGAGACTTATAACAACACAATCCTATTCAAGGTGACATGGTCACTCCCAATAAACTTAATTTTAAAAAAGCTATAGTAATTAAAAAAGAAAAAAGAAAATTTTCAGTAAATGGTATCATAAAGTATGTACTTTTTTGGTTTAGCTTTTTTTCAGTCAGCATAATTATTTTGAGATTGAGTCATGTTGTTCTGTATATCAAGAATTCATTCCTTTTTATTGCTGAGTAGTATTCCATTTGGGTCGTTTCCAGTTTGGGGCTATTCCAAATAAAGCTGCTAAGAATATTCATATACAAGTCTGTGAGGACATATACTATCATGTCTCTTAGCAATATACCTGAGAGTGTAATGTCTGGGTAATATGGTAGGTATATATTTAACATCTTAAGGAACTGCCAAAAGTGGTTGTATATTTTATATTCTCACATACAATTTATAAGTTTTCCAGTTACTCTGAAACTTTGCCAACACTTCGTATGGTTGTTTATTTTTTTAATTCTACATATTCGAATAGGTATGAGGTGGTATCTTCGTGTGTTTTTTTAAACTTTTCCTAATGATTAATGATGTTGACAATCTTTTATTGTACTTATTTGCTATCTATAGATATTCTTTGGTAAAGTGTCTATACATATATTTTAAAATTGGGTTCTTCCATTTGTAAACGGTGCCTCCAATGAGAGGCTAATATCCAAAAGAACTCTTACAACTAAACAACAAAAAACAATCCAATTTAAAATATGAGCAGAGGACCTGAACAAACCCTTCTCCCAAGAAGACATACAAATGGCCAATAGACATATGAAAAAATGCTTAACTTCACTAATTATTAGGGAAATGCAAATCAAAACCACAGTGAGACATCATCTCGCACCTGTTAGAATGGCTATTATCTAGAAGACAAGTAATAACAAGTGTTGGAGAGGTTGTGGGCTAAAAGGAACCCTCATACACTGCTGGTGGGTATGAAAATTAGTACAGCCACTATGGAAAATAGTACGGAGGTTTATCAAAAAATGAAGAACAGAATTACCATATAACCCAGCAATCTCTTTTCTGGGTATCTACCCAAAAAACTTAAAAACATTTATCCGTAAAGATACATACATCCTGATGTTCATTGCAGCATTATTCATTGGCCAAAACATGGAAACAACCGAAGTGTCCTGCGATAGATGATTGGATAAAGTAGCTGTGGTATATATATATTCTCAGCCATAAGAAAAGATGAAATACTCTCATTTGCGACATGGATGGACCTCGTGATAATCATGCTAAGCAAAATAAGTCAGACAGAAAAATTCAAAAACCGTATGATTTCACTCACATATGGGATATAAAACTGAAAGCAACAAATGAACAAGAGAAACAAACAAAAACTCATAGACACAGACAACAGTTTAGTAGTTACCAGAGGGAAAAGGGAGAGGTAGATCAAGGTAAAAGGGTCAAATATATGGTGATGGAAGGAGACTTGACTTTGGTGGTGAACACACAATGCAATATACAGATGATGTATTATCGAACTATATACTTGAAACCTATATAATTTTATTAACCAATGCCACCTCAACAAATTTAATTACACAAAATAAAATTAAGTTCTTAATTTTCTTATTTACTGAGTTTTTCATACATTAAGTCCTTTATCATAAATGCAATATGCAAATAGTTTCTCCCTGTGACTTATTTTCTGAACAAAAGTTGTTAATTTTGATGAAGCAGAATCTATCAATTTGTTCTTTTATGGACCATACATTTTTTTGGTGTCATATCTAATAAATCTTTGCTTGACTCAAGATCACAAATGATTTCCCTTATGTTTTCTTAGTAGAGTTTGTAATTTTAGGTTTTATATTTAGGTCTACGATCCATTTTGAGTTAATTTTCATATGTGGCATAGAGTATAGATCCAAGTTCATGTGTACTTTTTTGCACATGACATCCGATTTTTGGAAAGAATTTACTTTTTCTACAAAAATAGTACAAAATGAACAAAAAGTACAACAATGTACTTTTGCATCTTTGTCAAAAATTTACACATATATGTGGGGCTATTTATTCACCCTCTACTTGTCTGTCTTGATTACTGTAGCTTTATAATAAGTCTTGAAGTCAGGTAGTGTTAAGTCAGCCAATTTTGTTCCTCTTACTCAGAGTCGTGTGGGCTATTGTGGGTCTTTTGAATTTCCATATAGATTTTAGAATTAGCTTAGTTAATTTCTACAAAAAAAAAAGCCTGGTGAGATTATAATTGGGATTGTGTCGAATATCTAGGTCAATTGGGGAGGAACTGACATCTTAACAATACAGTATTGTGTTTGCTGATCCATGAACACAGCATGTATTGGTGCATTTATTTAGATCTTTAAAATTCTTTAGATTCTTTTTCTCCCAGCAAAGTTCTCTGGTTTTTGGTACTCAGGTTTCATACGTCTTTGTTAGATTTTCCCCTAAGTATTCAGTATTTTAATGCAACCGTAAATGGTACTGAAACAAGTACCATTGTTACATTGGTAGTGTTGTTAATTTCAGTAAAGATCTTTCAGTATAGAAATTGAGATTATTTTTGAAATCTCTGATTATAAATATTAATTGCCCTAATTCTTCTGGCAATTCTATCAATTTTTGTTTCATGTATTTTGAAACTTACTTACTTGCATAAACATTTAGGATTAGTTTGGATTCTTTGGATTAGCATTAGCATGGTGCATGTTTTTCCGTCCTTTTACTTTTTAACATATTTTTGTCTTTATATTTAAAGTGGATTTCCTGCAGGCAACATACAGTTGCACCTTGCCTTTTTATCTAGTTAGAAAATCTCTACCTTTATTTGCAGTATTTAGGCCTTTTACATCGAATATGATTATAGATATGATTGTGTTTAAGTCTACCATATAGCTATTTGTTTTCTATTTGTTCTATCTGTTCTCTGTTCTCTTTTCCTTTTATTTCTGTCTTATTTTGAATTAAGTACTTTTTATAATTTCATTTAATATTCTTTGTTGGGTTTAAGAGCTTTAACACTTTCTTGTTTTATTTTAGTAGTTGTATTAGGGTTTATAGTATTCATATCATTGACTTGTCACAGTCTACCATCAAGTGATATATTATATCACTTCATATATAATTTAAGAACCTTATAAAAGCATATTTCCATGTCCCTTTGCAAGCTTTGTGCTATTGTTATCATATACTTTACATATATTATAAACAAAAAATTATTCGTTGTTATTTTAATTTAAAATAGTTGATTTTCTTTTAAAGAGATTCAAATAATAAGGAAAAATATATTTATCCATGTAGTTACCATTTCTGGTGCTCTTCAATCCTTTATGTAGATCTAGGTTTCCATCTGGTATCATTTATCTTCCACTTGAAGGACATCCTTTAATATTTCTCATAGTGCAGGTCAGCTGGTAACAAATTCTTTAAGCTTTTTTATATCTGAAAATATCTTTATTTTTAAAAAATAATTTTGCGGTAAAGAATTCTAGGTTGATGATTTGTTGTTGTTGTTAATTTCAATAAAGATCTTGTTCCACTGTTTCCTGGCTTGTTACAGACAAGAAAACTGCTTTCATCCTTACCTTTATTCTATGCACTTATATGTGTTTTTTCCCTCTGGCTTGTTTTTAAGATTTCCTTTTCTCACTGGTTTTTAGCAATTTGATTATGATGTGCCTTAGTGTAGTTTTCTTAGGTTTCTTGTCCTTGGGACTTGTTGATTCTTAGATCTTTAGGTATATAGGTTTGATCTTATGCAGAAATATTTTGGCTGTTATTTTTTTCTCCTGACACCCACCTCTCTCTTATCTTCAGGAGACCCCCACCTCCTAATACATTTTTGAAATAACAAAATTTTAGAAATGGAGACAAGATTAGTAGTTGCCAGGGGTTAGAGAAAAGGGGAAGAGGAATGTGGTTATAAAAGTGCAACGCCAAGGTTTCCTGTGATCGAACTGTTCTGTATCTTCACTAACACTATAGTGGTAGATGTACAAACCTATAAATGTGATAAAATTATAGAACTACATACACAAACACACAAATCAATACAAGTAAAACTGGGAAAATCAGAATGAGTGTACTGTATCAAAGTCGATATCCTGGATGTGATATATCACAGTTTTGTAAGATGTTAGAATTAGGAGAAAGTGGGTGCTATGAATTTAATGTCTATGTCCCCCAAATTTCATAGGTTGAACTCCTAACTCCCAAGGTAATGGTATTAGGAGATGTGGCCTTTTGAAGGTAATTAGGTGATGCGGGTGGAGCCCTCATGAATGGGATTTGTCCCCTTAAAAGGAGAGACACAAGAGTTTGTTCGTGCTCTCTCCTCTTCTCCTTGTGAGGCTACAACAAGAAGATGGCTATCTGAAAACCAGGAAGCAGGCCCTTCCCAGACACTGGATCTGCTCACACTTTAATCTTAGACTTCCCAGCTGCCAGAACTGTGAGAAATAAATTTCTGTTGTTTGAGTTACCCAGTCTAAGGTATTCTGTTACAGCAGCTTGAACAGACTAAGACACTGGGTAAAGGGTATACAGGATTTCTGTATTATTTATTACAATTGCACATGAATCCACAATCATTTCAAGTTAAATTCCAATTAAAAATACATTTATGGGAAAATTAAGGAAATTTGTATACAAAGTAGATAACAAATGATACCAAGAAAATATTACTAACCACTAAACTATTGTCTGTGTCCATGAGTCTCTGTTTGTTTGTCTTGTTCATTTGTTGCTTTAAGTTTTTGATGTATTATTGAATTGTACACTTGAAACAGATATAATTATATTAACTAATGTTGCCCCAATAAACTTAATTAAAAAATAAATAAAAGACAATATTGTTAATGTTTTAAGTGTGATAATGGTATTGTAGCTAAACGAACATACACACTAAAGGACGTAAGGACAAAATGATATCATTTCAGCAATTTGCTTTAAATTAATCCAGCGGTAGTAGATAAAACAAGATTAGTCACATGTTCATAACTGTTGATAATTATTGTACATGGGTGATGGCCACAAGGGGGTTCATTATACTATTTTTGCATTTCTGAATAGCTTGAATATTATATAGTACACATGGATAAGTTCTGTAATGTCAAAAATTAAAAGAAAATTTGTAAAAATCAATCAATTAATTAATTATTCCAATTGAAGAAATGATTTAATTTTTTTCCCCTGTCTACCTCCCCACTACACTCTGGTAACCACTAGTCAATTGTTCATGTCCATGAGTCTCTGTTTGTCCTGTTCATTTGCTGCTGCTTTTAGGTTTATATCCCACGTATAAGTGATATCATGTGATTTTCAACTTTTTCTGTCTGGTTTATTTCGCCTAGCATGATTATCCCGAGGTCCGTCCAGGTTGTCGCAAATGGTAGTATTTCATCTCTTCTTATGGCTGAGTAATATTCCATTGTATATATGTACCACAGCTTCTTTATCCAATCTATCATAGGATACTTCGGTTGCTTCCATGTCCTGGCCACTGTGAATAATGCTGCTATGAACATCGGTCTCCACTTTATTTTATAATATGGCTACTATTTATAATATGGCTACTATTTTATAATAATGCTACTATGAAAATTGGTGTGAAAATATCTTTTCAGATATCAGTTTTTAAGTTAAAAGACAATTTTAAGAAAAAGAGATAAAAGGAAAAAATGGACTGAAAATGATATATATGACTAATGTCATTATAATTTTGATCTATCTATGGTTCAAGCAGTATCAAAAGACTGACTGAAAAAAATTACTATGGAGGATTACTGAAGTGCACTCAGCCCATCCACTGACACATATAATTTAGCTTTTTCTCTTTGTATAAAGTCAGACTACCAGAAAGGTGTGTCTTTAGACACACTTTTGGTTGCTTGTTATAATACATTTGCTGACATCTGCTTTGACCCTAGGCCTTTAGCTCCCTCTGAAGAATGCTCTAGAATAGAGGTAGGCAGCTACACATATTTGTTTATGTATGATCTATGGCTGCTCTCATGATACAAAAGCAGAGTTGAATAGTTGTAACAGACTATATGACCCACAAAGCCTAAAATATTTACTATTTGGCCCTTTACAAAAAAGTTTGCTAAGCCCTGCTTTAGAAGACAGCCAAAACCAACACAGTACTATGCACAAGATAGGATTGCTATAAATGACATTGTTTCTCTATTATGAGGCTGACTATATGTCCAAGTTTATACCAGTTATCACAGCATAATTATAAACAGAGCTCCCATCTATAAATTTATATGAATATTTATCAAAAAATCTTTTGAATATCCCAATACCAGGAAGTTTCTACCACAGAGGAACTGTCACTGTCCTTGTGGACAATTTAATCATTTAACTGCTTATATTTCATTCTGTGTCTGCCACAAAGAACACAAATTTGCAACTTAATTTTAATAGCCATGTTACAAAAATTCATTCAGCATTGTGTGAATATCTACAGTCTAATTATGCTGTTGTTGACTTTGCTCATTCTGTCTATATTTCCCTGATCCTAACTTTATAGATTCACATGTGTTTATTTTACTGTGGTGATTATTATAAGAGTCCTAAATCCAGTGGTAAATGGAAGCAGCAACAAAACAAAGGAACAAATGATAATTCATCAGAGACTGAGTCTTTTCTGGTTCTTTTTAGAAAAAGAAGAGATCTGTGAGGTCATAGTTGGGGAGGTGAGGGGTTACAAGTCAGAGGGTACCTTGCAAAGTCTGGAATCAATAGGGAGCTGCTTCCCCTCACCCCCAGGTATGGGGCTGACTCTCCCATCTCACTTTTCCTCCATCAGCCGCATCACATTTTCCACTGAAACACACAGTGACATCAGCCATGTGGTTCTCACACAGCAGGAGGATAGTAATCTGTCATGGGGCAGTGAGTCCAGAATCTGCTGTCCCTGTGACCCACCTGCCTCTGCTCTGAGACCCTGGTGACAAGTCAGGACTATTTCCCCACTGAATGAATTTCTTCTCCCTCCTCACCTCACACAAGCTGCCATGTCCCTCTGTGGCCAGGGTTGGGGACAACTGGGGAGAGCTCTGGTTGGCTGGCATGTTCCCACTGGGCCTGAGCTCTCAGGCTCCCTTGCTGACAACTCTACTCTTCCTAGGAGCTTGAGGCCAGTGGGCACCTGTGGATTCAGCCAGAGCTGCTGGGACTGGAGGGAAGATCCTGCAGCCTTCACAATGGGACCTAGTCCAGAGATTCTGTAGAGGCTTCAGAAAACCTTGGAAAGACAGTATCCACATGTTCAGTCATATAGCGTTCACCCCAGAAATGCTTCCTGGGGGCACCAAGGGGTGGCTCACTGTGCTGGATACTGTAGAAAAGTTCAGGAAAAAATTAACTCCAGTTAATTGTTGTGGTAGAATATAGGAAAGATTATAAAATTTGGACTAAAATTACTGAAGATTTGAATTTCAGCCCTCTCACATTTTAGCTGGGAGAATATGAAGCTGTTATGTTATGGTGCAAATGATTCTGAGACCCACGGAGCCAATTGAGATTAATTATGAGCCTTTATTAGCCGGCCGGCGACTGACTCTCTACCACGCAGGGTTAGAGGAGATCAGCCCCGAACTTCCCGAGGGGGGCAGCTTATAAGGTCTCCTACTACATTTTTGAATGAATAGGTCACAAGAAGCAGAAGTTAGTCGTTAACCTTTTGTACACAGATAAAGGTATCCGGGGGAACTCTCAGCTCAAACAAGGACTAATAGACAATTTTATCATCTTCACCTTGGAATGTTGTGCTTCTCCCTGGGGCTGGCGCCTGGAGATATCACCTCCCTGTAACTGAGTAACTGCTCTCCCTAAGGTCTGGCACCTGGAGATACTGCCTCCCTGAAACTGGAGAATTTCCACTTTTACAGTTACTTTTGGATACAGGTTCCAAGACAAGGACAAATACACCTAGCTTAAGGAGTGATGAAAAGTACATGAGATGATACTTGTACAAATAAGCACTGAATAAAAAATTTTTTAAATTAATTTATTTTTTAAGTTTTTTAATAGTGACATTAGTTAACAAAATCCAATAAGTTTCAGCTGTAGTAAGCACTGAATAAATATTAGCAATTACTGTTATTAAAAGTCACATGTCAGGTAACTCATTTAATTTTCACAACTCAGACAATTAGATTTTACTGTTATTATTCTACCTATTTTACAGATAAGAAAATAGAGGCTTAGAGATTTTAAGTCATGTGCAGTAAGGTCACAAAGCTGTTAAGTGGAAAGACAGGTTCCAAAATTCACACTTTCAGCCACTATGTAATATTACATCAAGTGTCCAATCCCTGATCTACTCCATTGATAATTGGTCACCACAGGCCCTAGATTCCTGAGACCACATAACTGCCGCCTCTGGCTGATAGCAGAAGCCACTAAAGATTGAACCACATCAAATGCAGGGTGCCAAAACTAATCAAACACTGACATGGCACAGGCTCTTAACATTAACTCAAACAAAATACAAATTACCTTTCCAAGATGGTAATTAGCCTGGCTTTCAAAGGCCCCTCGAGTAATCCCAAATCAGGATCCCAATAACACCTCTGCCAGGAATCCAATCATTCATCTGACCAGACAAGCACTGATCTTTATAAAAGCTAAAACTGACCAAAGGAGAGGCCAGATGCTGACCTTCCAGGTCCCAATTAACTGACTTCACATGACCATAATTCCTGATACCCAGAGGGCCTCACATTACTGATCCCAAGTATTTTCAAAATATTATCCCCAGAAGTCTCCAGTTGCCAAAGCTCCAAGTCTTTCTCTCAGTCAATCACACACTGATTGCATTAGCCCTTCAATCATTATCTTGCAGAGGCCTTAATCACTGACTCCTACTATCAATGATTCCTACAGAGATGCAATCACTTTCCCAAATATGCCTGGGTATTATTTGCTAAGGGTTCCCTCAAATGCACATTCACTGCTTACAAATTAGGAACTCCAGCAGGACTTCCCATCACTGATACCACTAGGCCTGAAATCTGTGGTTCCTAACTCTGTCTTCGCATTGGTATCAAACTGGGATCTTCTAAAAATGCCTATGCAAGGTTCTGCTCCTGAAGAAGTGTTACAGAATGCTGGTAGGTCCAGGCATCTGTATTTGTGAAAAGTCCACAAGAGATTCTGATGCACTGTAAAGAGTGAGAACCACAGCCCAAATCACTGAACTTCGCTCACATGGTCCTCCCAGCCTCAGACTTCTCACTTACAACAATGGAAGCCAGAGTTATTTAACATCTACAGACGAGGACTGCAATGTAAGGGTCCTATATCCCTCCCAAAGATACCATTCTCAGTTAGGCCCAAGGACAGACAGTTTTAGACATGAAATAATTTGAAGAGTGTTCCATCAATTTACCATATTTGAAGAAAACATTCAGGGAAGTATTCTAAATAAGAGAAAATTGAATCAGAAGTAAGAAACAATGCATACACACACACACACACAATGACTTGATCTCATGAGATCTTTGAAGACAACAAGACGCATATGTACACGTGTGTATAATCATAAACGAGGAAGAAAATATGACTGAGAATTTCAAACAAAAAAATGCTAAGTATCTTAGATACCTAAAGAAAATATGAATGACCTATAATAAAAAATTTAAAATCTCTTTGAAAAGTTCAAAAGTACAACTATTTATCTTGCTGAAAATATTAAGAGAGTAGGGCATGTCTCAACTGGTATAATTTTATTTTGGTCAAATAATAGAGAAAATACAGACTTAATCATGCTTGATGTAAGGTTAACTCAGAGCATAGCCCCTTACATACTCGGAAGACTGATAGCTACCCCACAGACAGCCAAGGAAGGCAGTACACAAAAAGCTTTCAGCAATGCCTTCTCCCAAAGATGTCTTCTGCTGCTCACATGGACATTATCTGCTCCTGTGACCAAGCAGCACATGTTGCTCTCAAACGTCTGAGCAGGTGGCTGCTCCCCCAATGAGATAACCCCTCCCTCTGTGGGCATTAAAAACTCTGCTTGCTCTTGGTCAGCAGCAGCCTCTTCCTGCAGCTCCGACCAGCCGACCAGCTGCTGCTGAAGCTTCCCTGCCTCGTGAGTAATAAATGACATTTCTTACCCCTCTGGTCCTCCTAGTGGTTTTTCCATCAAGAGATGAATGGGTAAACAAAATGTGGTATATACATATAATAAAATATTATTAAGCATTCAAAAGGAAATTCAGACACATGGTACAACATGGATGAACCTTGATGACATTGTGCTAAATGAGATAAGGCAGACACAAAAAGTCAAATACTTTTTACATACATATGATACCAGTCATATAAGGTATCTCAAGTAGTCAAATTCATAAAAAAAAGAAAGTAGAATGCTGGTTGCCAGGGGTTGGGATGAGGGGGAAATGAGGAGTTGTTTAATGGGTATAGAGTTTCAATATTATAAGATGAAAAAGCTCTGGAGATTAGTTGCAGAATAATGTGATATACTTAACACTACCTAACTGAACACTTAGAAATGGTTAAGATGGTAAACTTACTATTGTGCTTTTTTACCACAATAAAAATTAAAAATAGATAAATAGATAAATAGATAAATAAATAGATAGATAGATAGATAGAAACCAGGCTCAGAGTGCACCAACAACACTTAAATTAAACATTTCATACCAGAAGTTATTGGACACAAGCTATATTTATAAGAAAATTTACAGCCCTACACAATTTTGTTATTAAAATGAGTGAAAACCACAAAATAAATAAACTAAGCACTCAATTTAAGCAATTAGAAAAAAAAATTAGAAAAAGAATATGCTCATGAAACCCCAGGAAGTAATAGTTAATAAAAATACAACTTAAATGCAATATAATATGCATGAATTATATGTACGTTGAGAGTATAAATAAAATGAGCTGATTGTTTGAAAGGACCAGATACATGAATAAACTCCTGGCAAACCTGATAAAGGAAATAGAAAAAATATAATATTCAAAATAAGGAGATATTACAACTAGAGGAGATATTCCACTAATTATTACTTCTAGTAAAGTATTATGTGCAATTTCATAGCAGCATTTAAATGTGGAGGTAAAACAGATGCTTGCTTCCCCAATAAAATATAAATTAACACAAAGAAAGAGAAAACAAAAGAAACTCAGTGATCAGGGAACAGAAGTCATAAATTTTGTAATGTGTATCATTTAAAAAGACACCAGTTCTCTGTACTATATTTTTGCAATATCCTGTGAATCTATAATTATTTCACAATAAAAAGTTAAGTACAGGTTCTAGCATTCCAGTGCTCCTGGCTAGAAACCCGCCCCTCCCCTTAGGGTGTACTATCTTATCTCCTTATCTCCTAAATTCCACAGGGATGCAGCCTTCTTTAGCAGGCCCATCTCCTTCTAAAATGTACTTTCGATAAATCTTACTT
>NW_024353529.1:0-6528 GCF_902729225.1 Pteropus medius
TATAGTTAGATTTCTTTCAGTCACCACATTTTTGACCACTTTTACCCCATCCAGCTTCTGCCTCCCCCGTCACTCTGCCCTCTGGTAACCACTAGGCTATTGTCCATGTCCATGACTCTCTGTTTGTATGTCCTGTTCATTTGTTACTCTTAGGTTTATATCTCATATATAAGTGATATCATGTGATTTTCAACTTTTTCTGTCTGGCTTATTTTGCTGAGCATGATTATCTCAAGGTCCATCCATGTTGTCACAAATGGCAGTATTTCATCTCTTCTTATGGTTTTTGTAATATTCCATTGTATATATGTACCACTGCTTCTTTATCCAATCATCTATCCTAGGGCACTTCAGTTGCTTCCAAGTCCTGGCCACCGTGAATAATGCTGCTATGAACATGATGGGTGTGGAAATATCTTTTTGGATATGGGTTTTCAAGTCTTTGGGGTAAATACCCAGTAGAGAGATTGCTGGATCATATGGTAGATCAATTCTTAGTTTTTTTATTTTTTGTTTTTTTGTTTTTTTTTTTTTTTTCAGGAAACTCCACACTATTTCATAGTGGCTGTACCAATTTGCAGTCCCACCAGCAGTGTATGAGGGTTCCCTTTTCTCAGCATCTTCTCCAACATTTGTTATTCCTTGTCCTGTTGATAACAGCTATTCTAACAGGTATGAGACAGTATCTTATTGTGGTTTTGATTTGCATTTCTCTGATAGCTAGTGATATTGAGCATCTTTTCATATATTTGTAGGCCATTAGAATGTCCTCTAGGGAGAAGTGTCTTTTCAGGTCCTCTGCCCATTTTTGATTGGATCATTTTGTTATTGTTGTTGTTGTTGTTGTTGTTGCTGTTGTTGAGTTGTATGAGTTGTCTGTATCTTTAGGACATAAGACACTTACTGGAGGCATTTCTTGTAAATATAATTTCCCTTTCAGGTGTTTGTCTCTTTACCTTGTTGATGGTTGCTTTTGCTGAGCAGAAGCTTTTTAGTTTGACATAGTCCCATTCATTATTTTTGCTTTTACATCCCTTATCTTTGAGGTCAAATTCATAAAATCCTCTTTAAGTCCAAGGTCCTTGAGTTTAGTCTCTATATTTTCTTCTATGCATTTTATTGTTTCAAGTCCTATATTCAGGTCCTTAATTCATTTTGAGTTAATTTTTTTGGTGTGTGATGAGAGAACGGTCTAGATTCATTCTTTTGCAGGTGGCTTTCCAGTTTTCTCAGCACCATTTATTGAAGAGGCTTTCCTTTTTCCACTGTATAGTTTTTACTTTCTTGTTGAAAATAATTTACTCGTATAAACAGAAGTTTACTTCTGGACTCTCAATTCTGTTCCACTGGTCTGTGTGTCTGTTTATCTGCCAATATCAAGCCATTCTGATTACTATCGCTTTGTAGTATAATTTAAAGTCTGGCAGAGTAATGTCTCCAATTTCATTCTTTTTTCTCAGGATGGCTTTGGCAATTAAGGGTATTTTGTGCTTCCATACAATCTAATAATTCTTTGTTCCTTTTTTTTTTTTTGATTCTTCTAATCCAAGAACACGGAATATCTTTTCATTTCCTTGTACCTTCTTTGATTTCTTTTAATAGGGTCTTAGAGTATTCATTATATAGGTTCTTAACATGTGTCATTTGATTTATTCCTAGATATTTTATTCATTTTGTTGCAATTACAAAAGAAATTATTTTTTCCACTTCTCTTTCTGACAGTTCATTATTAGAGTATAGAAATGCTAAGGATTTTTGAATATTAATTTTGTATCCAGAAAAATTACTGTATTTACTCACTGTTTCTAGTAGTGTTCTTGTGGGGTCTTCAGGGTTCTCTATATAGAGAATCATAGTCTACAAATAATGACAGTTTGACTTCATTTCCTATTTGGATGCTTCTTTATGTCTTTCTCTTGCTCAACTGCCCTCACTAAGACTTCCAATGTTAAATTGAATAACAGTGACGTTCGTGGACAGCCTTGCCTCCTTTCTGATCTTAAAGGAAAGGTTTTTAGTTTTTCACCATTAACTATAATATTGGCTGAGGGTTTGTCATATATGGCCTTTATTATGTTAAGATATTTTCCTTCTATACCGATTTTGTTAAGTGTTTTGATCATAAATGGATGCCGTATCTTGTCGAAGGCTTTTTCTGCATCTATTGACATAATCATATGATTATTATTTTTTAATTTGTTTATGTTGTGTATCCCATTAATCAATTTGTGTATGTTGAACCGTCCCTGTGCCCCCTGATATGAAACCCGCTTGATTGTGGTGTATAATCTTTTTAATATATTGCTGTATTCAATTTGCCGATATCTTATATAGGATTTTTGCATCTGTGTTCATGACAGATATTGGTCTATAGTTTTCTTTTTTTGTGTTATCTTTACCAAGTTTTGATATCAGGGTAATATTAGCCTCATAAAATGAGTTTAGAAGTCTGGCCTCCTCTTTGATTTCTTGGAAGCGTTTGAGGAGAATAGGTATTAAATCTTTGAATGTTTGGTAGAATTCAATGGTGAAGCCATCTGGTCCTGGACTTTTACTTTTTGGTAGGTTTTTGATGATTGTTTCAATTTCCATACTGCTGATCAGTCTATTTGGATTTTTGAGTTCTCGATTCAGTCTAGGAAGGTTGTATCTTTCTAAGTACTAGTCCATGTCTTCCAGGTTATTAAATTGGTGTAATATACTTTTTCATAGTATTCTTATATGATCCTTTGTATTTTTCCAATGTCTATCATAATTTCCTCTCTTTCAGCCCTGATTTTATTTATTTGTGTCATTTCTCTTTTTCCTTTAGTGAGTCTTGCCAGGGATATGTCAATTTCATTAACCTTCGCAAGGAAACATCTCTTCGTTGCATTACATTTTTCTATTTTTTCTTTGTTTTCAATTTCATTTATTTCTGCTCAAATGTGATTATTTATTTCCTTCTACTGACTTTAGGATTCATTTGTTCTTCTTTTCTAGTTTTCTAAGATGAAGTGTTAGGTTGTTTATTTGAGCTCTTATTTTTAGAGATAGGATGGTAATGATATGAAATTTTCAATTATTACCTCTTTTTCCATGTCCCAAAAGTTTTCAGTAGCATGTTGTTTAATCTCCATGTATTTATGATTCGTCCCACTTTGTTTTTATGTTTGATCTCCAGATTCAAAGCATTATAATTAGATAATATTTTTGGTATGATTTCAACCCTCTTATATTTGTGGATGCTATCTCTGTGTCCCAGTATGTGGTCAGTACTTGAGAATGTTCCAAGTAGAATGTTTTTCTACTTGGAACATTCTCAAGTACTGACCACATACTGGGACATGTTCCAAGAGAGAAAAACATTAAGCAGCTGTTTGGGGATGAAAGGCTCTGTAAATTTCAATAATGTCCAGTTGGTTTAATGTGTCATTTAAGGAGGTGATTTCCTTATTGATTTTCTGTTTGGATGATCTGTCTATATCCAAGAGTGGGATATTTAGTTCCCCTACAATGATAATGTTTTAGTCTGTTTCTCCATTTAGGTCTGTTAGTAATTGCTTTATATATTTCTGGGTTCCTTGACTGGGAGCATAGACATTAATAAGTGTTATGTCTTCTTGGTGTATGATTTACTTTATCATTATGAAGTGTCCCTCAGTATCTTTATTTACCTCTTTTTTATTTTGAAGTCTATTTTGTCTGATATCAGTACTAATACTCCTTCTTTTCTCTGAATACCATTGACTTGAAATAGTATTTTCCACCCTTACATTTTTAGTCCATATTTGTCTTTGAAACTGAAATGTATCTCCTGGAGGCAGCATAAAGTTGGGTTTTGTTTCTTAATCCAATCTGCAACTCTGTGCCTTTTTATTGGTGAGTTCAATCCATTTACATTTAGGGTGATTATTGAAATACGAGGTTTTCTTATAGCCATTTTATCTTTTGCTTTCTGTTAGCTTGGGTTTCCATGGCTTCCTTGTCCTTGTGTTTCTGTTTCCTTTATTTTGGTTGACTTTTGAGAGTTTTCCCTCTAGATCTTGTTTTATGTTTTATATAGTTCAGTTCTCAATCTTTGGCATACCATCCTAATACGTAACAGTTTGAATATGATACAATTACATATAGTTATGTGAGAGTATTGGGATACAACCATGCTGTTGCTGCTATATTGTTAGTCATGCTGGTTGCTTGCTGTACATACATAGCTCTCTCACTGATTTTACAATATGCACATATTGCTGGAATATATTACATGATTGCTATGCAACCATACACAGTTATCATAATAAGAAAACGCCTTGAAAGACTCATGTTATTGGTTGGAGAAATGGTTGAAGTCATACACATATGGTTGCTATATACATAATCATGTTAATGCTGATTATGCCAGCATATATTACAGTTGCCAACCATACATACAGGCTATTGCTGCCATCCGAATCATATGGGGGCCACGGAGAGAAAAAAAAAATGAACTACACATAACATATTACATGTAACTGCAGATATATGTTGACCGAGATACCGCTGCTGAGCAGAGCATATATATAGGGAACTTCATATTACATAAACATCACCATATAAGTCATATGGTTGGTTGTATGCTAGTTGGAAGGGTTATATGATATGGTCTCCTGCCATGGTTGGCATATATACAAGTCATACATATTATATAATCATAGTGCGCATATACATATGTAATCATACATATTGGTTGCTACATAATCATATGCTCTCCATATATACATGCCCTTCCCTTACAAGCATAGGTTAGAGCCCACATAGCATAGGGTAAGCTCATTGGAGAAATGGAAGACCATGGTTGTATATACAGTTATAGTTTATGAGATGCCATATACATATATATATGGCTAACCATATGCTGTCATAGTCTTCCATTTTCTTCCAAAAAAAATTCATCTACTTCTCTTCCCTTTCTCAAATTTGGGATCTTCCGATTTTCCCTTGCTGGATGCAATATGAACGTTCATTTCTGTACTGGAGACCCTATGTATACTGAATATTCATTACTAATTTACTATAGCAAATCTCTTCTTATTGTTTAAGTTTATAATTTGCTGGTCTTAGTAAGGGTTGTACTCCTCTCCTTCTATCTGCCTGCTAGTCTCCTTACTCCTAATTGTGTATATATGGCATAGGCAGATTTACAGACACAAAATCCTGTGGAACAGAATCGAGAGTCCAAAAGTAAACCCATGTTTATACAGGCAAATTATTTTTAAAAAAGAAAACCAAAAATATACAGTTGAGAAAGAAAAGCTTCTTCTATAAATGATGCTGGGAAAATTGGAAAGCCATCTACAAAAGAATGAATCTGGGCCGTTGTCTGTCACCACACACCAAAATTAACTCAAAATGAATTAAGGACCTGAATATAAGACCTGAAACAATAAAATGCATAGAAGGAAATATAGAGACTAAACTCGAGGACCTTGGACTTAAAGAGGTTTTTATGACTTTAACCTCAAAGGCAAGAGAAATAAAAGCAAAAATAATGGATGGGACTATGTCAAACTAAAAAGCTTCTGCTCAGTAAAGGAAACCATCAAGAATGTAAAGAGACAACCATCTGAAAGGGGAAATATATTTGCAAGAAATGCTTCCGATATGGGCCTAGTATCCAAAATATACAAAGAACTCATACAACTCAACAAAAACAACAACAACAACAACAATAAAATGATCCAATCAAAAAATGGGCAAAGGACCTGAAAAGACACTTCTCCCTAGAAGACATACTAATAGCCAACAAATATGTGAAAAGATGCTCAACATCACTAGCTATTAGGGAAATCCAAATCAAAACCACAAATAAGATACTTTCTCACACCTTTTAAAATAGCTGTTATCAACAGGACAAAGAATAACAAATGTTGGAGAGGATGCTGAGAAAAGGGAACCCTCATACACTGCTGGTGGGACTGCAAATTTGTATAACCACTATGTAAAATAGAATGGAATTTCCTCAAAACTAAGAACTGATCTACCATATGATCCAGCAATCTCTCTACTGGGTATTTACCCCAAAGACTTGAAAACCCATATCCAAAAAGATATTTCCACACCCATGTTCATAGCAGCATTATTTATGGTGGCCAGGACATGGAAGCAACCGAAGTGTCCTAAGATGGATAATTGGATAAAGAAGCAGTGGTACATATATACAATGGAATATTATACAACCATAACAAGAGATGAAATTGATGTCATTTATGACAACATGGATGGACCTTGAGATAATCATGCTCAGCAAAATAAGCCAGACAGAAAAAGTTGAAAATCACATGATGTCACTTATATGTGTGATATAAACCTAAAAGCAACAAACGAACAGGACAAACAAACAGAGAATCATGGACATGGACAATAGACTAGTGGTTATCAGAGTGTATGGGCAAGTGGGGAAGGCAGAGGTAGATGGGAAAAAGGGGTCAAGTATGTGGTAACAGAAGGAAATCTCACTATGGGAGGTGAACACACAATGTAAATATATATATATATATATATATATATATATAT
>NW_024353530.1:0-359 GCF_902729225.1 Pteropus medius
TCAGTTGCTCTAAATACTAAGATTTCTTTCCATATAATGGAGATTTTTAGTATTTTTCATTGTAACCATTTTAGTGAGTTTGTAGTAGAATTTTATTGTTTCTTTAATTTAAATTCCCTGATGATTAACATGGTTAAAGACCTTTTCATATGTTTATAGACATTTGTATATCATTTTAAATAAGTATTTATTTACATGTTTTGCCTATTTTCAATTGGGTATATATATATATATACATATACATATATATATATGCACCATTTTTTATTGATTTTAGAAATTCTTGACAGCTACATGTATTGTGACCTTTCTTTTTTAACCTTTTGTGATCCTTTTGCACCCTATAATGGTGGGGTTTT
>NW_024353531.1:0-4693 GCF_902729225.1 Pteropus medius
ACGGCGTCTCATTCCTCTCTGTATCCTCGTGCAGAGCTCAGGCCACCCACAGACAGCGGACCCAGGGAGGCTTTGGCCCCTCCGTCCCTGGAGGCCGTCACCCGCTGGAAAGAGGTTAGTTGGGGGACACTGCAGACAGCTGTGGGGCTGATTTCGGCCTCCGTGCCTCTTGAGCTTGGCGATCACCTCTTTGAGCCTTTCATTTCTTCATTTTGAATGTGTACACGGGGACCATTACGACCATCCCAGGCAGAAAGGTGAGGGAGAGGGAGGTGTCTGCTTCCGACCTGAAGTCTGATTTCCAATGCGGAAAGCAGGAAGGAGCAGAGGCCTTAGGAAGGAGCCCGGGGGCCTCTGGGATGAAAAGAGATCCTGCTGAATTGTGGCTCTGGAACGCCCGGTGTCCACACTCCGGGGAGGTGGAGGTGCTGGGAGCGGCCTGTCTTATCTCAAACGTCTAAGGAAAATACAGCCTTTTGTTATAAAAATCACTATATATATATATATGTGTATATATATATATATATACATATATATATATATATACACACACATATATATATATGAATATAAATATAGAAAGAGTTAGAGAAATAGATAGATACCTAAATAGATAGATAGGTAGATGGAGAGAGAGAGTGAGAGGGAGAGAGAAAGAGAGAGAGATAGAGATATAGAGATATCTAGAGATTCAGATACAGATATAGATATAGATATATCTAGGGGAGCTCTGGCAAAAAGCACTCTACTGACGTCCATTTTGAGCCGGAACTGCAGACTTCCGAGATACGGCTCACTTGCGGCAAATTCAAGGCCCTCCCGGCGCCTCGGGGCTCTGAGGGCGATGCTCGGTCGTCTGCGGGTACGGGGGTACGGAAGTTGTGGAAGCACTCACTGACACTTTGAGCCCCTAGAGGTACAAACGACGTCTCATTCCTCTCTGTATCCTCGTGCAGAGCTCCAGGCCAGCCACAGACAGCGTACCCAGGGTTGCTTTGGCCCCTCCGTCCCTGGAGGCCGTCACCCGCTGGAAAGAGGTCAGTTGGGGGACACTGCAGAAAGCTGTGGGTCTGATTTCGGCATCCCTGCCTCTTGAGCTTCGCGATCACCTCTTTGAGCCTTTCATTTCTTCATTTTGAAAGCGTACACGGGGACCATTACGACCATCCCAGGCAGAAAGGTGAGGGAGAGGGAGGTGTCTGCTTCCGTCCCGAAGTCTGATTTCCAATGCGGAAAGCAGGAAGGAGCAGAGGCCTTAGGAAGGAGCCCCGGGGCCTCTGGGATGAAAAGGGATCCTGCTGAATTGTGGCTCTGGAACGCCCGGTGTCCACACTCCGGGGAGGTGGAGGTGCTGGGAGCGGCCTGCCTTCTCTGCTAGAGCAGGGGTCCAGCCAGTTTTCCTTCGAAAATCCACCATATACATATATATGCATATAGATGACATATATATGCATATATATGTATATGGTAGATCTGGCAAAAAGCTCTCTAGTGACGTCCATTTTGAGCCGGAACTGCAGACTTTCGAGATACGGCTCACTTGCGGCAAATTCACGGCCCTCCCGGCGCCTCGGGGCTCTGAGGCCGATGCTCGGTCGTCTGCGGGTACTGGGGTTCAGAAGTTGCAGAAGCACTCACTGACACTTTGAGCCCCTAGAGGTACAAACGGCGTCTCATTGCTCTCTGTATCCTCAGGGTGCAGAGCTTCAGGCCACCCACAGACAGCGGACCCAGGGAGGCTTTGGCCCCTCCGTCCCTGGAGGCCGTCACCCGCTGGAAAGAGGTCAGTTGGGGAACACTGCAGACAGCTGTGGGTCTGATTTCGGCCTCCGGGCCTTATGAGCTTTGCGATTACCTCTTCGAGCCTTTCATTTCTTCATTTTGAATGCGTCCACGGGGACCATTACGACCATCCCAGGCAGAAAGGTGAGGGAGAGGGAGGTGTCTGCTTCCGACCTGAAGTCTGATTTCCAATGCGGAAAGCAGGAAGGAGCAGAGGCCTTAGGAAGGCGCCCCGGGGCCTCTGTGATGAAAAGAGATCCTGCTGAATTGTGGCTCTGGAACGCCCGGTGTCCACACTCCGGGGAGGTGGAGGTGCTGGGAGCGGCCTGCCTTCTCTGCTAGACCAGGGTCCAGCCAGGTTTCCTTCGAAAATCCACCATATACATATATATGCATATAGATGAACATATATATGCATATATATGTATATGGTAGATCTGGCAAAAGCTCTCTAGTGACGTCCATTTTGAGCCGGAACTGCAGACTTCCGAGATACGGCTCACTTGCGGCAAATTCACGGCCCTCCCGGCGCCTCGGGGCTCTGAGGGCGATGCTCGGTCGTCTGCGGGTTCTGGGGTACAGAAGTTGCAGAAGCACTCACTGACACTTTGAGCCCCTAGGGGTACAAACGGCGTCTCATTCCTCTCTGTATCCTCGTGCAGAGCTCCAGGCCACCCACAGACAGCGTACCCAGGGATGCTTTGGCCCCTCCGTCCCTGGAGGCCGTCACCCGCTGGAAAGTGGTCAGTTGGGGGACACTGCAGACAGCTGTGGGTCTGATTTCGGCCTCCGTGCCTCTTGAGCTTCGCGATCACCTCTTTGAGCCTTTCATTTCTTCATTTTGAATGCGTACATGGGGACCATTACGACCATACCAGGTAGAAAGTTGAGGGAGAGGGAGGTGTCTGCTTCCGTCCTGAAGTCTGATTTCCAATGCGGAAAGCAGGAAGGAGCAGAGGCCTTAGGAAGGAGCCCCGGAGCCTCTGGGATGAAAAGAGATCCTGCTGAATTGTGGCTCTGGAACGCCCGGTGTCCACACTCCGGGGAGGTGGAGGTGCTGGGAGCGGCCTGCCTTTTCTGGAAGACCAGGGGTCCAGCCAGGTTTCCTTCGAAAATCCACCATATACATATATATGCATATAGATGAACATATATATGCATATATATGTATATGGTAGATCTGGCAAAAAGCTCTCTAGTAACGTCCATTTTGAGCCGGAACTGCAGACTTCCGAGATACGGCTCACTTGCGGCAAATTCACGGCCCTCCCGGCGCCTCGGGGCTCTGAGGGCGATGCTCGGTCGTCTGCGGGTACGGGGGTACGGAAGTTGCGGAAGCACTCACTGACACTTTGAGCCCCTAGAGGTACAAACGACGTCTCATTCCTCTCTGTATCCTCGTGCAGTGCTCCAGGCCACCCATAGACAGCGTACCATCTAGGGATGCTTTGGCCCCTCCGTCCCTGGAGGCCGTCACCCGCTGGAAAGAGGTCAGTTGGGGGACACTGCAGACAGCTGTGGGTCTGATTTCTGCCTCCGTGCCTCTTGAGCTTGGCGATCACCTCTTTGAGCCTTTCATTTCTTCATTTTGAATGCGTACACGGGGACCATTACGACCATCCCAGGCAGAAAGGTGAGGGAGAGGAGGTGTCTGCTTCCGACCTGAAGTCTGATTTCCAATGCGGAAAGCAGGAAGGAGCAGAGGCCTTAGGAAGGAGCCCCGGGGCCTCTGGGATGAAAAGAGATCCAGCTGAATTGTGGCTCTGGAAGGCCCGGTGTCCACACTCAGGGAAGGTGGAGGTGCTGGGAGCGGCCTGCCTTCTCTGGTAGACCAGGGGTCCACACAGGTTTCCTTCGAAAATCCACCATATACATATATATGCATATAGATGAACATATATATGCATATATATGTATATGGTAGATCTGGCAAAAAGCTCTCTAGTGACGCCCATTTTGAGCCGGAACTGCAGACTTCCGAGATACGGCTCACTTGCGGCAAATTCACGGCCCTCCCGGCGCCTCGGGGCTCTGAGGGCGATGCTCGGTCGTCTGCGGGGACGGGGGTACAGAAGTTGCGGAAGCACTCACCGACACTTTGAGCCCCTAGAGGTACAAACGACGTCTCATTGCTCTCTGTATCCTCGTGCAGAGCTCCAGGCCACCCACAGACAGCGTACCCAGGGATGCTTTGGCCCCTCCGTCCTTGGAGGCCGTCACTCACTGGAAAGAGGTCAGTTGGGGGACACTGCAGACAGCTGTGGGTCTGATTTCGGCCTCCGTGCGTCTTGAGCTTTGCGATCACCTCTTTGAGCCTTTCATTTCTTCATTTTGAATGCGGACACGGGGACCATTACGACCATCCCAGGAAGAAAGGTGAAGGAGAGGGAGGTGTCTGCTTCCGTCCTGAAGTCTGATTTCCAATGCGGAAAGCAGGAAGGAGCAGAGGCCTTAGGAAGGAGCCCCGGGGCCTCTGGGATGAAAAGAGATCCTGCTGAATTGTGGCTCTGGAACGCCCGGTGTCCACACTCCCGGAAGGTGGAGGTGCTGGGAGCGGCCTGCATTATCTCAAACGTCTAAGGAAAATACAGCCTTTTGTTTTAAAAATCACTATATATATATATATATAGATAGATATATAGATAGATATATATATATATATATGTATATATGAATATATATATAGAAAGAGTGAGAGAAATAGATAGATACATAGATAGATAGGTAGACAGAGAGAGAGAGTGAGAGGGAGAGAGAAAGAGAGAGAGATAGAGATATAGAGATATCTATAGATTCAGATACAGATATAGATATAGATATATCTAGGGGAGCTCTGGCAAAAAGCACTCTACTGACGTCCATTTTGAGCCTGAACTGCAGACTTCCGAGATACGGCTCACTTGCGGCAAAT
>NW_024353532.1:0-540 GCF_902729225.1 Pteropus medius
ATAAGGTAGGCATTTTTCACACTGTTTCATGGGCCTCCTCCTGTTCATGCAAAAGTTAATCAGAATAATAGGGAAATTACCATATTGGGCGGTGAGTGTTAAAGAACACTGACTGGGTCATCGAACCGATTATTTTGAGAAAATAACTATTCACAATTAAAAGGCTACTTTATTTCTGCCAAAGTCAAATATAAAAACTAGTGATAATTAAAATGAAGGAACATTAATTAATATATGTTAATATATTAATATATGTACATATATTAATGCATCACAAAAATAGATTTATAGGTATTGTTATGTCTTAGTTTTTAGGGGGTGGATTTTCAAAAGAGAGGTTAATGAGGCCATGTAAAATGGTCATATGAAGAAATGTTTTTGCATTCTTTGGTAAGACTACTGTTGGAACATAGCTCATTATTTTCAATTTTCCTTCTGTAAAGATCCAAATGATAAAGTCATCAATGTTCAGGGCTCGGAAAAAGTTGACTTTTTTCCCTGAAAAATATGACTTATTTTATTAGATACTAAAATATATGT
>NW_024353533.1:0-525 GCF_902729225.1 Pteropus medius
CGGCACCCAGCACCGGCGACCGCCAGGCAGGAGTCTGAGAGGCGCCAGCAAGCGTCTCCGCGGCCGTCTTATCAGCGCCCCACACACGTTCCAGCGCCTCGTCGTTCCTTCTGCCTCATCAGTTGCTGATGTGTGGTGTCATGCACCCCGTAAAGGGTCCCTACCAGCTCTCAGAAAGCACGCCCACCCCAGGGAGGGCTGCCATGAACTCGATTAAAATATTTTTTTAGAAGACTTTGTAATCTAGGCGTAGTATTTATTTGCATCCGATAAAATAAGCAGCAAATATTTACAGTCACGCATTCCATTTACCGTGCACTGCAGAGCAGCACTTCACGGATAGAAGCATGAGCCGGTTTCGCCATTTTTGCCTCAGGAAGCTACTTGGCAGTTAAAGCAGGGGCTCCGCGCCCCCCCCAGCAACGCCCTGAAATCCGGCCGCAGTTAGCTCTCCTCGCGCACGTGCTGTTTTCACTCCTTCGCTTTTCCCAGCTTCGCCGAGAGAGTCGACAGGTAGCGCATCGG
>NW_024353534.1:0-914 GCF_902729225.1 Pteropus medius
CAGGAAAAGATGAATGAAGTGTTTGTCCCCTCCAGACAAGGATGCTAAAGTCTCACAACAAAGTCCTGGGACCAACAAGTATGTGTCCTCCAAACGCCACACCATGCCAAAAGCCATGCCACCTCCAGCCTGCCATCACTTTACCCAAGCGGCTCTCTTTCCCTCTTGACCATTTCAGCTCACATTCCATACCTACTGTGGGTTCTCTCGAAAGTTGACCCTGAGATAGGGACTCGGGTGCAGGTAGTTTATTTGGGAGGTGATCCCAAGAAGCATGGAGAATGAGTAAGGAAGTGAGACAGAGAAAGGAAGGCACTGCGTTAATGAGCAGGTCGCTCAGCTTCTCTGGGACCCTCGGATCTTCCTGTGGCTTTCACTGCCGGGCATGCCTGGCTTGTTCTGAGCATGGATCAAGCAACTCCAGGGAGGTCTAAGAGGATGGGCACTGACAGCATCTGCTATAGCACCCTTTAAGATTTTGCCCAAGCAGGCTCTCCCTTGGGGCTCACTCCCAGGTGACCTGGGCTGACTGCCATCAGGTGGATGACATGGCTCCCTAACTTAGTACTAAAATTCCTGAGGATTGGGCCATGCCATTCTTCTTGGTAGCCCAGGTAGCCAGGGTGGTGTCTGGCACTTGGGACAAATGTTTAACAAATGAATGGGAAGAGTACGTGGTGAGTCAGAATTCCTTCATAGTGGTGAGTCAGAATTCGTTCATAGTGGTGAGTCAGAATTCCTTCATGGTGCCCTGGAGTGGACGGGGCAGGATGCAAGACAGTAAACATTACATTCAAGTGCCTGAAGTTCGCAACCCAGGTCCCTAGCATCCCAGCCTCGAGAAGGGCTCAGGTGAGGGTTGAACTGGGGCACAGTGGGTGGGGTGGGGATGGAGGTGGAAGGAGAGAATTGAA
>NW_024353535.1:0-2191 GCF_902729225.1 Pteropus medius
TGCGTCCACGGGGACCATCACGACCATCCCAGGCAGAAAGGTGAGGGCGAGGGAGGTGTCTGCTTCGTCCTGAAGTCTGATTTCCACTGCGGAAAGCGGGAAGGAGCCGAGGCCTTAGGAAGGAGCCCAGGGGCCTCTGGGATGAAAAGAGATCATGCTGAATTGTGGCTCTGGAACGCCCGGTGTCCACACTCCGGGGAGGTGGAGGTGCTGGGAGCGGCGTGTCTTCTCTGGTAGACCAGGGTCCACACAGGTTTCCTTTGAAAATCCACCATATACATATATATGCATATAGATGAACATATATATGCATATATATGTATATGGTAGATCTGGCAAAAAGCTCTCTAGTGACGTCCATTTTGAGCCGGAACTGCAGACTTTCGAGATACGGCTCACTGGCGGCAAATTCACGGCCCTCCCGGCGCCTCGGGGCTCTGAGGGCGGTGCTCGGTCGTCTGCGGGTACTGGGGTACAGAAGTTGCAGAAGCACTCACTGACACTTTGAGCCCCTAGAGGTACAAGCGGCGTCTCATTCCTCTCTGTATCCTCGTGCAGAGCTCCAGGCCCCCCACAGACAGCGGACCCAGGGAGGCTTTGGCCCCTCCGTCCCTGGAGGCCGTCACCCGCTGGAAAGAGGTCAGTGGGGGACACTGCAGACAGCTGTGGGTCTGATTTCGGCCTCCGTGCCTTATGAACTTTGCGATCACCTCTTCGAGCCTTGCATTTCTTCATTTTGAATGCGTCCACGGGGACCATTACGACCATCCCAGGCCGAAAAGTGAGGGAGAGGGAGGTGTCTGCTTCCGTCCTGAAGTCTGATTTCCACTGCGGGAAGCGGGAAGGAGCCGAGGCCTTAGGAAGGAGCCCCGGGGCCTCTGGGATGAAAAAGAGATCATGCTGAATTGTGGCTCTGGAACGCCCGGTGTCCACACTCCGGGGAGGTGGAGGTGCTGGGAGCGGCCTGTCTTCTCTGGTAGACCAGGGTCCACACAGGTTTCCTTAGAAAATCCACCATATACATATATATGCATATAGATGAACATATATATGCATATATATGTATATGGTAGATCTGGCAAAAAGCTCTCTAGTGACGTCCATTTTGAGCCGGAACTGCAGACTTTCGAGATACGGCTCACTTGCGGCAAATTCACGGGCCTCCCGGCGCCTCGGGGCACTGAGGGCGGTGCTCGGTCGTCTGCGGGTACTGGGGTACAGAAGTTGCAGAAGCACTCACTGACACTTTGAGCCCCTAGAGGTACAAACGGCATCTCATTCCTCTCTGCATCCTCGTGCAGAGCTCCAGGCCACCCACAGACAGCGGACCCAGGGAGGCTTTGGCCCCTCCGTCCCTGGAGGCCGTCACCCGCTGGAAAGAGGTCAGTGGGGGACACTGCAGACAGCTGTGGGTCTGATTTCGGCCTCCGAGCCTTATGAGCTTTGCGATCACCTCTTCGAGCCTTTCATTTCTTCATTTTGAATGCGTCCACGGGGACCATTACGACCATCCCAGCCCGAAAAGTGAGGGAGAGGGAGGTGTCTGCTTCCGTCCTGAAGTCTGATTTCCAATGCGGTAAGCAGGAAGGAGCAGAGGCTTTAGGAAGGAGCCCCGGGGCCTCTGGGATGAAAAAGATCATGCTGAATTGTGGCTCTGGAACGCCCGGTGTCCACACTCCGGGGAGGTGGAGGTGCTGGGAGCGGCCTGTCTTCTCTGGTAGACCGGGGTCCACACAGGTTTCCTTGGAAAATCCACCATATACATATATATGCATATAGATGAACATATATATGCATATATATCAACCATATGTGAATCCTAACAAAAAATACTCTCCCCTGTAGTGACGTCCATTTTGAGCAGATTTCTGAGACTTCCGAATAGAGGCGCGCCGCGGCAAATTCACGGCCTCGGCCTCTTTCGAGGCCGGTGCTTTCGATGCGTCTTTTCTTGCGGTATATATATGTATATATATATATGTGTGTATATATATATATATATATATATATATATATATATAAAGTGTGAGAGAAATAGACAGATACATAGATAGATAGATAGGTAGATAGAGAGAGAGAGAGAGAGAGAAAAAGAGAAAGAGAGAGCGATAGAGATATAGAGATATCTATATATTCAGATACAGATATAGATATAGCTATATCTAGGGGAGCTCTGGCAAAAAGCTCTCTC
>NW_024353536.1:0-710 GCF_902729225.1 Pteropus medius
ACTAGATGTGTGGAGAGAAAAATACCAGCTACTGTATCAAATACTAGCACAAGTTAGAGCGCGTCCTCCCCGAGTTAGCCGTCTGACTTCTCCCGCTGAGGACGGAACAGCAGGGCGGCCCGTCCAGCCTGCCCAGTGGGCCAGACCCGTCCTGTTCCCTCTGCCACATGCGCCAGTCCGGGAAACCACCCCTTTCCGAGGTAGCAGGAGGCAGGAGAGAGGCCAGAGCGTGACCCCAAAGACGTGGTTTCGCGGAGCACGAGGCTGGGGAGCTGAGGCCCGACCCCCTACGACTACAGAATGAGCGAGCGAGTGCGTGAGCGTGAGCGACACGCTCCGCCGCAGTGGCGCTCGCTGGCAGACGTGCTGTCTGTGTGTGGCGGACGCTGGAGAAGGGCAGGGGAGGGAGCGGTGAGCTGCGGGAGGTCAGGACGCAGAGGACGGGGCTGGGCGGGCAGGCGGCGGCCCTCCCTGGAGCTGTCTCTGACGTGGCCCTCGGCCACGGCTCACGTCGGAACCGTGAGGCACAGGAGCAGCCGCAGAAGCCAACGGAGCTGCTCTTGCAGGAGCCTCCAGGAGGCGGGGCCCGGCCCTGCAACCTGATGCCTGGGGACCCGAGCGATTCATCGGGACCCAGCCCAGGAGGCCAGCGCTGCTCGGGCAGCAGCAGGGACACAGTGGCCCCAGCCCAGGGCAGAGGAGGCGGTGCC
>NW_024353537.1:0-1024 GCF_902729225.1 Pteropus medius
ACCCAGGTTCATACATTTTACTTGGTATTTGCGTTTTTTTAGTCCCTTTTAAGACAACCTCTCTTAAGGTCTTCGTCGGCTTGTTTTCACAGCACTGATTTCGTTTTTTAAGTGGAAGGTGATTACAGAATGAACTACAGTCTGGATGTGCATGAGTTGCCTCATTTAATTGGAATCCCCAGCAGCTGCAGGACACATTCCTTTCAAGGACACGAGACATTTGCCAAGATTGACTTAGGCTGGGCCCTAAAACCGGAAACCCAAACGTGATCTTCAGCCGTGGTTCTCGACAAGGGATGGCGCCCCCCGCCAAAGGGACATTCAGCAGTGTCTGGAGACATTTTGGTTGTCCTGACTGGCATATGTATGTGTAGGGGTATTACTGGCTTCTAGTTGTTGGAAGTCAACTGGGGCTGTTAAATACCTTACAGTGCATGCGACAGCCTCCCACAACGAGTAATTACCCTGCTGTGCTTAGGGACCCCAGTCTCTAGCACTTGCTGTCCCCCTCACCTGGCTCACCTGTCTTCACGTGACACACGAGATGGTTTGCGTGTTTGTTTTTTGTCTGTCTGCTGCCAGCCCAGATTGTAAAGTGCTTTTCTCTCGGCCAAGCTCACGAGGCGTGTGAGTGTGCGAGCGAGCGTGCGTGTGTGGTTTTCCACACTCGGGAGAGTTCTAGAGCAAGGAGGAGGATGGTCTCTGTGCTAGTCACTGGCTCATTGCCTCAGCTCCAAATCCACTCTGTGTTGCCCTGCTTCGAGATGCTGAGCTGGGCCCTGGAGACATGTCTCCTCTGCCAGCTGGTGCGACGTTAGGCTCTGTAGGGTGCTGGAGGTGCCCCGCAAGGCATAGGGAAGGGGGGCTCTGTCCGGTGGGGCTATTTTCTTTCCACACCGCAGCTGTCCGCAGAGCACGGAGGGCTGGTAGTGGTCGTTCTCCAGCGAGTTTTCCTGGTACCCAGTGGTTGTCCAGCCTCTGCACCCTCGCGACCCCGTCCTGTGCACCCGCCCCCCTCCCGGCA
>NW_024353538.1:0-569 GCF_902729225.1 Pteropus medius
CACCTGACAGAGATAAAACCTCCAGAGAACAATGAATCCTGTCCTATTTTGAGACACTTCAGTGGTCTACACAGGAAGTAAGACCAACACACGTGTAAAATATGAACACACAGGTCCGCTGCATCTGCCTTCTCCGGTACGTGTCATGAACACACAGGAGGTACTGGGCGCACCGGTCTCTGCCCAGTCACACACTGCTGCCTATCACACACCTCACAGAGGGCCACTGATGCATCCTGCAGTAAGAAAATACAGATTCTGTGGGCTCCCTACTTGTGCCTCTGATTCTAACCATAACTATCTGGAAAGCAAAGCTGCAGGTACACTATGGTCTTCAGGGCCAGTCATTTTTCATTTTCTCTTCTGCCATTAAGCTGAAAGTGTTTAACTCTGTGATGAAACATTTACTCTTGCTATGTTTCAACATTTAAAAAATGGACTATTTTCACAAAACGAAAAGTACTATTCAAATTCCATTTGATATATTCATGAAGTCGTTCCTCTCAGCTGCCATGTATGTGACAACTACAAGTTTCAAGATGGTAAAGACGTACGGTGTCCAGCATCTG
>NW_024353539.1:0-558 GCF_902729225.1 Pteropus medius
GGTTTCTAGGTGAGAGACAGACAACACCCAAAGGAATGAAATAGCTAGTAAGTCAAAAGGGACCTCTGCCCGCCCGGGTCCCTGTGTGAGTGCAGCACGCAGGGCCACCAGCTCATCAGTGTAGTATGAGCGAAAAGTAAACATTTATTGTCAGAAGCCATCAGGGTTTGGGGTTAGCTGGTTACACAGCAAAACCTAACCTATACTGATGGGCGAGGCATCTGATAGAGTGACTACCCAGATCATATCGCCCCGTTGATTTAATTGACACACACACACACGCGTGCGCGCACGCACATGCACACACACGCACACCCTCTACCACTCAAAACCTTGTAGCATCTCCATTGCCCTCGGGATAAGGACTGACATCTATGACCGAGCCTTAGAAGCCCAGCAGGGTCCGCTCCCGCCACCTTTCCAGTGTCCTCTCTCGCCCCTTCCCCATCTCAGCACCTTTGAACTCGCTCTCCCGTCTGCTTGGAATAACCTCTCGCTCTCTCCCCGGTCCCACCTTCCGACATCGCCCTGCATCCTCTGGTCTCACTGTAAAAGTCA
>NW_024353540.1:0-14172 GCF_902729225.1 Pteropus medius
AACCCTAAAATAAAAAAAAAAAATTCTAACCCTAAACTAACCCTAAAACTAACTCTAAACCTAATGCTAACCTTAATCCTAACCCTAACTCCAACCCTAAGGTAACCATACCTAAACCTTACCCTAAAAAAAATCTAACCGCAACCCTAATCTAAACCTAACCCCTAATTGTAACTCTATTTTAAACCTAACTCTAACCCTACCACTAACCCTAAACCTAACATTAATCCTAACTCTAACCCTAACCTGAAACTTAAAACTAAACCTAAAAATGACGCTAATCCTATCTCTAAACCAAAACCTTACTTTAAACCTCACCCTCACACATACCCTAATACTAACCCTAACACTAACTTTATCCTAACCATGAATGTAACTTAACCCTTACCCTAAATAAAAGCTAACCATAAACCCTATCACTAAACTCTACATTAACCTAAATCAAACCCTATTGCTATCGCTAACACTAACACTAATCTAACCTTAACCATATCCTGTAACTCCAATCCTAACTTAAACGAAACCATGACTGTAACCCTAACACTAAACATAAAGCTAACCCTTACTTAACCATACCCAAACCTAAACCTAATCTAAACGTAAACGAAACCATATCCCAAACCTGTAACCATAATCTTAACTGTAAAGTAAACCATACAAGCGAAAAATTGTAGACCGCACTTTGGGATACGGAAATCAGGCATTCAAATGCTAGTTACATTTGTATGTACTGCGTACTTTCTACAAATTTTACAGTATTTCTATCTCTTCTTAATGGCAAATAGTGAAAAGAAGTAAAAACATCATAACACAGTTCCTCGCTGCAGTCTCATATCTTTTCAGCACATACCCTCTCTTCCAAAACACAGAAGCCTGAACCCTCTTGGTACGAATTTCTACAATGAAAACTCCCTGGTTTCCAGGATTAATTTCACATTTTGTAGTTTTGGAAGATTCTCACTTTGAGTCAGGAAGTACAATTATTAAGTCGCTTCTTACAACAATACTGCAGCTCATTCAACATACTTGTGTATCACTTAGTGAAAAGGATGAGACAGAGCAGCGTTTCTAAACAGAAGCTTACAGAGTGGATGCGCATCTTTCCAAAGCTTTAGCCTCAAGTATTATTCGTCAGCATTGTCAAATTTCTGAATTAAGTACATTTACATCCCTGGCCTCATGTTTCAAAGCTGGTCTATATCCGTCTAAAATCCTAAAAAGTTTCAATTTCCACATGGAGTAGCAAACATGTGGTGTTCATGTATAGAACTTTGCTCCTGAGGACACAGATTCCTAACACATGCTCCCCAGAAGGATTGCCCTTCAAAATACCCTTCGACACTACAGGCCACACTGTGGCATTCTGATTTTTTTTTTTGGCACAGAAGAAAGACTATATACGATAGCTGTATGTGTGCCACCATTCCCAACTACAAACAAGCTGCCACTGTATTACTACCTGCTCGTGCATTCTAGGCAGACGCCAACGTCAAGAGCATAAAGGTCAAGAGCATTACCCACTAACTACTTGAAAGTGAAAGGAGGACATGTCAAAACAGATCTACAATTGTGTCACTCTGAGAGTGAGCATCACTCATGTCAAAAACAACATTGCTAAGAACTTGCTCAAAGCAAAAAATGAATTACCCGAATGATAGTCAAGAACTGTTTTTCCTTTATGTCCATTGTTAGCGTCCTACTGACTTGAAAGAGTATGCCAGTATGACCACCAAATCTTTGACTGAACTTCTGCACAACAGAAAGAAGGCATTCAAAAGAGAGTTTCCTTGCATGTGCTGCAGACTTTCTCTACAGTTGATAGTATTTCTCTCTGTTCTTAATGGCAACTTGTGAAAGAAAGTATTGAAACCCCCACCATGCCATATTGTTAATTGCTGCAGTCTAATGTCTTTCCAGCATATACGCTCACCTGTAAAAATGGATGCCTGAACCCGCTCCATACGAATTTCCACAATGAAAACTGCCAGGATTCCTGCATTAACTACACACTTGTAATAGTTGGAAGATTCCAACTTTGCTTCAGAAACTACTGTTTTCAAGTCGCTATTTAGAACAAGACTGCAGCCCATTCAAATTACTTAGAATAATTACTTAGAATAAAGAATGAGTATGGAACAAGGTTTCTAAACAGAAGCTTCTAGAGCGAAAGCGGTGCTTTTCAAAGCCTTTGCCTCAAACGTGATTCGTCAGAGTGATCGAAACTCTGAAATACATATATTTGGTTGCAGCATACATGCTCCAAAATTTGGTCTGTGTCCTTCTCATCAACCTTGGGAGACGGTTTCAATTTCCACACGCAACACAAAAGATTTAAGAGTCGTATATGGAACGCAGCTTCTTAGAACACAGATTTCAAGCACATTCTCACCAGAGGGATTTTCTTCAAATTCACCTTGGACACTGCATGCCACATACAGTATCTTTCTGTTTTTCTGGGCAAAGATACACTGTATCAGAAAGCTCAAGTCTGCCACTACTACCAACTACAAAGAAGCTGCCACTGTATTATGACCTGCTCGTACACTGAAGGCAGACGGCAAGCTCAAGAGCACGGATGTCAAAACAGTTTCCCACCGGCTCTCTGGTACTGAAAACTGCACATGTCCAAAGAGATCTACAGTTATGTCTGCCTGGGATCAGACTCAAATCGAAAATGTATAACTCAATTGAGGAGCAAGAATTGCAATTTCTTTTGGTACATTAGTGGAGTGCTGACTGATTTCACAAAATATACCAATAGAAGGGACAAATTGTTGACTGCACTTCTGGATACAGAAATCAGGCATTCAAATGCTAGTTTCCTTTCTACGTGCTACACACTTTCTACAAATTTTACAGTGTTTCTATCTCTTCTTAATGGCAAACGGTGAACTGAAGTATGAAAACATCATACCACATTCTTCCTCGCTGCAGTCTTATGTCTTTTCAGCATATACCCTCTCTTCCAAAACATAGAAGCCGGAACCCGCTTCATATGAATTTCTACAATGAAAACTCCCCGGTTTCCAGGATTGATTTCACACTTTGTAGATTTTGGAAGATTCTCACTTTGATTCAGGAAGTACAATTATCAAATTGCTTCTTAGAACAATACTGCAGGCCTTTCAACACACCCTTAGATAACTTAGCAAAAAGGATGACTACAGAGCAGCGTTTCTAACCCAAACCTTAAAACTAACGCTAAACCTAACCCTAACGCTAACCTCAACCTTAGCCCTACCTAAATCTAACCCTAATCCTAACCATAACCATAAACCTACCCCCAAAATAATCCTTGCCCGAACCCTGTCGGTAACCCTAATCCTAAACACTAAGCATAACACTAACTTGAACATTGAGCCTAACCCTGATCCTAACCCTAAACCTAAAGCTATCCTAAACCTAATTCTAACTCTAATCATAAATTTTACACTAACAATAACCCTAACACTAACATTTTAAGTAAAACGAACCCTAAGCGTAAAGCTAACCCAACCCTAATAGTAAGCCTACCTCTAACACTACCCCCAACCCTGATCTTAACCCTAAAACTAAAACTAAATTTAACCCAATTCTAACCTTAACCCTAAATTTTATACTAATAATAGCATCAACCCTAACTGGTTTTCCTTATACTAATCTTAAAATGTAGCTAAGTCTAATTCTACAACTAAGCCTAACCCTAAGCATAACCTAAACCTAACCCGGAACCAAACAGTAACCCTAAGACTAACCTAACCCTAACCTTAACCATAACCTAAACCTACCCTTACCCCTCACACTTATCATAAACTAAACCTAAACTAAACCTGACCCAAACTCTAACGGTAACCCTAAACCTAACCTAACCCTACTGCTATCCCTAAGCCTACAACAAATCCTAAAACTAACTTCTTATCCTAACCCTAAGCCTTAACCTAATCCTAAACCTAAGTATAACTAAAATCCTAACCCTAAAACAAGATAATCTTAACCCTAATTCTAACCCTAACCCTAACTCTGAATTTTACACTAACAATGACCCCAAACCATATTCTTAACCATAAAACAAATCCTAACTACAATTTTAACTGTAAAAGTAACCCTATCACTAACTGTAACCTTAAGCCTAAGATAACTCTAATCCCAAGAATCACCCTAACACTAACCCTAAATTTACCCCTAACCCTAACCCTAACCCTAACTCTAACTCTAATGGCTAACGGAAACAGTAACCTAATCCCAAACCCCTTATCTTAAAGCTAACCCTATCCCTAACAATAAACCCTACCCCTAATCCTAACATTAACTCTAACCCTGATTCTAACCTGAAAACTATAGATAAACCTAACATTAATTTTAACCCTAACCCTAACACTATACCTAAATCTGAACCTACCCTAAAATTAAAGATAATCACAACCCTAATCTAAATCTAACTTTAAATTTTACTCCAACAATAAACCTAACCCTAACACTAATCCTAACCCTGATACTAACCCTAACACTAAACCTTATCCTAACCCTACTTCTACACCTAACCCTAAATAATACCCTAACAATAACTCTAAATCTAACTCCTTTCTCTACTCTGATCCTAACCTTAAAACTAAAGATTATAATAACCCTAATTCTAAACCTAACACTAACATGAACCATAACTCTGTTTCTAACTAGAACACTAAATGTAATCCTAACCCTGAATCTAAACCTAACCCTAAACTTTACACTAACAATAACCCTAAACCTAAACTGTTCCCTTAAACTGAACCCTGAACTTAAAGCTAAAACTAACCCTAACACTAACCCTAACCCTAACCCTAACCCAACCGTAACCATAAACCTAATCTAAACCTAACCCTAATCCTAACACTAACCATAAACCTACACGTAAAACAAACTTTACTTGAACCCTAACGGTAACCCCAAGCCTAACCTTATCCTAACCCTAAGCCTAATTCTAACGCCAATCTTAAACCCTAACCGTAACCCTAACCCTATCACCGACCGTAACCCTGATCCTATCACTAAAACTAAAGCTAATCCCACCCCTAATTATAACCCTAAACATAAATTTCAAACCAACAATAACCCTAAACCTAACACCTTCCTCTAAACCTAACCTTAAATCTAAAGCTAACCCAAAATCTTATAGTAAACCTAACCCTAACACTACCCCTAACCCTGATCTAAACCGTAAAAATAAATCAAAATCTAAGCCAATTCTAATTCTAAACCTAAATGTTACACTAATAATAACCATAACCTTAAGCCCTGCCCATGAATATAACCCTAAACTTAAATTAACTCTAAAACTAACTCTAACCATAACCCTAAACCTGTTGCTAATCCTAAATCTAAACCTAACCTAAAAATAATGCTAACCCTAACCCTAAATGTATCTCTAACACTAACACTTACCCTAACTCAAACCTCTTACCCTAACAATAACCGTAACCCTAACCATAACTCTAAACCTAACCCGAACCCCTTACCCGAACCCTAACCATAACCCTAACTCTAACACTAAAGCCTACCCATTAATGTAACCCTAAATATAATCCTAATTTTAACAGTAAAATGAATGCTAATCCTAGCCCAATTCTAACCTTAACTCTAACAATAACCCTTACGCTAAATTTTAATCTAACAATAACCCTAACCCTAACCCCTTAACCTAAAAATAACCCTAATCCTAAATTTAACTCTAAAACTAACCCTAACCCTAACCTTAACCCTAACGTTAAACCAGCCTTGAATCTAACCCTAAACTCAAGCTAATTGTAACCCTAATTCTAACCCTACACCTGACATTAACGATAATCCTGATCCTAACCCTAATATTAAAGCTAATCCTAAATTTAATTCCAAACACAAACCTAAATTATACATTAACAATTACCCTTATTAACACTTTACTTTAACCATAACTCTAAACATAATGCTAACTCTAAGTCTAACAACAATTCTAACCCCAGCCCAAATCCTAAACTAACCTAACCATAATCCTAACCCTAATCCTTACTTAAACCTAAACCCAACCCTAACACTACCCTTAATCTAAAACTAACCCTAACCCTAACCCTAACCTATCCCTGACACTATCCCTAACCCACACCCTAACATGAACTAACCCTAACCCTAAAACCTAACCGTAACCCAAAACCAAAACCTAATCCTGATCCTACCCTTAAACTAAAATTAATCGTAACCCTAATTGTAACTATAAACCTAACAATAACCCTCATCCTAAATTGTACAATAACAATAACCCTAATCCTAACCCGTTAACATAAAATAACCCTAACTCTAAATTTAACACTAAAATAATCACTAAATCTTATCTAATGTTAACATTAATCCTAACCCTGATCCTAACCCTGAAACTAAAGCTAATTCAAACCCTAATTCTAACTCTAATCCTAACACTAAACCTAACCGTGAACCTAACCCTTAACAATAGCTATCCTAACTCTATTTCTAACCCTTACCTTAACATTTAAACAAACAATAACCTTACTCTAACTCTAACCCTAACACTAACCTTAACCCTAACAGTAACCCGGACCTAAACCTAACCCTTACACTAACCCTTACCATAAATCTCCCGGTAACCTAAACCTAACATGAAAACTAACTCGAATACAAATGTTAGTACCAACTCTTACCCTAACCCTAACACTAACCGTAACCGTTATCCTAACCCTAAAACTGAAGCTAACGCTAACCCTAACACTAACCCTAACTCTAACTCTAACCCTAACCCAAACAGTAACTTAACCTTAACCTGAACACTAATCCTAAACTTATCCATGATCCTAATCCTAAAACTAAAGCTAATCCTAATCCTAACTGCACTGTAATCCTAACACTAACCCTAACTCTAAAACTAACTCTAAGCCTAACAGTAACTCTAACCTAAACCTAAACCTAACCATAACCCTAACCATAAACCTAAACCTAAGTCTAACCTAACCTGTCCCTAAAGGTAACCCTAACCCTAACCTTACCATAACCCTAACCCTAACATTAACTCTAACGAAAATCGTAACCCTAATTCTAACCTTAACACTAACACTAAACCTAACTCTAAATTTTGCACTAACAATAACCCAAAACATTACCACTTACCCTAAACAACATCCTAACCATAACTTTAACTGTAAAACTAACCCTAACACTAAATTTAAAGCTAACTCTAATCATAAGAGTAACGCTAATCCTAACACTACCCTTACCCCTAACCTAACCCTAACTCTAACACTAACACGAACGCCTAACCCAAACCCTAACCATGACCCTAACCACGTACCTTAACTCTAACCCAAACCCTAACACTAAACCCTAAACCTAACCTTAACCCTATTCCTAACGTTGTTTCTATCACAAAACCCAAAGCAAAACCTAACACTAACCCTAACCCTAACCATAAATATTACACTAACAATAACCATAAGCCTCACCTCTTACCCTAACCCTAACTCTAAATTTAACTCAAAAACTAATGCGAACATTAATCTTAAACCTAATATTAACACTAACCCTGATCCTATCCCTAAAATAAAGCTAATCCTTACCGTAATTCTGACCCTAACCTTAATACTAACCATAAAGCTGTTCGTAACTGTAAAAGTAAAGCAAATTTTAACTGTAAACTTAATTCTAAACCTCTATTTAACCATAACCCTTAACCTAAACAGTAACCCTAAATCATAACCCTAACCCTAACACTACCCCTAATCTTAAACTTAAAACTAAAGGTAATCCTGAACCTAGTTTTAACTTAACTCTTAAACTACCCCTAAACCAATATTTTACACTTACAATAACCCTAAACCTAACTTCTTACCGTAAACTAACCTTAAAATTAACTTTAACTCTAAAACGAACCCTAACCCTAACCTAACCTAACATTAACCCTAACACTGATCCTAACACTAAAACTAAAGCTCTTCCTAAACCTAATTCCAACCCCAACCAGTAATTTTACACTAATAATAACCTGAATCCTAACTCCTTATAGTAACCATAAACCAAATCTAAATCTAAGCTTAACCCTAATAAAAAACCCTAACATAAACATAACCTTAATCCTAACCCAAACCATAAACTTACCCCTCAAATGAACCTTACCCAAACACTAATAATAACCCTATCCCTAACCTAATCCTAACCTAACCCTAACCCTAACTCTAACTCTAACCCGAACCCTTACTCTAACCCTAACCCTAACACTAACCCTGAACCTGAACTTAAACAGAAAAAACTAAGGATAAATCGAAACCAAATCTAACCCTAACTCAAAATTTTACAATAACAATAACCATAACCCTAACTTCTTACCCTGAATCTAACTCTAAATATCAGTTAACTTTAAAACTGACTCCAACTACAACCCTAAACCTAACGGTAACCCTAACTCTAACCCTAAGCTAAACCTAAATTTAACCCTATCCTAAACCTATCTCTAACCCTAAAACTAATCCTAACTCTGACCTCTTACCCTAAAAATAACATTTATGATAAGCCTAACTCTAACACTAATCCGAATCCCTTACAATAACCCTAATCCTAACGTTAACTCTAAAACTGACCCCAACCATAACTTTAACACTAACATTAACCCTAAAATTGAATCTAACCATAAAACTAAAGCTAATCGTAACCCTATTCGAATACTAACCTTAACACTAACGAAAACCCTTACCCTTGCCTTATATTAAAGCTAATCCTAAATTTAATTCTGAACATAAACTAAACTTGACCCTAACCCTTAACAGAATCCTAACATAAGCTAACCCTAACCCTAAATCTAACACTAACCCTAACCCAAAAGCTTAACCCTAACCCGAATCCTAACCCTAATGCTATGCCTACCCTTAAAATTAAAGTTAATCCTAACCCTAATTCTAACTCTAACCATAAAAATAACCCTAATTGTAAATTTTAAACTAACAATAACGCTAATCCTAACCCATAACATAAACCTAACCCTAACCCTAAATTTAACTCTAAAACTGACTCTAAAGCTACCCTAATTTTAACATTAATCCTAATCCTGATCCTAACTCTAAAATTAATGCTAATCCAAATGATAATTCTAACCCTAATGCTCACACTAACCTTAACCCAGCACATAACACTAAACTACAGCTTATCCTAAAGCTATTTCTAGCCCTTATCTTAAATTTTACACTAACAGTAACCATAACTCTAACTCTAACCCTAACACTAATTCTAACCATAAGAGCAACCCTTACCTAAACCTAACCCTAACCCTAACCCTTACGTTAAATCTATCCCTAACCTAACCCTATCCCTAAAATTAACCCTAATACAAGTGCTATGAACAACCTCTTACCCTAACCCTAACACTAAACCTAACCGTTATACAAACCCAAAACCTTAAGCTAACACTAACCCTAACTGAAACCCTAAGCAGAACTTAAACATAACCTTAACCCTAAATATATATCTACCCCTAAATTAAACCTAACCTGAACTGTAATGATAACCCAACACTAACGTAACCTTAACGCTAACCCTAACCCTAACCCTAATCTTAACTTGAATTCTTACCCTATCCTTAACTCTAACCCTGATCCTAACCCTAAAACTAAAGCTAATACTAACCATAATTCTAACCCTGAACATAACACTAACCCTAACCCTGAATTTTAAACAAACGATAACTTTATCTCTAACCCCTTATCCTAAACCTAATGCTAAATATAACTTTAAGTCTAAAACTAGCTCTAACCCTAACCCTAACGCAGAAATTAACCTGAACCCATAGCCTCACCCTAAAAATAAAGCTAATGCAAACAATAATTCTAAACCTAACAATAAGACTAACTCTAACCCTGAAACTAACCTTAACACTAAAGCTATCTAAACCCTAATTGTAAGCCTAATTTTAACCCTTAACTCTTACACTATCCCTAATCCAAAATTTTACACTTAGAATAACCCTAACCCAAACCTCTTACCCTAACCTAACCCTAACCTTAACTTTAACTCTAAACCAAACCCTAAACTTAACCCTAAAATAAACATTAACCCTATTACTTATCAGAACACTAAACCTAAAGCTATTTCTAACCCTAATTCTAACCCGAACCAGAAATTTTATACTAACAATAACCCTAACTTTAACCCCTTAACCTAACCATAAACCTAAACCAAAATCAAAGCCTATGCTTACATAAACATAACCTTAATCCTAATCCAAACCATAATCCTACCCCTCAAAAAAACCTTACCCTAACCCTAATAATAACCCTATCCCTAACCTAATCCCAACCGTAACCCTAACCATAACAATAACTCTAACCCTAACTTTTACTCTAAACCTAACCCTAAAACTAATGATAACCCGAACGCTAATAGTAACCCTAACCCTAACACTAACCCTTAAACTGATCTTAACCCTAAAACTAAAGCAAAATCTAAACCAATTCTAACCCTAATCTTAAATTTTAGCCTAACAATAACCATAATCCTAACTTCTTACCATGATCCTAACCCCAGACATAAATTAACTCTAAAACAGACTCCAAACATAATCGTAAACCTAACACTAAACCTAAATCTAACCCTAAACTAAACCTAATCTTAACTCTATCCCTAAACCTATCTCTAACGCTAACACTAATCCTAAGTCTAACCTCTTACCCTAACACTAACCCTTACCCTAAGCCTAACTCTAACACTAATCCGAACACCTTACCCTAACCCTAATCCCAACGTTAACTCTAAAATTAACCTTAATCCTAAATTTAACCTTAACATTAACTCTAAGCTTGAATCTAACTCAAAAACTAAAGCTAATTGTAACTCTAATTCTAATCCTAACTTTAACACTAACGAAAACCCTGACCCTACCATAATATTAAAGTTAATCCTTAATTTAATTCGAAACATAAACTTAAATTATACACTAAAAATAACCCTAACCTCATCTTCATACCTTAACCATACCCCTAAACCTACTGATAACCCTAAATCTAACACTAACTCAAAAGCTAACCCTAATGCTAACCTAAATCTAACTCTATCCCTAACCCTAACTTAACCCTGAACCTGACTCTAACCATAAACCTAACCTAAGCCTAAACCTAACCCTAACCATAACCTAACCCTAACCCTAAACCTAACCGTAAACCTAACACTAATCCTAACTCTAACCTCTTATCCTAACATTGACCCAACCCTAACTAGAACCCTACATAACCTAACCCTAACTCTAAAACTAACACTAACACATACCCTAAAGAACCCTAACAGGAACCTTAACCCTAATCCTATTCCTACCATTAAAATTAAAGTTAATCGTACCCCTAATGCTAATTCTAACAGTAAGAATAACCCTAATTCTGAATTTTAATCTAAGAATAACGCTAATCCTAACCCATAACATAAACATAACCCTAACCCTAAATTTAACTCTGTAACTCTAAACCTAACCTAATTTTAACATTCAACCTATTCCTGATCCTAACCCTAAAACTAATGTTAATCCAAACCGTAATTCTAACCCTAATGCTCACACTAACCCTAACCCTGAACCTAGCCCTAAACTAAGCTTATCCTTTCCCAATTTCTACCCTTTACCCTTATATTTACAATAACAATAACCATAAACCTAACTCTAAAACTAACACTAACCCTAACCCTTATCTAAACCTACCCTAATCCTAACCCTTACGATAAATCGACCCCTAACATAACTCTAACCTTAAAATTAATCCTAATACAAATGGTATGTCTAACCTCTACCCTAACCCTAACACTAAACCTTGCAGTTATGCCAACCCTAAAACTTAAGATAGCGCTAACCATAACCTTAACCCTAACTCTTACTCTAACCCTGACATAAACATAACCATAACCCTAAATATATATCTACCCCTAAATGAAACATAGCCGGAACCGTAAAGGTAACCCAACTCTAAATTAATCTGAACTCTAACCCTAACACTAATCCTAACTCTAAACTCTTACAATAACCCTAACCCTAAAACTAAAGCTAATCCTAACCCTAATTCTAACCGTAACTATAAAATTAACCATATCTCTAAATTTTACACTATCAACAATGCTAACCCTAACCTCTTACACTAACACTAACCCTAACCTGATAGTAACACTAAACTAACCCTAACCCTAACCCTAACTATAAACCTAACCATAAGCTAAACCTAACCTATACCTAACTGTAACCCTAACCCTAACCCTAACACAAATTCTAAATCTAACTTGTTAACATCAGTCTAACTCTAACCCTAACACTAAAATTACCCCTAATCCAAACCCTAATCTTCACTCTTACCTAAAACTAAAGATAATCCTAATCCTAAATCTAACCATAACAGTAGCAGTATAACTATCTCTAAATTTTACACTAACAATAACCTAAAACTTTACACCTTACCATAAACCTAATCATAACCATAACTTTAACTGTAAAACTAACCCTAAAACCAAATCTAAAGCTAACGCAAATCATAAGAGTAACCCTAATTATAACTATAACATTACTCCTCACCCTAATCCTAACCCTAACCCAAACCCAAACCCTAATCCTAACCACTTACCTTAATAGTAACCCAATCCCTAACACTAACCACTAACCCTAACCTTAACCCTATTCCTAATCCTGATACTACCCATAAAACTAATGCTAACATTAACCATATCCCTAATCATAACCCTAAATTTACCTCTAAAACTAACCCTAACATTAACCCTAACCATAAGACTAACCCTAACTCTAAATTTTATACTAACTATAACCAAAAACCTAACCCCTTACGCTAAACCTAATCCTAAGCATAACTTTAACTGTAAAACTAACCCTAATCCTAAACAAAACACTAAACCTAAAGCTAACCCTAACCCTGGTACACCTCAACTTAACCCATAACTTACCCCTAACCATAATACTAACCCTAAAAATAAAGCAAACCCAAACCCTAACACTAATCCTAACACTAAAATTTGCACTAACAATAAACTTGACCCTAACCTCTTATGCTAAAATTAACCCTAACCCTAAATTTAACATAAAACTAACCCTAACCTTAACGTTACCCTAACATTAGCCCTAACTCTAACCTATAGCTGACCCTAATCCTAACACTAACCCAGACCCTAACATAAACCTAAACCTAACCCTAACCGTAAAGTGAAACCTCCGTTTTAACTAAACATAAACTGAACTCTAACGGTAATACTACACCTAACCATAATTTTAAGCTAACAATAACTCTAACCCTAACACCATATCCTAAAACTAACCCTAAATCTAATGTTAAGTCTAAAACAAACCCTAACATGAACTCGAAGCCTGAAGCTAACGCTAAAAATCAAACTAATGCTAACCATAATTCTAAACTTAACCCTCACACTAACTTTAACCCTGATCCTAACCTTAACACTCAAGCTTATACTAACCCTAATTCTAAACCTAACCGTAAATTTTACACTAACAATAACTCTAAAAGTAACAGCTTACCCTAACCATAATCCTAAACTTAAAGCTAACTCTAACCCTAACACTAACCCTAACCTTAACACTAACCCTAACCTAAACTTAATCCTAACCCTAACCATAAACCTAACCATATATTAAACCTAATCCGAACCGTAACAGTAACCCTAACCCTAACTGAACCTAAACCCTAACTCTAACCCTAACATTAAACCTAACTTTAATCTCTTAACCTAATCCTAACCGTAACCCTGACTCTACGCTAAAACTAAAACTTATCATAAGCCTATTTCTAACCTTAACCATAGAACTAACCATAAGTGTGATCCTCATCGAAAAAACTAAAGCTAAACGCAAGCCTAATTCTAACCCTACCCATAAAGTTTACACTAACAATAAATGTAACTCTAACGGCATATCCTAATCCAATCGCTAAACCTAAACCCAACCTTAAACCTAAGGCTAACCCGAACACTAATCAAAACAAAAACCTTACCTTAACCATAAACATAAATATAAACCTACCCCTAAACTAAAAGTAACTTGAATACTAATGGCAACCTTAACCATAACCACACCCTAATGCTAACTCTAACATTAACCATAACTCTAACCTCTTACGTTAAACCTAACCATAACCATAAACCTAATCCTAGACGTAAAGCTAATGCGAATCCTAACGGTATCCCTACACTAACCCT
>NW_024353541.1:0-372 GCF_902729225.1 Pteropus medius
GCAGTCAAATCAAAACTGTCAGACCACATAGAACCACACATGACTTGGTCTTGTGGTATTGTTCTTCACTGACCCTTCATGAGTAAAGTCACTTCCATTCCCCCAACTTAGTGAGTAAGCGTGGTGGATATCTTTCCTTGTTTCTCCAGATACTTTCTTCACCATTTTCCCACATGCTGTCCTGGTCTTCTGGACTCAGATTGAGCACTGGATTTCACCAATCTGTAGCACCACCAGGATTTCAGAAGGAGGGAGGAGAGGCATGGAACCAAGTGAGGTCAGGCTATTTATTTTCTTAGCTCTTTCCTATGGGGTTAGCGAGGGCTGGACTTCTGAGTTCTCTAAACACACTGAGTTCCTTTTATCCCTAAA
>NW_024353542.1:0-6938 GCF_902729225.1 Pteropus medius
GCTTCTGCAACTTCTGTACCCAGTACCCGCAGACGACCGAGCACCGCCCTCAGAGCCCCGAGGCGCCGGGAGGGCCGTGAATTTGCCGCAAGTGAGCCGTATCTCGAAAGTCTGCAGTTCGGCTCAAAATGGACGTCACTAGAGAGCTTTTTGCCAGATCTACCATATACATATATATGCATATATATGTTCATCTATATGCATATATATGTATATGGTGGATTTTCGAAGAAAACCTGTGTGGACCCTTGTCTACCAGAGAAGACAGGCCGCTCCCAGCACCTCCACCTCCCGGAGTGTGGACACCGGGCGTTCCAGAACCACAATTCAGCATGATCTCTTTTCATGCCAGCGGCCCCGGGGCTCCTTCCTAAGGCCTCTGCTCCTTCCTGCTTTCCGCATTGGAAATCAGACTTCAGGGCGGAAGCAGACACCTCCCTCTCCCTCACCTTTCTGCCTGGGATGGTCGTAATGGTCCCCGTGGACGCATTCAAAATGAAGAAATGAAAGGCTCGAAGAGGTGATCGCAAAGCTCATAAGGCACGGAGGGCGAAATCAGACCCACAGCTGTCTGCAGTGTCCCCCCACTGACCTCTTTCCAGCGGGTGACGGCCTCCAGGGACGGAGGGGCCAAAGCCTCCCTGGGTCCGCTGTCTGTGGGTGGCCTGGAGCTCTGCACGAGGATACAGAGAGGAATGAGACGCCGTTTGTACCTCTGGGGCTCAAAGTGTCAGTGAGTGCTTCTGCAACTTCTGTACCCCAGTACCCGCAGACGACCGAGCATCGCCCTCAGAGCCCCGAGGCGCCGGGAGGGCCGTGAATTTGCCGCAAGTGAGCCGTATCTCGGAAGTCTGCAGTTCCGGCTCAAAATGGACGTCAGGAGAGAGCTTTTTGCCAGAGCTCCCCTAGATATAGCTATATCTATATCTGTATCTGAATCTATAGATATCTCTATATCTCTATCGCTCTCTCTTTCTCTTTTTCTCTCTCTCTCTCTCTCTCTATCTACCTATCTATCTATCTATGTATCTGTCTATTTCTCTCACTCTTTCTATCTATCTATCTATCTATCTATCTATCTATCTATCTGTATATATACATATATATATACATACATATATATAACCGCAGACGACCGAGCATCGCCCTCAGAGCCCCGAGGCGCCGGGAGGGCCGTGAATTTGCCGCAAGTGAGCCGTATCTCGGAAGTCTGCAGTTCCGGCTCAAAATGGACGTCACTAGAGAGCTTTTTGCCAGATCTACCATATACATATATGTGCATATATATGTTCATCTATATGCATATATATGTATATGGTGGATTTTCGAAGGAAACCTGCGTGGACCCCTGGTCTACCACAGAAGACAGGCCGCTCCTAGCACCTCCACCTCCCGCAGTGGGGACACGGGCGTTCCAGAACCACAATTCAGCATGATCTCTTTTCATCCCAGAGGCCCCGGGGCTCCTTCCTAAGGCCTCGGCTCCTTCCCGCTTTCCGCAGTGGAAATCAGACTTCAGGACGGAAGCAGACACCTCCCTCTCCCTCACCTTTCTGCCTGGGATTGTCGTAATGGTCCCCGTGGACGCATTCAAAATGAAGAAATGAAAGGCTCGAAGAGGTGATCGCAAAGCTCATAAGGCACGGAGGCGGAAATCAGACCCACAGCTGTCTGCAGTGTCCACCACTACCTCTTTCCAGCGGGTGACGGCCTCCAGGGGCGGAGGGGCCAAAGCCTCCCTGGGTCCGCTGTCTGTGGGTGGCCTGGAGCTCTGCACGAGGATACAGAGAGGAATGAGACGCCGTTTGTACCTCTAGGGGCTCAAAGTGTCAGTGAGTGCTTCTGCAACTTCTGTACCCCAGTACCCGCAGGCGACCGAGCATCGCCCTCAGAGCCCCGAGGCGCCGGGAGGGCCGTGAATTTGCCGCAAGTGAGCCGTATCTCGGAAGTCAGCAGTTCCGGCTCAAAATGGACGTCAGGAGAGAGCTTTTTGCCAGAGCTCCCCTAGATATAGCTATATCTATATCTGTATCTGAATCTATAGATATCTCTATATCTCTATCGCTCTCTCTTTCTCTTTTTCTCTCTGTCTCTCTCTCTCTATCTACCTATCTATCTATCTTTGTATCTGTCTATTTCTCTCACTCTTTCTATCTATCTATCTATCTATCTATCTATCTATCTATCTATCTATATACATATATATATACATACATATATATAACCGCAGACGACCGAGCATCGCCCTCAGAGCCCCGAGGCGCCGGGAGGGCCGTGAATTTGCCGCGAGTGAGCCGTATCTCGAAAGTCTGCAGTTCCGGCTCAAAATGGACGTCACTAGAGAGCTTTTTGCCAGATCTACCATATACATATATATGCATATATATGTTCATCTATATGCATATATATGTATATGGTGGATTTTCGATGAAAACCTGTGTGGACCCTTGTCTACCAGAGAAGACAGGCCGCTCCCAGCACCTCCACCTCCCCGGAGTGTGGACACCGGGCGTTCCAGAACCACAATTCAGCATGATCTCTTTTCATGCCAGCGGCCCTGGGGCTCCTTCCTAAGGCCTCTGCTCCTTCCTGCTTTCCGCATTGGAAATCAGACTTCAGGACGGAAGCAGACACCTCCCTCTCCCTCACCTTTCTGCCTGGGATGGTCGTAATGGTCCCCGTGGACGCATTCAAAATGAAGAAATGAAAGGCCGAAGAGGTGATCGCAAAGCTCATAAGGCCCGGAGGCCGAAATCAGACCCACAGCTGTCTGCAGTGTCCCCCAACTGACCTCTTTCCAGCGGGTGACGGCCTCCAGGGACGGAGGGCCAAAGCCTCCCTGGGTCCGCTGTCTGTGGGTGGCCTGGAGCTCTGCACGAGGATACAGAGAGGAATGAGACGCCGTTTGTACCTCTAGGGGCTCAAAGTGTCAGTGAGTGCTTCTGCAACTTCTGTACCCCAGTACCCGCAGACGACCGAGCATCGCCCTCAGAGCCCCGAGGCGCCGGGAGGGCCGTGAATTTGCCGCAAGTGAGCCGTATCTCGGAAGTCTGCAGTTCCGGCTCAAAATGGACGTCAGGGAGAGCTTTTTGCCAGAGCTCCCCTAGATATAGCTATATCTATATCTGTATCTGAATCTATAGATATCTCTATATCTCTATCGCTCTCTCTTTCTCTTTTTCTCTCTCTCTCTCTCTCTCTATCTACCTATCTATCTATCTATGTATCTGTCTATTTCTCTCACTCTTTCTATCTATCTATCTATCTATCTATCTATCTATCTATCTATCTATCTATCTATATATATACATATATATATACATACATATATATAACCGCAGACGACCGAGCATCGCCCTCAGAGCCCCGAGGCGCCGGGAGGGCCGTGAATTTGCCGCAAGTGAGCCGTATCTCGAAAGTCTGCAGTTCCGGCTCAAAATGGACGTCACTAGAGAGCTTTTTGCCAGATCTACCATATACATATATATGCATATATATGTTCATCTATATGCATATATATGTATATGGTGGATTTTCGAAGGAAACCTGTGTGGACCCTTGTCTACCAGAGAAGACAGGCCGCTCCCAGCACCTCCACCTCCCCGGAGTGTGGACACCGGGCGTTCCAGAACCACAATTCAGCATGATCTCTTTTCATGCCAGCGGCCCCGGGGCTCCTTCCTAAGGCCTCTGCTGCTTCCTGCTTTCCGCATTGGAAATCAGACTTCAGGACGGAAGCAGACACCTCCCTCTCCCTCACCTTTCTGCCTGGGATGGTCGTAATGGTCCCCGTGGACGCATTCCAAATGAAGAAATGAAAGGCTCGAAGAGGTGATCGCAAAGCTCATAAGGCACGGAGGCCGAAATCAGACCCACAGCTGTCTGCAGTGTCCCCCAACTGACCTCTTTCCAGCGGGTGACGGCCGCCAGGGACGGAGGGGCCAAAGCCTCCCTGGGTCCGCTGTCTGTGGGTGGCCTGGAGCTCTGCACGAGGATACAGAGAGGAATGAGACGCCGTTTGTACCTCTAGGGGCTCAAAGTGTCAGTGAGTGCTTCTGCAACTTCTGTACCCCAGTACCCGCAGACGACCGAGCACCGCCCTCAGAGCCCCGAGGCGCCGGGAGGGCCGTGAATTTGCCGCAAGTGAGCCGTATCTCGAAAGTCTGCAGTTCCGGCTCAAAATGGACGTCACTAGAGAGCTTTTGCCAGATCTACCATATACATATATATGCATATATATGTTCATCTATATGCATATATATGTATATGGTGGATTTTCGAAGGAAACCTGTGTGGATCCCTGGTCCACCAGAGAAGACAGGCCGCTCCCAGCACCTCCACCTCCCCGGAGTGTGGACACCGGGCGTTCCAGAGCCACAATTCAGCAGGATCTCTTTTCATCCAGAGGCCCCGGGGCTCCTTCCTAAGGCCTCTGCTCCTTCCTGCTTTCCGCATTGGAAATCAGACTTCAGGACGGAAGCAGACACCTCCCTCTCCCTCACCTTTCTGCCTGGGATGGTCGTAATGGTCCCCGTGTACGCATTCAAAATGAAGAAATGAAAGGCTCAAAGGGTGATCGCAAAGCTCAAGAGGCACGGAGGCCGAAATCAGACCCACAGCTGTCTGCAGTGTCCCCCAACTGACCTCTTTCCAGCGGGTGACGGCCTCCAGGGACGGAGGGGCCAAAGCCTCCCTGGGTCCGCTGTCTGTGGGTGGCCTGGAGCTCTGCACGAGGATACAGAGAGGAATGAGACGCCGTTTGTACCTGTAGGGGCTCAAAGTGTCAGTGAGTGCTTCTGCAACTTCTGTACCCCAGTACCCGCAGACGACCGAGCACCGCCCTCAGAGCCCCGAGGCGCCGGGAGGGCCGTGAATTTGCCGCAAGTGAGCCGTATCTCGAAAGTCTGCAGTTCCGGCTCAAAATGGACGTCACTAGAGCTTTTTGCCAGATCTACCATATACATATATATGCATATATATGTTCATCTATATGCATATATATGTATATGGTGGATTTTCGAAGGAAACCTGTGGACCCTGGTCTACCAGAGAAGACAGGCCGCTCCCAGCACCTCCACCTCCCCGGAGTGTGGACACTGGGCGATACAGAGCCACAATTCAGCATGATCTCTTTTCATCCCAGAGGCCCCGGGGCTCCCTCCTAAGGCCTCTGCTCCTTCCTGCTTTCCGCATTGGAAATCAGACTTCAGGACGGAAGCAGACACCTCCCTCTCCCTCACCTTTCTGCCTGGGATGGTCGTAATGGTCCCCGTGGACGCATTCTAAATGAAGAAATGAAAGGCTCGAAGAGGTGATCGCAAAGCTCATAAGGCACGGAGGCGGAAATCAGACCCACAGCTGTCTGCAGTGTCCCCAACTGACCTGTTTCCAGTGGGTGACGGCCTCCAGGGACGGAGGGGCCAAAGCCTCCCTGGGTCCGCTGTCTGGTGGTGGCCTGGAGCTCTGCACGAGGATACAGAGAGGAATGAGACGCCGTTTGTACCTCTAGGGGCTCAAAGTGTCAGTGAGTGCTTCTGCAACTTCTGTACCCCAGTACCCGCAGACGACCGAGCACCGCCCTCAGAGCCCCGAGGCGCCGGGAGGGCCGTGAATTTGCCGCAAGTGAGCCGTATCTCGAAAGTCTGCAGTTCCCGCTCAAAATGGACGTCATTAGAGAGCTTTTTGCCAGATCTACCATATACATATATATGCATATATATGTTCATCTATATGCATATATATGTATATGGTGGATTTTCGAAGGAAACCTGTGTGGACCCCGGTGTACCAGAGAAGACAGGCCGCTCCCAGCACCTCCACCTCCCCGGAGTGTGGACACCGGGCGTTCCAGAGCCACAATTCAGCATGATCTCTTATCATCCCAGAGGCCCCGGGGCTCCTTCCTAAAGCCTCTGCTCCTTCCTGCTTACCGCATTGGAAATCAGACTTCAGGACGGAAGCAGACACCTCCCTCTCCCTCACCTTTCTGCCAGGGGTGGTCGTAATGGTCCCCGTGGACGCATTCGAAATGAAGAAATGAAAGGCTCGAAAGGTGATCGCAAAGCTCATAAGGCACGGAGGCCGAAATCAGACCCACAGCTGTCTGCAGTGTCCCCCACTGACCTCTTTCCAGCGGGTGACGGCCTCCAGGGACGGAGGGGCCAAAGCCTCCCTGGGTCCGCTGTCTGTGGGTGGCTGGAGCTCTGCACGAGGATACAGAGAGGAATGAGACGCCGTTTGTACCTCTAGGGGCTCAAAGTGTCAGTGAGTGCTTCTGCAACTTCTGTACCCCAGTACCCGCAGACGACCGAGCACCGCCCTCAGAGCCCCGAGGCGCCGGGAGGGCAGTGAATTTGCCGCAAGTGAGCCGTATCTCGAAAGTCTGCAGTTCCGGCTCAAAATGGACCTCACTAGAGAGCTTTTTGCCAGATCTACCATATACATATATATGCATATATATGTTCATCTATATGCATATATATGTATATGGTGGATTTTCGAAGGAAACCTGTGTGGACCCCTGGTCTACCAGAGAAGGCAGGCAGCTCCCAGCACCTCCACCTTCCCGGAGTGTGGACACCGGGCCTTCCAGAGCCACAATTCAGCAGGATCTCTTTTCATCCCAGAGGCCCCGGGGCTCCTTCCTAAGGCCTCTGCTCCTTCCTGCTTTCCGCATTGGAAATCAGACTTCGGGACTGAAGCAGACACCTCCCTCTCCCTCACCTTTCTGCCTGGGATGGTCGTAATGGTCCCCGTGGACGCATTCAAAATGAAGAAATGAAAGGCTCAAAGAGCTGATCGCAAAGCTCCTAAGGCACGGAGGCCAAATTCAGACCCACAGCTGTCTGCAGTGTCTCCCAATTGAACTCTTTCCAGCGGGTGCCGGCCGCCATGACGGAGGGCCAAAGCATCCCTGGGTACGCTGTCTGTGGGCGGCC
>NW_024353543.1:0-311 GCF_902729225.1 Pteropus medius
CGGCTCCTTCCCGCTTTCCGCAGTGGAAATCAGACTTCAGGACGGAAGCAGCCACCTTCCTCTCCCTCACCTTTCAGCCTGGGATGGACGTAATGGTCCCCGTGGACGCATTCAAAATGAAGAAATGAAAGGCTCAAAGAGCTGATCGCCAAGGTCCTAAGGCACGGAGGCCGAATTCAGACCCACAGCTGTCTGCAGTGTCTCCGAAATGAACGCTTTCCAGCGGGTGACGGCCGCCATGGACGGAGGGGCCAAAGCATCCCCGGGTACGCTGTCTGTGGGCGGCCCTGACCCCTGCAAGAGGATGCAGA
>NW_024353544.1:0-315 GCF_902729225.1 Pteropus medius
TTTTTTTTTTTTTTTTTTTTTTTTTTTTTTTTTTTTTTTTTTTTTTTTTTTTTTTTTTTTTTTTTTTTTTTTTTTTTTTTTTTTTTTTTTTTTTTTAGGTTTCGATGAATTGTTTTCCTGAGTTTTCTCGTGGCTTGTTGAATTTCTTCAAAACTGCTGTTTTAAATTCAGCGAGGTCACAAAAGTCCGTGCCTTTGAGCTCAGTGTTCGGCAAGTTCTTTCCTTTGTGTGATGGCACGTTTCCTTGATTTTTCACGTCCCTTGCAGTTTTGCATTGATTTCACATTCGAAGTAGCAGACACCTCCTTAAGTCTC
>NW_024353545.1:0-5283 GCF_902729225.1 Pteropus medius
GTGAGCCGAATCTCGGAAGTCTGCAGTTCCGGCTCAAAATGGACGTCACTATAGAGCTTTTTGCCAAATCTACCATATACATATATATGCATATATATGTTCATCTATATGCATATATATGTATATGGTGGATTTTCGAAGGAAACCTGTGTGGACCCTGGTCTACCAGAGAGACAGGCCGCTCCCAGCACCTCCACCTCCCCGGAGTGTGGACACCGGGCGTTCCAGAGCCACAATTCAGCATGATCTCTTTTCATCCCAGAGGCCCCGGGCTCCTTCCTAAGGCCTCTGCTCCTTCCTGCTTTCCGCATTGGAAATCAGACTTCAGGACGGAAGCAGACACCTCCCTCTCCCTCACCTTTCTGCCTGGGATGGTCGTAATGGTCCCCGTGGACACATTCAAAATGAAGAAATGAAAGGCTCGAAGAGGTGATCGCAAAGCTCATAAGGCCCGGAGGCCGAAATCAGACCCCCAGCTGTCTGCAGTGTCCCCCAACTGACCTCTTTCCAGCGGGTGACGGCCTCCAGGGACGGAGGGGCCAAAGCCTCCCTGGGTCCGCTGTCTGTGGGTGGCCGGGAGCTCTGCACCCTGAGGATACAGAGAGGAATGAGACGCTGTTTGTACCTTAGGGGCGCAAAGTGTCAGTGAGTGCTTCTGCAACTTCTGAACCCCAGTACCCGCAGACGACCGAGCATCGCCCTCAGAGCCCCGAGGCGCCGGGAGGGCCGTGAATTTGCCGCAAGTGAGCCGTATCTCGGAAGTCTGCAGTTCCGGCTCAAAATGGACGTCTGTAGAGTGCTTTTTGCCAGAGCTTCCCTAGATATAGCTATATCTATATCTGTATCTGAACCTATAGATATCTCTATATCTCTATCTCTCTCTCTTTCTCTGTTTCTCTCTCTCTATCTACCTATCTATCTATGTATCTGTCTATTTCTATCACTCTTTCTCTCTCTCTCTCTCTCTCTCTCTCTATATATATATATATACATATATATATACATATATATACCCGCAGACGACCGAGCACCGCCCTCAGAGCCCCGAGGCGCCGGGAGGGCCGTGAATTTGCCGCAAGTGAGCCGTATCTCGAAAGTCTGCAGTTCCGGCTCAAAATGAACGTCATTAGAGAGCTTTTTGCCAGATCTACCATATACATATATATGCATATATATGTTCATCTATATGCATATATATGTATATGGTGGATTTTCGAAGGAAACCTGTGTGGATCCCTGGTTCACCAGAGAAGACAGGCCGCTCCCAGCACCTCCACCTCCCCGGAGTGTGGACACCGGGCGTTCCAGAGCCACAATTCAGCATGATCTCTTTTCATCCCAGAGGCCCCGGGGCTCCTTCCTAAGGCTTCTGCTCCTTCCTGCTTTCCGCATTGGAAATCAGACTTCAGGACGGAAGCAGACACCTCCCTCTCCCTCACCTTGCTGCCTGGGATGGTCGTAATGGTCCCCGTGTACGCATTCAAAATGAAGAAATGAAAGGCTCAAAGAGGTGATCGCAAAGCTAAAGAGGCACGGAGGCCGAAATCAGACCAGCAATAAGTGTCCCCCAACTGACCTCTTTCCAGCGGGTGACGGCCTCCAGGGACGGAGGGGCCAAAGCCTCCCTGGGTCCGCTGTCTGTGGGTGGGCTGGAGCTCTGCACGAGGATACAGAGAGAAATGAGACGCCGGTTGTACCTCTAGGGGCTCAAAGTGTCTGTGAGTGCTTCTGCAACTTCTGTACCCCAGTACCCGCAGACGACCGAGCACCGCCCTCAGAGCCCCGAGGCGCCGGGAGGGCCGTGAATTTGCCGCAAGTGAGCCGTATCTCGAAAGTCTGCAGTTCCCGCTCAAAATGGACGTCATTAGAGAGCTTTTTGCCAGATCTACCATATACATATATATGCATATATATGTTCATCTATATGCATATATATGTATATGGTGGATTTTCGAAGGAACCCTGTGTGGACCCTGGTCTACCAGAGAAGACAGGCCGCTCCCAGCACCTCCACCTCCCCGGAGTGTGGACACCGGGCGTTCCAGAGCCACAATTCAGCATGATCTCTTTTCATCCCAGAGGCCCCGGGGCTCCTTCCTAAGGCCTCGGCTCCTTCCCGCTTTCCGCAGTGGAAATCAGACTTCAGGACGGAAGCAGACACCTCCCTCTCCCTCACCTTTCTGCCTGGGATGGTCGTAATGGTCCCCGTGGACGCATTCAAAATGAAGAAATGAAAGGCTCGAAGAGGTGATCGCAAGCTCATAAGGCACGGAGGCCGAAATCAGACCCACAGCTGTCTGCAGTGTCCCCCCACTGACCTCTTTCCAGCGGGTGACGGCCTCCAGGGACGGAGGGGCCAAAGCCTCCCTGGGTCCGCTGTCTGTGGGTGGCCTGGAGCTCTGCACGAGGATACAGAGAGGAATGAGACGCCGTTTGTACCTCTAGGGGCTCAAAGTGTCAGTGAGTGCTTCTGCAACTTCTGAACCCCAGTACCCGCAGACGACCGAGCATCGCCCTCAGAGCCCCGAGGCGCCGGGAGGGCCGTCAATTTGCCGCAAGTGAGCCGTATCTCGAAAGTCTGCAGTTCCGGCTCAAAATGGACGTCATTAGAGAGCTTTTTGCCAGATCTACCATATACATATATATGCATATATATGTTCATCTATATGCATATATATGTATATGGTGGATTTTCGAAGGAAACCTGTGTGGACCCTGGTCTACCAGAGAAGACAGGCCGCTCCCAGCACCTCCACCTCCCCGGAGTGTGGACACTGGGCGATACAGAGCCACAATTCAGCATGATCTCTTTTCATCCCAGAGGCCCCGGGGCTCCTTCCTAAGGCCTCTGCTCCTTCCTGCTTTCCCCATTGGAAATCAGACTTCAGGACGGAAGCAGACACCTCCCTCTCCGTCACCTTTCTGCCTGGGATGGTCGTAATGGTCCCCGTGGACGCATTCAAAATGAAGAAATGAAAGGCTCGAAGAGGTGATCGCAAAGCTCATAAGGCCCGGAGGCCGAAATCAGACCCACAGCTGTCTGCAGTGTCCCCCAACTGACCTCTTTCCAGCGGGTGTCGGCCTCCAGGGACGGAGGGGCCAAAGCCTCCCTGGGTCCGCTGTCTGTGGGTGGCCTGGAGCTCTGCACCCTGAGGATACAGAGAGCAATGAGACGCCGTTTGTACCTCTAGGGGCTCAAAGTGTCAGTGAGTGCTTCTGCAACTTCTGAACCCCAGTACCCGCAGACGACCGAGCATCGCCCTCAGAGCCCCGAGGCGCCGGGAGGGCCGTGAATTTGCCGCAAGTGAGCCGTATCTCGGAAGTCTGCAGTTCCGGCTCAAAATGGACGTCTGTAGAGTGCTTTTTGCCAGAGCTTCCCTAGATATAGCTATATCTATATCTGTATCTGAAACTATAGATATCTCTATATCTCTATCTCTCTCTCTTTCTCTATTTCTCTCTCTATCTCTATCTACCTATCTATCTATGTATCTGTCTATTTCTATCACTCTTTCTCTCTCTCTCTCTCTCTCTCTCTCTCTATATATATATAAATATACATATATATATACATATATATACCCACAGACGACCGAGCACAGCCCTCAGAGCCCCGAGGCGCCGGGAGGGCCGTGAATTTGCCGCAAGTGAGCCGTATCTCGAAAGTCTGCAGTTCCGGCTCAAAATGGACGTCACTAGAGAGCTTTTTGCCAGATCTACCATATACATATATATGCATATATGTTCATCTATATGCATATATATGTATATGGTGGATTTTCGAAGGAAACCTGTGTGGACCCTGGTCTACCAGAGAAGACACGCCGCTCCCAGCACCTCCCCCTCCCCGGAGTGTGGACACCGGGCGTTCCAGAGCCACAATTCAGCATGATCTCTTTCATCCCAGAGGCCCCGGGGCTCCTTCCTAAGGCCTCTGCTCCTTCCTGCTTTCCGCATTGGAAATCAGACTTCAGGACGGAAGCAGACACCTCCCTCTCCGCCACCTTTCTGCCTGGGATGGTCGTAATGGTCCCCGTGGACGCATTCAAAATGAAGAAATGAAAGGGCTCGAAGAGGTGATCAAGAAGTCTATAAGGCCCGGAGGCCGAAATCAGACCCACAGCTGTCTGCAGTGTCCCCCTCAACTGACCTCTTTCCAGCGGGTGACTCCGCCTCCAGGACGGAGGGGCCAAAGCCTCCCTGGGTCCGGGCCAATCTGTGGGTGGCCTGGAGCTCTGCACCAGGATACAGAGAGGAATGAGACGTCGTTTGTACCTCTAGGGGCTCAAAGTGTCAGTGAGTGCTTCCGCAACTTCCGTACCCCCGTACCCGCAGACCACCGAGCATCGCCCTCAGAGCCCCGAGGCGCTGGGAGGGCCGTGAATTTGCCGCAAGTGAGCCGTATCTCGGAAGTCTGCAGTTCCGGCTCAAAATGGACGTCATTAGAGAGCTTTTTGCCAGATCTACCATATACATATATATGCATATATATGTTCATCTATATGCATATATATGTATATGGTGGATTTTCGAAGGAAACCTGTGTGGACCCTGGTCTACCAGAGAGGACAGGCCGCTCCCAGCACCTCCACCTCCCCGGAGTGTGGACACTGGGCGATACAGAGCCACAATTCAGCATGATCTCTTTTCATCCCAGAGGCCCCGGGGCTCCTTCCTAAGGCCTCTGCTCCTTCCTGCTTTCCCATTGGAAATCAGACTTCAGGACGGAAGCAGACACCTCCCTCTCCCTCACCTTTCTGCCTGGGATGGTCGTAATGGTCCCCGTGGACGCATTCAAATGAAGAAATGAAAGGCTCGAGGAGGGGAATGCAAAGCTCATAAGGCACGGAGGCGGAAATCAGACCCACAGCTGTCTGCAGTGTCCCCCACTGACCTCTTTCCAGCGGGTGACGGCCTCCAGGGACGGAGGGGCCAAAGCCTCCCTGGGTCCGCTGTCTGTGGGTGGCCTGGAGCTCTGCACCCTGAGGATACAGAGAGCAATGAGACGCTGTTTGTACCTCTAGGGGCTCAAAGTGTCAGTGAGTGCTTCTGCAACTTCTGTACCCCAGTAGCCGCAGACGACCGAGCATCGCCCTCAGAGCCCCGAGGCGCCGGGAGGGCCATGAATTTGCCGCAAGTGAGCCGTATCTCGGAAGTCTGCAGTTCCGGCTCAAAAAGGGACGTAAGTAGAGTGCTTTTTGCCAGAGCTTCCCTAGATATAGCTATATCTATATCTGTATCTGAAACTATAGATATCTCTATATCTCTATCTCTCTCTCTTTC
>NW_024353546.1:0-553 GCF_902729225.1 Pteropus medius
TTAGGTTTAGGGTTAACTTAGATTTAGGGATAGGGTTAGGGTGAGTGTTAGAGTTCTGATTTAGTTTTCCCTTAAGAGTTAAGGTTAGGAGTACGGTTAGGGTTAGGGTTATGGTCAAGTTTAGGGTTAGGGTTAGATTTAATGTTAGGGTTACGGTTAGGGTTAGGGTTAGCGTTAGGTTTAGTGTTACTATTGGGTATGGTTAGGGTTAGGTTTTGCATGAAAATGAGGATGAGAATGATGGTGAGGGTGACGGTGAGGATTTGCTTTAGGGTTAAGGTTAGGGTTAGGCTTAACTATAGGGTTAGTTTTCGGTTTAATTTAGGATTAGCGTTTGAGATAGAGTTAAGGGTACGATTAAAGGTAGGATTTTGTTTAGTGTAAGGGTTAGGGTGTGGGTGAGGGCGAGTTCAGATATACTATGAGAGTTTGGTTTAGCGTTACAGTTAGTGTTAAGGGTAGGTATAGGGTTAGGTTTAAATTAGGTTTAGGGTTTAGGGTTAGGGTTAGAATTAGGGTTTAGAGTTAGAGCTAGGATTATGGTTAGGGTTAA
>NW_024353547.1:0-395 GCF_902729225.1 Pteropus medius
ACATACATGTACATCTCCTATCCAACTTGGGTGCTCTTTTTCTCTCTTAGCACTCACCACTAATATACTACATAGTTTACTCATTTATTTATTCATTCATTCGTTCATTCATCTGTCTCATTAGAATGTAAACTCTACAACGGTAGAGACTTGATTTATTCGCAATTGAGTCTTTAGTGCCTAGAACAGGTACTCTAAAATATTTGTTGAATGAATGCCTTTTTGTACCATTTGTATCTACCATCAGATGCTCTTGTACAAATCTAGTACCTGCTTGGCATATAGTAGTCAGTTAGTATAAATGAATAGGCCCATTATATATATAATATTATATATATTATAATATATATTATATATATATTATATATATTATAATATATATAATGGGCCTATAT
>NW_024353548.1:0-569 GCF_902729225.1 Pteropus medius
GACCTACGCGTGACGCCAGCACCGACCATGGCCGGGGGAAGCTGCCCACCCACCCCCGTGGGCCCGGGGCGTGCGGCCAGCACCCGGCCTGCCCGTGGACAGGATGGCCGCTCTGGCCCCCGCGCCCGCTGCAGCGCAGGCCGCCGGCCACCGGCACTGCGGCTGCACTCGGCGTGTCCAAGCTCCAACGCGGCCGCCTGGCCGTCCTCCAGCCCCTGCGGCCACCACGGCCGCAGCCGGCCCACGGCGCGGGGCGCAAAGGCCGACCCACCTCGGACCTCGGGCGCCCTGTGAAGGACGGTGGCGCCATCTCTGGCTCGGGGGGCAGTTTCCACCTTCACCTCATTTCTCATTTTATTTTTTATTTCATTTTGCTTCATCTGTTTACATCTCATCTGACTTTATTACTCCGTTTCATTTGGTTGGACTTCATTTTGCGTCTTGTTTTCATGTGCGTGAGCTGACGGCCAGTGTGGTGACAATCGATTGTCAGCGCCGAGACAGCGCCCCCCCGCCCCCGGGACTCCCGCTGCGGACTTGGGGGACGCTGCACCCCGCAGGCGGGGAGG
>NW_024353549.1:0-645 GCF_902729225.1 Pteropus medius
TAGTCATCCGAGACAGGTGAAGGAGCTGGAACCGCCTGGGAAAGCCAGTGGTTTTAAACAGACACCTTCTTCAGACGACTCTGTGTCTGTCATTGTGCAAAAGACCAGTGCAGTGGCAGAGAGCGTCGGAGAAGCTGCAGAAAAGTCCTGACAGCCTGGGCTCCAGCTGAGCGGCCACCTATGGACACAGACGTCCCCTCAGTTATGGGTTACAGTGACGGTTGTGACTCTGGCCCCCTAACAGCATCGTCTTCTTCATCTGAAAATAACGGGGCTCCCGGGCTCACCCCAGGATGGAACACCCGAGGGGCCGGAGGTGCGCCTCCGGTGAGGTGGGGTGAGGTATTCTGGCCTCGCACCACAGATACTGTAACGGGCATGTCATCGCAGGGGACAGGACACTGCGCTCACGATGGAGCGACTTCCGCTGACTTGGGATTGCAGGGGTCTATGCATCAGGAGATGCTGGGGATGCTTTTGGTGATGCGACCTGCGCAAGTGGGGTGCGAAACAGCACGGGCAGAAAGGACACTGATTTATTGTGGGTTTGCCTATCTGCCGGTTACAAAAACATTTTCCACCATTTAAAACGGGCTTTATTTCCGGAATCCCCGCCCTTTCTTTGTGAAGCAGTTAGCGCTCACC
>NW_024353550.1:0-318 GCF_902729225.1 Pteropus medius
CGCTGCGCTGCCAGGAGGAGAACTACCTGCCGGCGCCCTGCCAGTCCGGCCAGAAGCCGTGCGGGAGCGGGGGCCGCTGCGCCGCCGCCGGCATCTGCTGCAACGATGGTGCGTGGCCCCTGGCCGGGGCCGGGGCCGGGGCCGGGGCCGGGGCCGGGGGCGGGTGGTGCTGGCGTCGGGGACGGGCGGCGGTGGTCCTGGGGGCCTGTGAGGATCTGGTCCGCCCGCGCGCTCAGCCCCTGCTCTCTGCAGAGAGCTGCGTGACGGAGCCCGAGTGCCGGGAGGGCGCCGGCTTCCACCGCCGCACCCGCGCCAGCG
>NW_024353551.1:0-395 GCF_902729225.1 Pteropus medius
GTAGCTTTGGCAAAAAGCTCTCTGGTGACGTCCATTTCGAGCCAGAATCGCAGACTTCCGAGAAAAGGCTCTCTTGCGGCAAATGCACAGCCCTCCCGGGGCTTCGGGGCTCTGTGGGCGATGCTCGGTCATCTGCGGGTACTGGGGTACCGAAGTTGGAGGAGCACTCACTGACACTTTAGCTCCTAGAGGTACAAACTACGTCCCATTCGTCTCTGTATGCTCTTGCAGGGTTCAGGGCCACCCACAGACAGCGTACCCAGGGATGCTTTGGCTCCTGCGTCCATGGCGGTCGTCACCCGCTGGAAAGAGTTCAGTTTGGAGACACTGCAGACAGCTGTGGGTCTGAATTCGGCCTCCGTGCCTTAGGAGCTTTGCGATCAGCTCTTTGAGCC
>NW_024353552.1:0-627 GCF_902729225.1 Pteropus medius
CTACACTTCCTGGACTCCTTTGCAGCTAAACATGTCCATGTGACTAAATTCTAGCAAACAGAATTTAGTGAAGTGATAAGTGCATCTTCCAGATTGTACCCTTAAAAGGAAAGGAAAGTGGTCTCCCCTTCCTGCTGACTGGAATATGGAAATGGCCGTAGGAACCACAAGAGGAAGCCTCGTACATGTTAAGAACAGCAGAATAATAGAAAAAGCCTGAATCCCTGACACTATAAATCCACCATATCAGCCTTGGATTGTCAACATGCACACTACTAATTGAAAGAAACCTTCTTTTAGATTAAGCTGTTGTTACTGGCCTTTCTTGTAGCAGCCAAATAAATATAATAACTAATACAGAATTGGTACCCAACAGTAAAGCTCCAGGAAGCAAGGATCCAGATATCACAGGCCAGAAAGCTGATTATTCTTCACATATCAAAGCAAAAAAGTTGGTAAAACATCACCTGTGACACTCAGAAGGCAGACCATGTGCTGAAAGCACCTATAATTAAAGGGAAAAACCAAGTATGTCCTAAACATTGGTGTATGTGGCTTCTTTTTCAGGAACCTCCAACAAAAGAGAGATGAGCTCCAGAGGAGTGAGACCATGCACAAGCAGAGCTG
>NW_024353553.1:0-531 GCF_902729225.1 Pteropus medius
AAAGCACCAGTTTGTGGGAGATTGGAGGCATGGAGATTACTCGCTTGAGGCAGAGTATGTAAGCACACAGAAAGGACTTGGAACTCACTGAAATGCGCATTCTTCTGCCTTTAGAGCGATGATTCTGCCACATCACTGTAGAAACAGCGAACACATCCAGCGCGCCCGTGTGCCAGGCCCTGAACACTACACACTTACACGTCGTAGTTGATTGTAGTCTATGAGGTAGGTGCTATTATTATCCTCAGAGATCCAGAGAAGTTAAACTTGTGTGAGGTCACACAGCCGGCAGGGTGGGTATGCTTTCCAGTCCGGGCCGAGCCGGCCCGAAGCCCTTGCTCTGAACTGCTGTACTGTACCCACCACTACACCGACGTCGTTTGATTGTGCTTTGTTTTTTAAATCTATGTGCTATACTTACGTCCTTTGATTTCTTCTCCCTGGTCTTCTGTTGTCGCTTTAAGTTCATCTGCTCGGTTAGCTATACACACTGCTTCAAATTGGCTGAGAGATTTACAAGAAAAATAATTT
>NW_024353554.1:0-1034 GCF_902729225.1 Pteropus medius
TCTTTCCCTCAATATACTTTCTAGTGCTTTCTGTCTGTTTTCCTCACTGTGCTGTAACCATCTGTCACATGACTGCCAAGTATGTCAAATCTGGCTACTACCACAGAGGAGATGAATTTTCACTTATTGGGTTTTCAGTTTTTTAAAACACTAAAGTTTACATGAAGCCACTAAAATTAGAAAATTTATAGCATGCTGGTGGAGAAAAGAAATGGGCTTTAAAATAATTCATTTGTGTTCTGATACTTGTCACGAGAATTCTTCTCCACTCCCTCAAAACAACACGCTCCTTCGACAAGTCATATTCCCTTGAACTATTTCACCTAATAAAAATATTAACATCCTCTCACTGGATCAGCTGGAGTATAGAGATACTCCTTAAAGATGATCCGAGTACCTCACTTTTTCTCCAGGAGACCAGGGGCTTCTATGTTGTCATCACCGTATCCTCAGCTCCTGGAACAGAACCAGGTACAAAGGAAGTATCTGACAAATACTCCGGTAAATGAGACAATCGATTCACTGGGAACTTTTTGTTTCATGAGTCCCTCTGCATGGTATAAACTTCTGAGAGTTTCTGGAAGACATCCCAGTTTTCAAATAACCCTGGCCTGGGGAAACTGATATATATTGCCCATAGCCCACCAATCCAGTATTTACCTTTTAGCAGTTTTCCCTTCTTAGCAACATTCCAGATACAAATTGCGTTAAAAATTCACTTTATTTCCTCCACTTAGCTTCTTTTGTTCCTTTGACACGACAGAGAACCTTAAGGATATTTGGGTTAACATAAGATTACGCCTCTGCATCGATGCACATATTTAATACCATCAACATATCAGGTCTTCCCAGTCTCAGCATCTATACGATTTCTCAGTATTTACTTTTCAGACATAAAACGAGCTAGAAATTTGGCTCCAATCTTTTACACATAGAACAGCTCACCTTTCTCCTACTGGTTTCCTGGGACATAAAGTAAGATGTAATTGACCACTGAAGGCGTGACCACACTCACTGCATTCACGGGGTTTCTG
>NW_024353555.1:0-507 GCF_902729225.1 Pteropus medius
TCCATCATTTAATAAAATAGCAAAACCAAAAGTAATTTAAATTTTAAAACTTCAGATAAAATGAATGCACACTTTTAAAACTTGAAAATGTATTTTTATATAGAGAGAGATATTAACAACATATTGAATAAAAAATATAAAAGCAGATAAAACAAAAAATGCATAATGATCCCCCTTTAAACATTGTTTTATAGATAGATGTAACAATACAATATATATATGCCTCTGAAAGGATATTTATCAAAGTGTTGACAATGGTCGTTGCTAAATGTTAGAACTTATTTTGTCCCTCTGGTTGTCTCATACTTGATGATGTTATTTTCTAATTTTTCTATATGCACAAAATCTGTAGTATTTTTATTTAACACACTCATTTCAAATTGTATCAGCACATCACCTATACCATACCTAACATGTAGTAGGTATTTAATAAACATTTTTTTCTAATTCTGTCAGAAAATAACAGTACATAGCATTTATTGAGTGCTTATTATGTGTCAAGCACTG
>NW_024353556.1:0-6973 GCF_902729225.1 Pteropus medius
TCCCATGACCCGATAACTGAAGCACCAAGAAGAAGCGAGGCGATGCACATTGGATCTCAGAACTTTGTGAGCATATTCAAAGGAAAGATCTGAACACTCATCACCAGCACCTGGGTTAATTCTGGTTTGGAGCTGAATACGGTGAGTAAGCAAGAGTTGCCAGAAGAGAGGAGACAGGTATCACATATGTGAATTGTTTATTTACAAAAGTTTCCATTTAATATTTTCAGACCACAGTCCACCGAATGTAACATACCGCTGTGAGCCACACCGCTCATGAGTGGGGAAAACTGTCTCGTCTCATCTGATCTTCAGAAAACCCTAAGAGTGGAGTTGCTGTTGTGTTCCCTGCTTTGTAAAGAGGATCAGAGTTGATGGCATTTGCCCGAAATCCTACAGGAATGTGACTTGAAATCGGATCACATGTCCCTTTTGCCCTTCTCCCTAATGCCTTCTGTATGCGTTGTATTTTTACTAATTTGGACAAATGACAGTCTTAAACCTGAGATTACACATCAGTGTTGGAGTTGCTGAGCTCAATCCGTTTGTTGATGGCAGAAGAAAATGAATGCCACATTGTCTTGGTGTATGTGAATGATTTCTATCCCAGACCACTGAGCAGCTCCGGTTCCTGCAGGTGCGGCAAATGATCTAGAAGGGAATGCAAGTAGAGAGAGGAGCAGTTCCCTCCCTCCCCCTCCCACTATTTGCCTGAGTCCCAGGGCCTGATTGGTTAGGCAGCTAGAAGTGTCATCCCGCCTCACAATGACCTTCAGAGCCGAGTCATCACAACTGTTGATATGAGCCAAGGCCTGGCAACAAGCACTTGGGTTACTTCGTCATCAGGTCTGAGAATTGTAACTGAGATGCTGCTGGAGAGAAAGTAGATATTACCTATGTCTGGGGACTGTCTGCTGCGCTGCTTCTCTGTTCCCTGGACATTCAGCTCTCTTGGCCTCAGCACTCTTCATAGGCTTTAGCAAAATCTCCGCACTGAAAACTTCTCCCGTGGGAGCAGTTACCAAAATGTCCTAACGGTGTTCTTGTGTTTCAGCAGGTTAACTGGGCAGTGGTCAGCGATGCTGGCTTTCAGATCTGATCACTCAGAGAGATTCGCAAGGGAACTCGGTCTCAGGTGGGGTTTTATTTCTCTTTCTCCATCTCTAGATAAAACCTGGGCCATGGCACTTAAACTGCTACTTCTGGAAAAGGCCAATTCCCTGATATGGGCTATTTGATTGTAGAAAACAGGACTATGGGTGGTAACAATCCTCAAGCCACTTGACCTTGAAAGTCTCTGGTACAGAACAACGATATTGTTATTTTTCAAATGTGACACCTGTTGGTATTGCCCAGAGATACGGCATGGAGTTTTACAGAATGGGTTGGGAATAATGGAAGCACATGGCTTGGTGTCCTGTAGAGTGAACCTGTCGAATTTCATTTCATATTTCTGATGCAATATAACTTACTTACATGTGGCTATCGGACCGCTGCCTTAAGTGAACCTCTCTGTAGAAGAAGCAAGTCATTCATGAGATAATTTGCGAAAGAATAGATACAACTTCAACATGCAAAAGAAGACGTTATATACTCCTGTAAGAATGAGGTATGAAATAACAAATAAGTCTATGCATTCAGTGAAAACATAGTCATGAACACCAACAGAAGTTTGCCATGAGTGAGGAGATTACTCAGTACACGGTAGAGAACACGTTTGGGAATAACCATGATAGCGGTCTTTCCCTACGATATATGAACATCTAGGCTATCGATGTAACAACTAAAACAGGGATTGACACTCTGTCAATGGAAAAGAATAGATCAGGAAACCGACCCATGTTCATGACAAAAGGAAAATAAGAATAATCTTGGCATTTCAAGTCAGACGATGCTGTCAGAGCAATCTCTTGTGATTACTACTGGAAGAAATTGTGTGTGTTGGGGAGGAGCCAGGAGAAAGACGCCCCTGTGTCGACTGGATTAAGTGGGTCACATCATCCTTCTCAGGCTTTCGCGGTTGAGCTGTCTTCCGGGCACGTCTGTGTCGTCGAACAATCGTGGATAGAGGACGTTCCGATGTCATTCCCAACAAGCCCTCGCCTAGCCCCAAGAGGGCCGATAAACACATAAAAGGCTTAAAATCTAAACAAACCCACAAACAACCCCAGAACCTATAACATATCTAAGCTGAAGGATTCATGGCAAGTACAGAAATTGTAAACCATTATGAGGAAACCATGCCAACTAACAGATGGAGAAGAAAATTCCCTTTAAATTTATGCATGTTTTTAGCCTGCTTGATAATAATTTATTGAGGAAAAAGGTTTCTTTGGATGCAAAATCATTGGGTAAAGGATAGTAGAAAACAATGACTTTGACACACGCTCCGATTACTTGGGGATTTTAAAGAGGATATCATCCGTAGATTACCATGGAGAAATCGTGAGACTCCTTCATCTTTAACTCCAATGTCGTAATCAAGGAATGGAAGACGAATTAAAATTGGAATAAACTTTTCACAAACATCGCTATTGTGTAATTAGAAAAAGCACCCAAGTTTGGATGCCTTCTAGATGATATTAGATTATGAAGACCATAACACTAAGTGTATTTTATAATCGTTGATTTGGAACCAGGTGCAAAGGATGACACTGTTACCGGAGAGCGGGATCCTCTCCCGGCACGTCATCACATTCTTGATGTTTCAGACCACAGTCCACCAAATGTAACATGCCGCTGTGAGCCACACCGCACATGAGTGGGGGAAACTCGTCTCATCTGATCTTCAGAAACTCCCAAGAGTGGAGTTGCTGTTGTGTTCCCTGGTTTGTAAAGAGGATCAGAGTTGATGGCATTTGCCCGAAATCCCACAGGAATATGACGGGAAATCGGATCAACTGTCCCTTTTGCCCTTGTCCCTAATGCCTTCTGTATGCGTTGTATTTTTACTAATTTGGACAAATGACAGTCTTAAACCTGACATTACACATCAGGGTTGGAGTTGCTCAGCTCAATCGGTTTGTTGATAGCAGAAGAAATTGAATGCCACATTGTCTTGGTGTATCTGCATGTTTTCTATCCCAGACCACTGAGCAGCTTCGGTTCCTGCAGGAGCGGCAAATGATCTAGAAGGGAACGCAAGTAGAGAGAGGAGCAGTTCCCTCCCTCCCCCTCCCACTATTTGCCTGAACCCCAGGGCCTGATTGGTTTGGCAGCTAGACGTGTCATCACGCCTCACAATGACCTTCAGAGCCGAGTCATCACAACTGTTGATATGAGCCAAGTCCTGGCAACTAGCACTTGGGTTACTTTGTCATCAGGCCTGAGAATAGTAAGGGATATGCTGCTGGAGAGAAAGTTGATATTACCTATGTCTGGGGACCGTCTGCTGGTCTGCTTCTCTGTTCCGTGGACATTCAGCTCTCTTGGCCTCAGCACTCTTCATAGGCTTTAGCAAAATCTCCGCACTGAAAACTTCACCCGTGGGGGCAGTTACCAAAATGTCCTAACTGTGTGCTTGTGTTTCAACAGGTTAACTGGGCAGTGGTCGGCGATGCTGGCTTTCAGAACTGATCACTCAGAGAGATTCGCAAGGAACTCGTTCTCAGGTGGGGTTTTATTTCTCTTTCTCCATCTCTAGCTAAAACCTGGGCCATGGCACTTAAACTGCTACTTCTGGAAGAGGCCAATTCCCTGATATGGGCTATTGGATTGTAGAAAACAGGACTGTGGGTAGTAACAATCCTCAAGCCAGATGACCTTGAAAGTCTCTACTACAGAACAACGATATTGTTATCATTCAAAAGTGACGACTGTTGGTATTGCCCAGAGATACGGCATGGAGTTTTACAGAATGGGTAGGGACTAATGGAAACACATGGCTTGGTGTCCTGTAGAGTGAACCTGTCGAATTTCATTCCATGTTTCTGATGCAATGTAACTTACTTACATGTGGCAATCGGACCGCTGCCTTAATTGCACGTCTCTATAGAAGAAGCAAGTCAGTCGTGAGATAATTTGCGAAAAGAATAGATACAACTTCAACACGCAAAGAAGACCTTATATACTCCTGTAAGAATGAGGTATGAAATAACAAATAAGTCTATGCATTCAGTGCAAACATAGTCATGAACGCCAACAGAAGTTTATTATGAGTGAGCAGATTACTCAGTACACGGAAGAGAACACGTTTGGGAATAACCATGATAGCGGTCTTTCCCTACGATATATGAACATCTAGGCTATCGATTTAACAACTAAAACAGGGATTGATACTCTATCAATGGAAAATAATAGATCAGGAAACAGACCCATGTTCATGACAAAAGGAAAAAAAGAATAATCTTGCATTTCAAGTCAGACGATGCCCTCAGAGCAATCTCTTGTGATTACTACTTTAAGCAATTGTGTGTGTTGGGGACGAGCCAGGAGAAAGACGCCCCTGTGTCGACTGGATTAAGTGGGTCACATCATCCTTCTCAGGCTTTCGCGCTTGAGCTCTCTTCCGGGCACGTCTGTGTCGTCGAACAATCGTTGATAGAGGAAATTCCGATGTCATTTCCCAACAAGCCCTCACGTAGCCCCAAGAGGGCCGATAAACACATAAAAGGCTTAAAATCTAAACAATCCCACAAACAACGCCCCAACCTATAACATATCTAAGCTGAAGGATTCATGGCAAGTGCAGAAAATGTAAACCATTATGAGGAAATCATGCCTACTATCAGATGGACAAGAAAATTCCCGTCTTAATTATCCACATTTTCAGCCTGCTTGATAATAATTTATTGAGGGAAATGGTTTCTTTGGATGCAAAAAAATTGGGTAAACGATCGTAGAAAACAATGACATTGACACACGCTCCGATTTCTTGGTGATTATAAAGAGGATAGCATCCGTTGATTACCATGGAGAAATCGTGAGACTCTTTCATCTTTAACTCCAATGTCATAATCAAGGAATGGAAGACAAATTAAAATTGGAATAAAATTTTCACCAACATCGCTATTGTGTAAGGAGAAAAAGCACCCAAGTTTGGATGCCTTCTAGATGATATTAGATTATGAAGACCATGACACTAAGTGTATTTTGTAATCGTTGATTAGGAACGAGGTACAAAGGATGACACTGTTACCGGAGAGCGGGATCCACTCCCGGCACGTCATCCCATTCTTGATGTTACAGACCACAGTCCACGAAAAGTAACATACCTCTGTGAGCCACACCGCACATGAGTGGGGAAAACTGTCTCGTCTCATCTGATCTTCAGAAACCCCTAAGAGTGGAGTTGCTCTTGTGTTCCCTGCTTTGTAAAGAGGACCAGAGGTGATGGCATTTGCCCGAAATCCCACAGGAATGTTACGGGAAATCGGATAACCTGTCCCTTTTGCCCTTGACCCTAATGCCTTCTGTATGCGTTGTATTTTTACTAATTTGGACAAATGACATTCTTAAACCTGACATTACACATCAGGGTTGGAGTTGCTCAGCTCAAACGGTTTGTTGGTGGCAGAAGAAAATGAATGCCACATTGTCTTGGCGTATGTGCATGTTTTCTATCCCAGAACACTGAGCAGCTTCGGTTCCTGCAGGAGCGGCAAATGATCTAGAAGGGAACGCAAGTAGAGAGAGGAGCAGTTCTCTCCCACCCCCTCCCACTATTTGCCTTAGTCCCAGGGCCTGATTGGTTAGGCAGCTCGACGTGTCATCACGCCTCACAATGACCTTCAGAGCCGAGTCATCACAACTGTTGATATGAGCCAAGGCCTGGCAACAAGCACTTGGGTTACTTCGTCATCAGGCCTGAGAATAGTAAGGGAAATGCTGCTGGAGAGCAAGTAGATATTACCTATGTCTGGGGACCGTATGCTGCTCTGCTTTCTGTTCCCTGGACATTCAGCTCTTTTGGCCTCAGCACTCTTCATAGGTTTTAGCAAAATCTCCACAGTGAAAACTTCTCCCGTGGGATCAGTTGCCAAAATGTCCTAACGGTGTTCTTGTGTTTAAACCGGTTAACTGGGCAGTGGTCAGCGATGCTGGCTTTCAGATCTGATTACTCAGAGAGATTCGCAAGGGAACTCGGTCTCAGGTGGGGTTTTATTTCTCTTTCTCCATCTCTCGATAAAACCTGGGCCATGGCACTTAAACTGCTTCTTCTGGAAAAGGCCAATTCCCTGATATGGGCTATTTGCTTGTAGAAAACAGGACTGTGGGTAGTAACAATCCTCAAGCCACATGACCTTGAAAGTCTCTGGTACAGAACAACGATATTGTTATCATTCAAATGTGACGCCTGTTGTTACTGCCCAGAGATAGGGCATGGAGTTTTACAGAATGGGTAGGGACTAATGGAAGCACATGCCTTGGTGTCCTGTAGAGTGAATCTGTCGAATTTCATTTCATATTTCTGATGCAATATAACTTACTTACATGTGGCAATCGGACCGCTGCCTTACGTGCACGTCTCTATAGAATAAGCAAGTTAGTCGTGAGATAATTTGCGAAAAGAATAGATACAACTTCAACACGCAAAAGAAGACGTTATATACTCCTGTAAGAATGAGGTATAAAATAACAAATAAGTCTATGCATTCATTGCAAACATAGTCATGAACGCCAACAGAAGTTTGCCATGAGTGTGCAGATTATTCAGTACACGGAAGAGAACACGTTTGGGAATAACCATGAGAGCGGTCTTTCCCTACGATATATGAACATCTAGGCTATCGATTTAACAACGAAAACAGGAATTGACAATCTGTCAATGGAAAAGAATAGATCAAGAAACAGACCCATGTTCATGAGAAAAGGAAAAAAAAAATAATCTTGGCATTTCAAGTAAGACGATGCCCTCAGAGCAATCTCTTGTGATTACTACTGAAAGCAATTGTGTGTGTTGGGGAGGAGCCAGGAGAAAGACGCCCCTGTGTCGACTGGATTAAGTGGGTCACATCATCCTTCTCAGGCTTTC
>NW_024353557.1:0-571 GCF_902729225.1 Pteropus medius
AGTATGATCCAGTAACTTTGACATACATTAAGTGAGAGTGATTCATAACAAACATCTCTCTTGAAAATAAATGATAATAGAAAATCCAGATCAAGGCCTCCAGGTCCCTTTCAATGAAGGAATGAGACTTATCTACTCATGACTACAAATTCTCTTTTTACTTGGGAAGAGAATTCTATGCCTATGAATATAAGAGATCAACTTTCATGACTAATAAAGTGGACTTTTATTAGCAGTAAGAATACACGTGCATCGTGTGTGTATGTGTGTTTGTGTGTATGTATGTGTGTGAATGATTGGGTAATATGTCAACCTCATATATGGCTGACATATACAATCTACACATAAATAGTATATATATATATATATACATATATATATATATATAAAATAAACTATCTTTTCATTCAACAGATGTTTACTGAACACCTACTATGTACCAGCAGCCACTGTTCTAGGCCCGAAGAGTGTAATGGTGAACATAGCATAGGGAGTTCTTATTTTTATGGATTTAATATTATAGCAGAGGAAGATTAAATAAATAGATAAGATTTAATAAACTTTACAAGGG
>NW_024353558.1:0-7195 GCF_902729225.1 Pteropus medius
ATCTATCTATCTATCTATCTATCTATCTATCTATCTATCTATCTATGTATCTATGGATTTCTCTCTCTCTTTCTATATATATATTTATATATATATGGTGATTTTTATAACAAAAGGCTGTGTTTTCCTTAGGCATTTGAGATCAGACAGGCCGCTCCTAGCACCTCCACCTCCCCGCAGTGTGGACACCGGGCGTTCCAGAGCCACAATTCAGCATGATCTCTTTTCATCCCAGAGGCCCCGGGGCTCCTTCCTAAGGCCTCGGCTCCTTCCCGCTTTCCGCAGTGGAAATCAGACTTCAGGACGGAAGCAGACACCTCCCTCGCCCTCACCTTTCTGCCTGGGATGGTGGTGATGGTCCCCGTGGACGCATTCAAAATGAAGAAATGAAAGGCTCAGAGAGCTGATCGCAAAGCTCCTAAGGCACGGAGGCCGAATTCAGACCCACAGCTGTCTGCAGTGTCTCCCAGCTGACCTCTTTCCAGCGGGTGACGGGCCCCATGGACGGAGGGGCCAAAGCATCCCTGGCTACGCTGTCTGTGGTTGGCCGTGAACCCTGCAAGAGGATACAGAGACGAATGAGACGTACTTTGTACCTCTAGGAGCTCAAAGTGTCAGTGAGTGCTCCTCCAACTTCGCTACCCCAGTACCCGCAGATGACCGAGCATGGCCCACAGAGCCCCAAGGCCCCGGGAGGGCTGTGCATTTGCCGCAAGTGAGCCTTTTCTCGGAAGTCTGCGATTCTGGCTCAAAATGGACGTCACCAAAGAGCTTTTTGCCAAAGCTACCATATACATATATATGCATATATATGTTCATCTATATGCATATATATGTATATGATGGATTTTCGAAGGAAACCTGCGTGGACCCCTGGTCTACCACAGAAGACAGGCCGCTCCTAGCACCTCCACCTCCCCGCAGTGGGGACACCGGGCGTTCCAGAGCCACAATTCGGCATGATCTCTTTTCATCCCAGAGGCCCCGGGGCTCCTTCCTAAGGCCTCGGCTCCTTCCCGCTTTCCGCAGTGGAAATCAGACTTCAGGACGGAAGCAGACACCTCCCTCGCCCTCACCTTTCTGCCTGGGATGTTCGTGATGGTCCCCGTGGACGCATTCAAAATGAAGAAATGAAAGGCTCAGAGAGCTGATCACAAAGCTCCTAAAGCACGGAGGCCGAATTCAGACCCACAGCTGTCTGCAGTGTCTCCCAGCTGACCTCTTTCCAGCGGGTGACGGCCCCCATGGACGGAGGGGCCAAAGCATCCCTGGCTACGCTGTCTGTGGGTGGCCGTGAACCCTGCAAGAGGATACAGAGACGAATGAGACGTAGTTTGTACCTCTAGGAGCTCAAGTGTCAGTGAGTGCTCCTCCAACTTCGCTACCCCAGTACCCGCAGATGACCGAGCATCGCCCACAGAGCCCCAAGGCCCCGGGAGGCTGTGCATTTGCCGCAAGTGAGCCTTTTCTCGGAAGTCTGCGATTCTGGCTCGAAATGGACGTCACCAGAGAGCTTTTTGCCAAAGCTACCATATACATATATATGCATATATATGTTCATCTATATGCATATATATGTATATGGTGGATTTTGGAAGGAAACCTGCGTGGACCCCTGGTCTACCACAGAAGACAGGCCGCTCCTAGCACCTCCACCTCCCGCAGTGTGGACACCGGGCGTTCCAGAGCCACAATTCAGCATGATCTCTTTTCATCCCAGAGGCCCCGGGGCTCCTTCCTAAGGCCTCGGCTCCTTCCCGCTTTCCGCAGTGGAAATCAGACTTCAGGACGGAAGCAGACACCTCCTCGCCCTCACCTTTCTGCCTGGGATGGTCGTGATGGTCCCCGTGGACGCATTCAAAATGAAGAAATGAAAGGCTCAGAGAGCTGATCGCAAAGCTCCTAAGGCACGGAGGCCGAATTCAGACCCACAGCTGTCTGCAGTGCCTCCCAACTGAAGTCTTCCCACCGGGTGACGGCCGCCATGGACGGAGGGGCCAAAGCATCCCTGCCTACGTTGTCTGTGGGTGGCCCTGAACCCTGCAAGAGGATACAGAGACGAATGAGACGTAGTTTGTACCTCTAGGAGCTCAAAGTGTCAGTGAGTGCTCCTCCAACTTCGCTACCCAGTACAAGCAGATGACCGAGCATCGCCCACAGAGCCCAAGGCCCCGGGAGCGCTGTGCATTGGCCGCAAGTGAGCCTTTTCTCGGAAGTCTGCGATTCTGGCTCAAAATGCCCGTCTGTAGAGTGCTTTTGCCAGAGCTCCCCTAGATATATCTATATCTATATCTTTATGTGTATCTATAGATATCTCTATATCTATCTATCTATCCATCTATCTATCTAACTATCTATCTATCTATTTATCTATCTATCTATCTATCTATCTATGTATCTATGGATTTCTCTCTCTCTTTCTATATTTATATTTATATATATATGGTGAATTTTATAACAAAAGACCGTGTTTTCCTTAGACATTTGAGATCAGACAGGCCGCTCCTAGCACCTCCACCTCCCCGCAGTGTGGACACCGGGCGTTCCAGAGCCACAATTCAGCATGATCTCTTTTCATCCCAGAGGCCCCGGGGCTCCTTCCTAAGACCTCGGCTCCTTCCCGCTTTCCGCAGTGGAAATCAGACTTCAGGACGGAAGCAGACACCTCCCTCGCCCTCACCTTTCTGCCTGGGATGGTCGTGATGGTCCCCGTGGGCGCATTCAAAATGAAGAAATGAAAGGCTCAGAGAGCTGATCGCAAAGCTCCTAAGGCACGGAGGCCGAATTCAGACCCACAGCTGTCTGCAGTGTCTCCCAGCTGACCTCTTTCCAGCGGGTGACAGCCCCCATGGACGGAGGGGCCAAAGCATCCCTGGCTACGCTGTCTGTGGGTGGCCGTGGACCCTGCAAGAGGATACAGAGACGAATGAGACGTAGTTTGTACCTCTAGGAGCTCAAAGTGTCAGTGAGTGCTCCTCCAACTTCGCTACCCCAGTACCCGCAGATGACCGAGCATCGCCCACAGAGCCCCAAGGGCCCGGGAGGGCTGTGCATTTGCCGCAAGTGAGCCTTTTCTCGGAAGTCTGCGATTCTGGCTCAAAATGGACGTCACCAGAGAGCTTTTGCCAAAGCTACCATATACATATATATGCATATATATGTTCATCTATATGCATATATATGTATATGGTGGATTTTCGAAGGAAACCTGCGTGGACCCTGCTCTACCACAGAAGACAGGCCGCTCCTCGCACCTCCACCTCCCCGCAGTGTGGACACCGGGCGTTCCAGAGCCACAATTCAGCATGATCTCTTTTCATCCCAGAGGCCCCGGGGCTCCTTCCTAAGGCCTCGGCTCCTTCCCGCTTTCCGCAGTGCAAATCAGACTTCAGGCCGGAAGCAGACACCTCCCTCGCCCTCACCTTTCTGCCTGGGATGGTCGTGATGGTCCCCGTGGACGCATTCAAAATGAAGAAATGAAAGGCTCAGAGAGCTGATCGCAAAGCTCCTAAGGCACGGAGGCCGAATTCAGACCCACAGCTGTCTGCAGTGCCTCCCAACTAAAGTCTTCCCACCGGGTGACGGCCGCCATGGACGGAGGGTCCAAAGCATCCCTGGGTACGCTGTCTGTTGGTGGCCCTGAACCCTGCAAGAGGATACAGAGACGAATGAGACGTAGTTTGTACCTCTAGGAGCTCAAAGTGTCAGTGAGTGCTCCTCCAACTTCGGTACCCCAGTACAAGCAGATGACCGAGCATCGCCCACAGAGCCCAAGGCCCCGGGAGCGCTGTGCATTGGCCGCCAGTGAGCCTTTTCTCGGAAGTCTGCGATTCTGGCTCAAAATGCACGTCTGTAGAGTGCTTTTTGCCAGAGCTCCCCTAGATATATCTATATCTATATCTTTATCTGTATCTATAAATATCTCTATATCTATCTATCTATCCATCTATCTATCTAACTATCTATCTATCTATCTATCTATCTATCTATCTATCTATCTATCTATCTATCTATGGATTTCTCTCTCTCTTTCTATATATATATTTATATATATATGGTGATTTTCATAACAAAAGGCTGTGTTTTCCTTAGACATTTGAGATCAGACAGGCCGCTCCTAGCACCTCCACCTCCCCGCAGTGTGGACACCGGGCGTTCCAGAGCCACAATTCAGCATGATCTCTTTTCATCCAGAGGCCCCGGGGCTCCTTCCTAAGGCCTCGGCTCCTTCCCGCTTTCCGCAGTGGAAATCAGACTTCAGGACGGAAGCAGACACCTCCCTCGCCCTCACCTTTCTGCCTGGGATGGTCGTGATGGTCCCGTGGATGCATTCAAAATGAAGAAATGAAAGGCTCAGAGAGCTGATCGCAAAGCTCCTAAGGCACGGAGGCCGAATTCAGACCCACAGCTGTCTGCAGTGTCTCCCAGCTGACCTCTTTCCAGCGGGTGACGGCCCCCATGGACGGAGGGGCCAAAGCATCCCTGGCTACGCTGTCTGTGGGTGGCGTGAACCCTGCAAGAGGATACAGAGACGAATGAGACGTAGTTTGTACCTCTAGGAGCTCAAAGTGTCAGTGAGTGCTCCTCCAACTTCGCTACCCCAGTACCCGCAGATGACCGAGCATCGCCCACAGAGCCCCAAGGCCCCGGGAGGGCTGTGCATTTGCCGCAAGTGAGCCTTTTCTCGGAAGTCTGCGATTCTGGCTCGAAATGGGCGTCACCAAGAGAGCTTTTGCCAAAAGCTTTACCATATACATATATATGCATATATATGTTCATCTATATGCATATATATGTATATGGTGGATTCCCGAAGGAAAACCTCGTGGACCCCTGCTCTGCCTGAAGACAGGCCGCTCCTCGCACCTCCACCTCCCCGCAGTGTGGACACCGGGCGTTCCAGAACCACAATTCAGCATGATCTCTTTTCATCCCAGAGACCCCGGGGCTCCTTCCTAAGGCCTCGGCTCCTTCCCGCTTTCCGCAGTGGAAATCAGACTTCAGGGCGGAAGCAGACACCTCCCTCGCCCTCACCTTTCTGCCTGGGATGGTCGCGATGGTCCCCGTGGACGCATTCAAAATGAAGAAATGAAAGGCTCAGAGAGCTGATCGCAAAGCTCCTAAGGCACGGAGGCCGAATTCAGACCCACAACTGTCTGCAATGTCTCCCAGCTGACCTCTTTCCAGCGGGTGACGGCCCCCATGGACGGAGGGGCCAAAGCATCCCTGGCTACGCTGTCTGTGGGTGGCCCTGAACCCTGCAAGAGGATACAGAGACGAATGAGACGTAGTTTGTACCTCTAGGAGCTCAAAGTGTCAGTGAGTGCTCCTCCAACTTTGGTACCCCAGGACCAGCAGATGACCGAGCATCGCCCACAGAGCCCCAAGGCCCCGAGAGGGCTGTGCATTTGCCGCAAGTCAGCCTTTTCTAGGAAGTCTGCGATTCTGGCTCGAAATGGACGTCACCAGAGAGCTTTTTGCCAAAGCTACCATATACATATATATGCATATATATGTTCATCTATATGCATATATATGTATATGGTGGATTTTCGAAGGAAACCTGCCTGGACCCCTGCTCTACCACATAAGACAGGCCGCTCCTCGCAACTCCACCTCCCCGCAGTGTGGACACCGGGCGTTCCAGAGCCACAATTCAGCATGATCTCTTTTCATCCCAGAGGCCCGGGGCTCCTTCCTAAGGCCTCGGCTCCTTCCCGCTTTCCGCAGTGGAAATCAGATTTCAGGACGGAAGCAGACACCTCCCTCGCCCTCACCTTTCTGCCTGGGATGGTCGTGATGGTCCCCGTGGACGCATTCAAAATGAAGAAATGAAAGGCTCAGAGAGCTGATCGCAAAGCTCCTAAGGCACGGAGGCCGAATTCAGACCCACAGCTGTCTGCAGTGTCTCCCAGCTGACCTCTTTCCAGCGGGTGGCGGCCCCCATGGACGGAGGGGCCAAAGCATCCCTGGCTACGCTGTCTGTGGGTGGCCGTGAACCCTGCAAGAGGATACAGAGACGAATGAGACGTACTTTGTACCTCTAGGAGCTCAAAGTGTCAGTGACTGCTCCTCCAACTTCGCTACCCCAGTACCCGCAGATGACCGAGCATCGCCCACAGGGCCCCAAGGCCCCGGGAGGGCTGTGCATTTGCCGCAAGTGAGCCTTTTCTCGGAAGTCTGCGATTCTGGCTCGAAATGGACGTCACCAGAGAGCTTTTTGCCAAAGCTACCATATACATATATATGCATATATATGTTCATCTATATGCATATATATGTATATGGTGGATTTTCGAAGGAAACCTGCGTGGACCCCTGGTCTCCCACAGAAGACAGGCCGTTCCTAGCACCTCCACCTCCTCGCAGTGTGGACACCAGGCGTTCCAGAGCCAAAATTCAGCATGATCTCTTTTCATCCCAGAGGCCCCGGGGCTCCTTCCTAAGGCCTCGGCTCCTTCCCGCTTTCCGCAGTGGAAATCAGACTTCAGGACGGAAGCAGACACCTCCCTCGCCCTCACCTTTCTGCCTGGGATGATCGTGATGGTCCCCGTGGACGCATTCAAAATGAAGAAATGAAAGGCTCAGAGAGCTGATCGCAAAGCTCTAAAGGCACGGAGGCCGAATTCAGACCCACAGCTGTCTGCAGTGTCTCCCAGCTGACCTCTTTCCAGCGGGTGACGGCCCCCATGGACGGAGGGGCCAAAGCATCCCTGGCTACGCTGTCTGTGGGTGGCCGTGAACCCTGCAAGAGGATACAGAGACGAATGAGACGTACTTTGTGCCTCTAGGAGCTCAAAGTGTCAGTGAGTGCTCCTCCAACTTCGCTACCCCAGTACCCGCAGATGGCCGAGCATCGCCCACAGAGCCCCAAGGCCCCGGGAGGGCTGTGCATTTGCCGCAAGTGAGCCTTTTCTCGGAAGTCTGCGATTCTGGCTCAAAATGGACGTCACCAGAGAGCTTTTTGCCAAAACTACCATATACATATATATGCATATATATGTTCATCTATATGCATATATATGTATATGGTGGATTTTTGAAGGAAACCTGCGTGGACCCCTGGTCTACCACAGAAGACAGGCCGCTCCTAGCACCTCCCCCTCCCCGCAGTGTGGACACCAGGCGTTCCAGAGCCACAATTCAGCATGATCTCTTTTTTATCCCAGAGGCCCCGGGGCTCCTTCCTAAGGCC
>NW_024353559.1:0-343 GCF_902729225.1 Pteropus medius
GGTCTCTCTGTATTATTTCTTACAACTGCATGTGAATCTCAAAATAAAAAGTGTAAAAGTACAACTCCTGTTACAATAAAAAAAATTCATCTATACAAAGGTACAAATGAAAATATGGATCTTTTGAATAGACAAATTTGAAGATTACAGTAATCCAAAAGGATTTCTTTTAAGCTTCCACTTATAAGTATATGTGATAGATAGGTAGGTAGGTAGGTAGGTAGGTAGGTAGGTAGGTAGGTAGATAGATAGATAGATAGATAGATAGATAGATAGATAGATAGATAGATGGTTAGATAGATAGAAATAATAGATTATATATAGATGTATATAACAGATTACT
>NW_024353560.1:0-2450 GCF_902729225.1 Pteropus medius
TCCGATGAAAACAATGAACAAAGAAATTGCTTTCCAGCGCCCTGTCCTGTCCACAACGAGGATCGAAAAGAGGCGGTAACACACGCAGAAAGCCATCGACTATTTGCTGGGGCATATTCGTCCCGACTGCGGTCCTGAGGCCCAGGTAACGGCGGTGTGCCCTGCGTAGATGGCAGCCCCCACGACGGACCCGCACATGCTTGTGGCATCGCCAAGATTTCCGACAGCCAGGCTGGCGAGAAGTGTCGACGATGGGCAGAGCGCCCCGTGTCCGGCTGAGCGGGACGGCCGCGCCCCACCCCAGCAAGTGCCGCGGCGTGAATGAAAACACACCCCGGCGGACAGTGTGTCTGTCACGTTGTCCCCACCGAGTGTCGGGACGTCACCAGCTGACGACCATTATGGAATCGAATAATTCCATTCAACTGACCAATAACACTCTTCAACGTCCTGGGCACTTTGGCATAGATTAAAATTTTTTAAAATGAACAAAAGGGCAACAGAATAGAAATAACAGAAATGGTCGGCCATGAACGCGCCCGATCCCGTCTGATCTCCGAAGCTCAGCAGGGTCGGGCCTGGTCAGTGCTTGGATGGGAGACCACCTAGGAAGACCAGGTGCTGTAGGCGTAAAAAATAAAAATTAAGAAATTTAAAAAATAAGGGATCGTAAGCTGACAAGGTCCTTGCAATCTGTGAGGTCAACCAAGGGTGGCTTTGCCTAAAAAAAAAGAAAAAGAATTATAAACATTGGTGGCTGCAAAGGATCGTGGGCAGTGGGGGATGGGATTAAAAATGGAGCATAAGGCACATTTACGACAGTGTTTTTCTTCTGTGTGACACAGTGGCCGTGGCTGCATGTCCTCATCCGCGTGTCAGAACCCACAGGATATGGAGCACAAAGGCCGAAGCATCCCGTAAGCTACGGAACTCACTTACTAATAATGAAGGCAATATTGGCTCATGAATTCTGACACCGGACGTTAAAAACAGGGGGACTCGTGCTCGTGGCAGAGGACAGAGAGGGTCGTTTCTTAGACGTCTGTCATGTCGGCAATGCCTGACGAAGTCGTTCATTCTGGGGACGTAGTCTGGAAAATGTCTAGGGGAGAGGGCCGTGGTCAGCATCTTCCTGCCTCTGCCTCCGTTCCGGAAGGAGCCTGGGCAGGGAGCATGCTCACCGTGTCTGCCCTCAGCCCGGTGTCTGTCACAGCAAGCTGTAATGGCATAGTCGCCTCTCTCCATCCTCGGTGGGGACAGTGAGCTCGGCATCACATCTGCCTCCGTCACAGGTCGGGGGTCAGACACTACCCATGGGTCCCGTTGGCATGGGCGCCCGTTGAGGTGTTTTGAAGGACAGACGAAAAATGCTCTTCGGAGGCGTCCGTGACCATCCTGCTAATATCAAAAAACAAAAAACAAAAAACATCTTGCTATCTGCTACAGTCAGGGCGTGCAACGCTCCAGACAAAGCCACAGGGGCCTTGGGACAAGCAAGAGCCCATGCTAGGGGGACGATGACAGAGATAAACCCACGAAGCTTCAGATGGGAAGGAGCCGATAAACCCAGAGTCAACAGGATGTGGTGACTGACTCAGCTCGAAAAACGAGAAGAAAGGCCGAGATGGCTTCTGATTAGGACCTGACAGGATTGAGCAGAAGCGTGTGTCATTATTTTTTTCAGGGAACCGCCTGATTGGGTGGAGCCCCCGGCGATGAATTCCCGGGTCACGGTGCCCACTCTGCAAAATCGGTTTCCGAGTCTGAGCATTGACGAGCGACGAGTGGGAATTGAATGGGTCGTCCAACGATCACTTTAAAATCCCATCGCGTTATCACCTCGTTGAGAGAGTTTACGTTTCCCTGCTTTGCTGTTGAAGAGCTCTTGTGTTTCGCCAAATAGCCTTCCGGAGTCTTTCGGTTATTGGTTGAATGTGAGATTATGTTATGAGCCTGTGAAAATCATAAAAACGCGTACTCATAACATAAACGGCAGATTATAGTTTTAGAATAGCTTTGCATGACGCTTTTAATCTTTTACCTGTTTTTTTCTGCAATGGTGTTTTCTTCTCAAGCTGACATGCAGAAGTTTTTTCTATATTATGAATACTCATCTGTCCATTACCGACTGCAAATACATTCTCTCCCTCTGTCTTGTCTTTTTACTCTTTTATTAGAATCCTGAGGCAACGAAGTGCCTAGTTTTAATGCAGAATGCATCATTTTTTTTTTTTTCCTTCAGGGTTTCTGCTTGTTTCTTGCTTCAAAAAACCCTATTCTTCCACACGGTCGTAAATATATTTGCTCATATGTTCTTATAAAAAGTTGAAGGTCTTGCCTTTCATACCCAACTGGCTCATTTGATAGGTTTGGTTTGGAAGTACGGTTTGGTCCCTAGGCATCACCGAGTGTCCCAGCATCACAGTCAGCAGGTCACCGTTTTTCCGAGG
>NW_024353561.1:0-10492 GCF_902729225.1 Pteropus medius
TTTCTCGCAGAATAAGATGAGAACCTTTCCGGGGACACAGGTTATAGTTTCACAAATACTTTTTTCATGACAGTCTAAGTATAGATGAGAGGAAAAGGACTCGCAGCGATTCTAAATTCTACCAAAGCCCACAGAAATAGATCAAGAAGGCTGACAGGGTAAACAAAAATAATGTTTATTTCTGCTAATGGAAGATTGTGATCTCTCAGCTACAGAAGTTTCCAGGAGCTAGCAGTAACCCGGCCATTAATTTTCCTGCCACCATAACAAGATGAAAGTTTTATAGTTTTCTGAAATCAATTTTAAGTGCGCAGAAAGAGGCAGAACCTGGGACCTAAGGAAGACTACAGAATCTTCAAACTCCTTCCTTCACGCAGAACTATCCAATTAGCATATCTGTGGAAAGAGCTGTTAGCCTGGGGAAGATGCAGGCTGGAATTAAGGTAGAAGTGATTCCCTCTGTTATATGTAGACTAATAGACCATATAGCTTTAGTTCCTCTATAACATGAAGCAAAAAACAGATACATGCATGTTCAGTACTCCTCACCCTCACTATGCTACACCACTGAATTTAAAAAAAAGAATTTTTCTCACCGAGCCGTGTCCTCTGCTGTGTCATCTGAAGACAGACAGCACCTCTCCCCACACTTGGCACTCCTGTCCAGATTTGGGACAATTGGATCTGGGACACTTCTCCTTACTTTTTCTTTTCACCTGGGTCTGTGGTGCAGCTCCCAGGGGCTGCTGAGATACAAGGACTGCCTCACACAGTGGCGCCACTGGAAGCCTCAAGAAGCTTCTTCCAGCCTGCTGAAAAGGCAGAGCATATATGATGTGGCCTCACACTAGATCACATGAGTGTGATATGAGGGTGGGGTGTCCACGCATGCTCACGTGGGGTCACATGGTGGTCCACGTGGGATGGAGACTAAGCCCGGAGCATCCAGAGGACCAGGTCTGGAGTAAGGCCAACCCAACTCTACTATGATTGGTGAATCGCCCCAAGATCAAACCTTGGCTACTCCTCACCGGCTCTCAACAGGACCCTCAACCTGACCCTGGCCCCACCCTCCAATACCCGTACCTTGCGCCTTTTCCAGGCCAAGCGGCGGATAGCTAATGGTGAGAAGGCGCAGATTATACCCACGTTGTGCGGGATGCGTGCCTGGGAGGAATACTTCGGCACAAGGACAACCAGTCTGTCCCCAGTCCTCCACCCCGGCCGAGGAGTTTGTTCAGCCACAGGTGTTAAAGACATCCTTCTTGACCAGGCTTTGGCAAATAGGGTTTTTCAAGCGTAAACTTTTATTGTAGAACACTTAGCAGAATTGTGTACATTGGTTAACCCGAATTACTTAATAATTTTTAATAACTAAATCAGGCTTTTAAACTTAATGATATAAAAGTATAAGAATGTTAAAGATGCTTATGAGTCATTTTCAGAACGTCTATAGTTGCTCCTGTGCCAAATCATGCTCTTCTAATTAAGCTTGCTGCATTTCAAAATAGGAGCGACTGAGAGAAATGTGAATTTATTTATCATGGCATTTTGTTTTCTCTTATGCTTAATTATAGGGTCCCCTTGACTTAGCAACACCTAATTCAAAAATCATTAGTGGGGGACCATAGGCAGTGCCTGAAGAGATGTCACGGTGGACCACTGCCGGAGAGTAGAGCCATCGTGAAAAGTTGTTCTCTGCTGCCATCTAGTGGACATTTTGGTAATATCAGCCTAGTGTATATCCTCATTAAGTTTTTCTCTGCTGCCATCTTGTGTGCATTTTGGGAAGATACCCGTGTGTACATCACCATGAATACTTATTTTCTGCTGCCGTCTCGTGCGCATTTTGAAAATAACACCTAGGTGTATTCATCCCAAATATCTATTTTCTACTGCCATCTGGTGGGTTTTTAAGGAATAACACTTGAGTGGTTGTCATCATGAATTTTCATTTTCTGCTGCCATCCAGTGCGAATTTGGGGAGTGCCGCCACAGTGCCGGTTATGAAAAAATATTTAAGTGTTATCCCATGCGCATTTTATAAATAACACTCACGGGCATGTCATCATAAAATGTTTTTGTCTGTTGTCAATTCGTGAGCCTCTTGTTACAAACAAAGATTGCGTGTCTTGAAACATTGTTTCTGCTGCCATCTTGTGGGCACATTGAAAATACAACCAAGTATATTTCATCATAAAAATTTATTTTCTGCTGCTATCTTGTGTGAATTTGAGGAATAAAATCTGAGTGTAGTTCAGATACAAATTCGTTTTCTACACCCATCCTGTGTGCATCTCGACAATTATACTTAGGTGTCATTTTCAAAATACCCACGAGATGGCAGCAGAGGAAAACTTTTCATGATGACATGCCCTGGGTTTTATTTTCAAAATGAACATGAAAAAGCGGCAGAAATAACTATGGACACCCCTGTCATGTTATTCCCAAATTGCCCACCAGATGGCAACAGAGAATGAATATTCATACTGACCTACACTTGATGACCTATAGTCAGGTGTTATTCCCAAAATAAACACGAGATGGCAGCAGAGGATAACGAATAACGTTTCATGACCTAAAGTCTGGTGCTATTCCCAAAATGCACACGAGATGGCAGCAGAGAAGAGCGGTTCTCTGCCTTAAGGGCTCTGCCCACCATTAAAATAAGAGTCCAGACCCTTCGTACTTAGTTCACTTTGAAATAACTCCTGTCCTTCACATATCTCTTCTCACCTACTGCTTCTGTTTGTCAGATGAGGAAGGAAAATTATTATATACATTTTACAGGTATTTAAACTGAAGATTGATTCTAACATAATTCTACGTCCAGGACACCACACTCACAACGGATCCTGGACAGAGTAATCCAAATAGTCTTTGCAGCTTTGAGTTGAATCCCGGTCATTCTATTTGAAGAAAATCTACACATAACCTAATGGTCCAGCTTGCCATATACTCACTCGAGCTGCTTTTTGTTGTGAGACTTGTACAGGCAGCTGGGGATAGGGATGGGTGGGGAGGATGAAGGTGGCTCAGCCCATCACAGGAGTACAACCAGCACCAGATTCTTATAACGGCGACTTCCCCACTTCTACACGCTGCCATCCTCTGGCCTTTTAAGTTTGTTCTTGTTCAAGCCAGAGCACTGGCCTACTCTTGCCCATGTTCCCTTCCTCTGAGGTCTCAACCTGTCCCTCCTCTGTTCTCGATCACCTCAGGCCTTGCAGGACCCAGAGCACCAGGGACACCCACTATGTTCCCAATGTGGGCCCCAAGGCTGTAAGCTCCTCCTAGCTGGCAAGCCCTCTGGGTCCTCCAAACACACCCCTGGTGGCAGCGATGAGATGAAACTGGAATCTGATTTGTACAGTCTGTTCATTCCCCCTGAGTAACAGAAAAAGCAGACTCTACCCATAAAATATATTTTGCATTTACACTCTCACCCCATTTTTGTTCCTTTATAAAACACATTTTCTTAGAGACTTTTATACCAAAGTGTTTTCTGCAAAATAAAAATTCAGTAATAAGATTTCTTTCAATTAGATTTAATTCTGTGCACAAAGATGTGTCCTTGAAGAGTGCTGTATGTAAAATGAGGTGAGCAGTCTGCTGCTTCTTTGAAGTCTGGGGAGAGAAGGGCAGAGCAAACCTGATATCACTGTTGCTTTCATGGTGTGCTCAGTTTTCCCACCTTTATCTCCAGACTCAAGGATGGGGAATGAAGACAACACAAATCTCACACTTCAAAACGTCCACACTGCAAACCCAGGTTTTTACAGCAGCCAAGATTTAGAGACTTGGATGAAAAAAGGGGGGATAGCAGGTAGCTAGAAGAAAGTATCGTGTGTCTGGAGCAGCCTGCCTTCTCCAACTGTCAGAAACAAGCACCAGCTGCAGCCGGTCTCTCTGTTTGGGATGGGGATCAGCAGAAGCTGTACTGGCCTGGGGGCTGGAGCAGGGCCATGGCACCATCTGCCAGCTGTCTGTGGTGCCAGCTCCTAGTCCTGAGCTGAGGTTAAACCATCGTCTTATTGATTGTATATTCACTATGTCAGGCACTGTGCTTAGTGCTTTGGGTGACTATATTCTCTCCTATTTTGTTTTATTTTTTTAAACCACTTTTATGAAGGTATGCTTGATATACAAAAAGCTGTACCTGATTAATGTATGCAACTTGATGAGCTTGGAGATCTCACCTGTGAACCATCCCCACCCATATAGTATGCCATAAACATATCCGTCCACCTACAAAAGTTTCCTCACACCCTCTTTATTTATCATTATTATCATCATTATTTGTGTGTGTGGTGAGAACCATAAAATTCATCCCCTTAGCAAATGTCAACTGTACAATGCAGTATTGTTAGCTGTAGGTACCATGATGTAAAGTAGACCCAGAATTTATTCATCTCGCATAACAAACTTTCTACCCTAAATAACACATTGAGCATTACCAGCGAGACCAAGCCCAAGCTGCTAGCACTACAGCCAGCAGTCACTCGCCCCAGGTTTCCAGACCCTGCTCAACTACAGAGCGGAGGGGAGGGGAGGGGTGGTGTGCTCGGGGGCCACTCTGAGCCCATGAGAGTTGAGGAGCTAAGGAAACCCTCGCTTCCTGAGTTCCTCTTTTCTGCTGGCTATTAGCTCTGTTCCTTAGAGGGTCTGAAATGGGAAGAGTGGATGGCCTGCTTGTTGCCTCTTTTCCGGTTTCCACTTGGTGGGGAGTGTAGTTTACCTGTGGGCTGCAGCTTCCTCCTCCATCTTCCAGGTTCCAGCTTCTCCAGGAGTCCGAGGCCTTCATGGGCCATCATTGTCATCCTCCTCATGCAGTCTGACACTAATTCTTGGACCGACACTGATTGACCACTGACAGGTACTCAAATACTGGATTTCTAGACAATGCACAAGTGCGAGTTCTTTAGGGGCCCTCCGAATCCAGTGCCCTGCTTATCCTATCCCAACCCCCTCAGCTCTCATGTATAGTGGTGTGTCCTGTGGACGAGTGTTGCTGGTTTTTTTTCACTGAGAAATTAGCTTTCTGTGCTGGCGTTAACGTGATGGCACGAGCCCAGCTATTTCTCTCTTTGCTCACTTGGCCTACAGGAAACGAATGTTCTCATTGAAGCAGAAGTGATAGCTGACTCCACTCACGGGCCTTTCTGCTTGCCCTGCCATCGTTATACAGTTCACATGCACTTTCGTAAGGTCGACTAGCCTGTGTCCTAATTCGATGTACAGTAGAATATGAGTTTCCAGTGTTCCTTTCATGCAGACACCCCCAGACTCTGCAGGCGAATCTCTTAGAGCCAAAGATTCTCAACTGGCTTTTGGAAAGGGGCTGAGGAAAGCCGCAGCAGCCCCTCCTAAGCCCGCAGTTCCTGGCTCCAGTGATTCCCACTTTTCTCCTCCTGCTCCTCCTGCTACCATGGATGGGGTAATTACAGTTACTGAGAGGCCTTTCTGCTGACTTAGTATGTGGGAGTACTCACTGCTTCTTGGCCCTAAGTTCTGGACCCCGGCTATCGGTCGTGGTTTCTTCTGTGCCTTTCTTACATGAAATACTGTTTGTAGCTGTGATAGATCATTATATATTGATCTCCTGAATCCTGCTTCCCTGCGTCCGTGCCTCTCCTCATGTGACATTGCCACACCTTCCATCGAGGACTGAATTTATCCCTCTCCCCGCTTGAATGTGGGCTGAGCTTGTGCTTGCTCTGACCAATAGCATGTGGTAGAAGTGACCTCAAACATGTTTAAAAATCTTGGATTCATGAGGCCTGACGACATCTGCTGTTGCCCTGTGGGAGCACCACGCCGAGACTCCATGCGGTGAAGAAGCCTGAGACGGAAGTGCATCTGGAGAGAGGGTCAGACAACCCAGCTGATCCGCCAGCTGAGTGCATCTTTCTGAAAACTAATACATTGTTATTCTAATCCCCTAAATTTTAGGGTGTGGATTGCTGCAAGAAGATAGGCAAATGAACGAGAAAGTAGTAATGGAAGCACGAAACAATAGATAATTCCAACAGGAAGTGCTACTAAAAGTGCAAAGCAATAGAAAAATGTAACAGAAATTAGCATCGCTCTAACGAAATCCCAAATGAATGGCGTTGTCTTCAGGGCCAGGCAGCAGGTGATTGCGGGAAGGGGTAGAGAGCAGACAGTGTGAGCGGGAAACGTGAGGAGGACATTGCTCCTGGAGACTAGAGAACAGAGGTGGACCGAGTGACTTTTCCTGCGGTGACCTAGAAGGTAGAAAGTGCACCTAATGAATTCGCTGACCTCACTAAAGTAATTCCCATATAGAACTAGAAAGTAACAATTACCTTCTTCTAACTGCTTGGTAAGGTACACAGGAGAGAGATAAAAAATGATCACAAATCCTAGCAGCTTAAACAACGCAGAGTTATTATTTTTATATTTCTGCCAAAAATCTGGAGACAGTAAAAATTGAAACCAAATCAGTCAAATAGTGTTTAGTAAGGGTTAACTGTGCACAGAAGAAGAGCTCACGAGCTGGGAGAATTCAGATCCAGTATCCGCCCAGAGAACACGATGCCACGGCACGGCTTACGAGGCTGCTGTGTCACCTCTACAGTGATTAGTTATTGAAATGGGGGATCAGTTAAAGATGATTACCTTACACCATTTAGGAACATGACTGAAAATTTTTTTACAATTATCAGGAGCATTTACAAGAAATAATTAAGTTTTGCTTATGTTCATGAAATAAGCTGGATTTATTTTGCTTGATGCGGCTTGTGGTTTTGTCTGCTTGGGGGATTTTCAGGCACGATCTCCATTTCATTTTATTCGAGCAGTTCTGTAGGTCCGAAGTCTCACACAGCATTCACCCCAGAGCCAGGGCATCAGCAGGGCCATGTCCCTACCCACAGGCCCCAGGGGCAGAACTATGTCCTTGCTCATTCCAGGTGTTTGTAAAATGAAGCTCTTTGTGGTTGTAGGGCTGAACCCCCACTTCCTCGATGCTGTGAGCTGAGAGGTGCCCCCAGCTCCGGAAGCCACCCTCACCCCTCGCTCCCCTCCCTCAGTCTTCAAAGACAGCAGTGGTCACGTGAGTCCTTCTTCCACTTTGACTGTCTCTAGCCACAGCCAGGGAGGTTCTCAGCTTCTGAAGAGGCCCGTGGACGGGTCTGGCCCACCTGGAGAAACCGTACCCTCATCACATCTGGTGAGTCCCTCTGCCGTGCAGGGTGGAATGCTCACTGGTTTCAGGGGTGATCATGTGGACATCTTCAAGGAGCGTTACATTGCCCACAGCAGAAATGAATTAAAGAAGGAATTTACAGTTTACAACAGAACTTAGAGGAAATATAGAGGACTCAGGACAGTATTTAATGTAAGAAATAGTCTCAGGATACAATTCAAATCAAGGGGATGACTGTAAAACCCCTGGTTAAGATACCTGAAGGATTCCAGGCACTGACTTGGAGACTTCCTCTGACAGACAAAGTGGAAGGGGCTTCTAAGAAAATGAAGGGTCTCAAATGTAGTGTCAACTTGGATTAAAAAGAATAGAGAGAGATCAAAAAAAAAAAAAGCACCTCTGGGCCTTTCAGCCTTCTGTGGGGTGGGAAAGCTACTTAGCTGCAGACAGGAGCCATATCTTCTGGAAAAGAAAGAACTCGGTGGCAAGGCCAAGAGCCAAGGAGAGCAATAGACGAGGAAACATGGGGGCGAAGCTTGCTGTAATAAAGGAGTGCCGCCTGGCCCTAGGGTCAAGGGAGCTGGTGACATGCCCGGGTGGATTTCAGGACCCTGTGGTTCAGTGCATTCAGAACCTTCCATTCTGAGAGCAATACCTCCTTCCCCTCACCTTATGAAGCGGGAGTATTTATTGCTGTCTCACAGGCTGGGCGGCTGAGAATGAGGAGGGCACTGTTTGTCTTCCTAGTTCACAGCGCTCTGAATCCACAGGTGCTGTGCTCCAGGAGCTGAACCTGTGGAATCATGGTCGAGGAGTTTTGCCTGCACCTGGACTTTAGGCAACGAGATACACAGAGATGACTTTGGTGATTAAATGGACTTTGGAGTCTTGGGAATGGGTAAGGATAGTTTTCCTGTGAGGGGATGTGAACTGTCATGGCCAGAGGACGGACTATGGTGGACACTGCAGAACAGCCTCCAAAGGGCTGTGCCTTCCTGTGTTCACACCCCTTGGAGCGTGACCTTGCCCCTCTCCTCTGGAGAGATGGAGTCCGTTCCTCTAACTGGCTTTGTGACTTCCTTTGACTAACTTTCTTTGGGCAGGAGGCAGGCGAAGGAGGTGGAATAATGTGGTGGGAGTGACATTACTTGAGATCCAGAGCTTAGATCTGAAGAGGTGCCATAGCTTCCACAGTCACCCTGTGAGTACCAGGTGTGTGAGGGAGCCCGGAGTGAAAGACTAGAGAGGTGCCTGGCCATCCCAGCTGTCTCATCTGAGACCAGCCTCAGCCCACCTGCCAGCCGAGTAAGCCCAGGGAAAGCTGACAGAATAACCACTCGATCCATCTGCAGAGTCATGAAAACATGACAAATTTTGTGATCTTAGGCCCTAGGTTTTAGTGTGGTTTGTAGATAACTGGAACTGTAGCTGTAGTAGTTAAGTAAAGAGCAAGGTGTACCTCTTACTAGCGCATGCATTATCTGTTTATGTTGTGCTATTATTCGCCTGAAGAGAGATGGCAAAGTATAATAATCTTAAATGCCTCGAATTGATGAGTATTTAACATTTATTGAGTAACCATTAACTACAGTATTATCTTTACACTAAAACGAAGCAATCATCTAATAAACATTTTTCACTTTTTGTACATCTTGACATTGATACAAATACAATCTCAGTATAGTTGCTACTTTTATAGCATAGGAAGAGTAATTGCCATTCGCTGCAATATCCTCAAATGAGTTCCAAAGTGGATAGAGAAGCCATATAAAGAAGACAGGAAAAAATTTTATAGAGATCATTATTCCCTGGACAATAAAGAAACCCCAGATGTAGAGATACAATGGAACAATAAAAACACTGGTCAGTAAGATGGCAAAACTGTCGTCTTCATCAAAAAGTCAAGAAATGCTCTTTTTCTGGATAACAGTTTGTTTTGGTGAGGTTGTGGGACTGTGTAGAACTTGTGTATGTCTCCTTTATTCATGTGGTAAGTAGTTATCAAGGTGCCAGATACTGTGTTAGATACTGGAGGAGTCCTAGCGAGTGAGGCAGATATGGTTTCTGGCTGCACAAAGTCGGCCGGGGGTTAAGGTCTGATGGCTAATGGAAACGTGATTACACTGTGTGACTGTCGTGACAGGATAGGACACAATAGTAAAAGGATTTTGTTGATTCTTCTTAGTGTGTTTTTTTTTTTAGCTCAGTACCTTCCAGACTGCAACTATAAAAACACCGCTGCTTATTCTGTAAATTGTTCACTTTTGCGGGGAGTACTACATCTTGACCCTTTACTTCCCAGGTTCCAGTAGACCTGTGAATGCCCTTGCGTCTCTCTTAGGGGACCCTCACATTATATTGTGTCCTAATACTACTGACCCGCAAAAGATGATGCATGTCAGAAGACATAATTCTTTGATTTTTCCTTAGGATTTCCATCTGTGGACTAAATGCACTTTTTGAAGAGTAATTTCGGAGAGCAAAAGGAAGACTCTTCTAACTGTCATGTGGGGAGATTCAAATGTCTAAAGCCTGCTTTTCCTCGTGCCCCTTTAGATGGACGGCAGGGACTCCCAGCCTCATTTTTGGTTATTTTTGCCTCTGCTGCCTCACAGGCATCTGAAGACCAAGACCTGCCTTATTTATCTGTATAGACAGTGTAAACACATAATAAATGTTGAATGACTCAGAGAAACACTGAAGGAAAATTCACATTTGAGACCATGACTATTTTCCTATTGTGTTTTTATCTGGGCATGTTTAAAACTTTGATTTTTAAACCCCTTTAGCAAACTCCTAATAAAGAAAAACAAAGAAAAGAAAAATATAAAATTAACACAGAAAGTGGGACTAGAACTGAGCAGCCTGTTTTTTTTTTTTTTACTCTTTTACATGTGAAAGACCTCAAGAAAACAGTTTCTAATTGTCTTATGTTATTTATAAACTTCATTGTTGTTTATTTGTCAGGGACAGTATCATCCAAAAACAAAACTAAATCGGTAACCTGTTTTGTGAGATGAAATGTAAACCAAAACGCATCGTTTCAGTAAGATGCCGTCGCTACAGTGCCAGTCATTTAAAAAATTAACAGAAAATTAACAAATATTTACTTCCGCTGACAACGGATGTTGGAAAATTTCCTAAGTAAAGAAGCAGCCTTCGAGAAAGGATGCTGGCCCAAGGAGGGCGCCGTCCGGCAATCGCTGCGAAGTGGTCAGCGAGGGGCCTCGTCGCGGGGTCGCCGAGTCCGGGGCCACGCATGTCCCTTCCCGGACGACGGGCGCCTGGGCACCTTCTCCTGCGACGCGTCCGGGAAACGCG
>NW_024353562.1:0-319 GCF_902729225.1 Pteropus medius
ACCAGAGAGCTTTTTGCCAAAGCTACCATATACATATATATGCATATATATGTTCATCTATATCCATATATATGTATATGGTGGATTTTCGAAGGAAACCTGTGTGGACCCCTGGTCTACCACAGAAGACAGGCCGCTCCTAGCACCTCCACCTCCCCGCAGTGTGGACACCGGGCGTTCCAGAGCCACAATTCAGCATTATCTCTTTTCATCCCAGAGGCCTCGGTTCCTTCCCGCTTTCCGCAGTGGAAATCAGACTTCAGGACGGAAGCAGACACCTCCCTCTCCCTCACCTTTCTGCCTGGGATGGTCGTAATGG
>NW_024353563.1:0-9700 GCF_902729225.1 Pteropus medius
CCACTGAACCAGTCTGGGAGCCTATGCTATCTATTGTAATCCCCATCTGGTAAGTACTAGGCCTGCCTTGAGGACTTCAGTGCCAGTCAGCACTCTCCCCTAGAAGAGGCCACTATTACTGCCTATGTAAGAGCATATACACTCCAGAGGCATTGAGATGACCTCTCATTCTCATTCCAGGACTCTAATGATGTCAAAATCCCGAGTCGCAGGGCAGTCAGGTCTGGCAGCCTTACATCCAGTCCCCTGTGCCCTACTCCCATCCTGGTAGGGTCCTTGGCCACAGAAGCACACTGGCCTCAACAGCAGCCCTCAGCCTCACCCAGTCCATCAACTCTATTCTCTAAAGAAATTTTTGACCCCATGGTCTCCTAACCAGGCCACTTCATCTCACAGGCAAAAGCAGTCTCTTTCCTAAGGAATGTGCTCAACAAGCATGTGCCCTGAGCTTAGTTTGGTGGCTGAGTCAGTCCACTGCCTCATAGTTTGGTGGCTGAGTCAGTCCACTGCCCAGACTTCAGCCAAGCACAGGGAGGCAACATATTTGTCTATGGGAACCACAGGTATCACAAATGGTCATAGAGCACTGACACCACCAAGCACATAGGTAGCCAAGTGCACAGAGACAATTCAGGCCATGCCAGCAGCTCTTCCTCACACAGCCACCCTGTGCCGTTCATCATCCGGGGTGACAGAGAGGAGAGAATGCATAATACAGAGAGTCCAAGGCTAAAAGAATCAGCTGGATGAGGCCCAGTGCTTTGTAGAAACATTTTCTGTCAAATGGTTACAGAGGAGTATTTCTGGGAGTCCCATCACTGAGGTCAGACCTCAGGTCCCATCCCTTCCTGAGTTATCTATGTGGGTGGATTATATATTTGTGCCTTAATCTCTATCCTGAAAAACGGGTAATGATAAAATATTCAATTCATGCTGGAGGTTGAAAGAGCCAGTTAAACCTCAAAAGAGTGTGTTGCTGGTGTGAACCCAACATGTAGGAGAAGCACACTGAGGACAACCAAGCTATGCCTCTGGCTTGCTTTGAGAGCTAGGGTCTGCCAGCAGAGATTTAGGGAGCTATGAATTGGAAACTTGTCTTTTCAGTGCACCTCCCCAAAGTGGACCAGGCTCCCTGCAGCTAAAAGTTCCCAGAATCAAATGATAATCCACGGGGAGCTGGTCAGTTCTCTCAAGGAGACTATTGAGGACATTATTTCACTGGGAGGAAACTTGCCCTAGGTAAGTATTTTCAAAATGGTCATTTGGGTGTATAAATTATAGATTCCTGCTCTTTACACTCAGAGATTCTGATTCTAAAGTTCTGGAATGAGGCCCAAGAATATGCATTTAAGAAGCCTGATAGGTGATCCTGATGTTCAGCCTGTTTGGGGATCCAATAGCCTGATGATCCATAAGAGGCTAAGATTTTAATCAACAGGTTCTATTCATCTCCCAGGACCAAGCACTACCACAGCTCTGGTACATAAGTCCCACCCCAGATCCCTTCTCACAAGGATAGTCACACCCTGGCTAATACAACAATACAGAGTTCAAAGTTCCTGGTCTGGCATTAGCAGCATGAGATCATACACTGGATATACTTTTCTTCTCAGCAGTGCTGTGGGAAATAGATCATTTTCCTGAAAATCTGCTAGCCAAGAAAAGAAATGTCCTTGGGAAAAGATCATTAACTCCTCAGGCACTGCTGAGAAATGGCTTTATCCCAGGAAGTGAGGGTACCCCCTTTCACTGTCTCATTATCTGATTCTGCTGTCTCTGTCTCACAGAAGGCACCTGCTAACAAGAATTTTTTAACTGACAGAAATTCAAAATGGTGAAAATAATTTTTCTGTCTCTGGGATTACTTACAGAGAAAACAAATTAGCTGAAAAATTTCAGGTTGTTAATTTTCCTCTTTTGCATCTGACATTCCCCAAAGTCCCAGGGTAATATAATGAAGGGAGCCCTTCAACCGCTGCTTCAATTTTAAGCAAAATATTAGGTTAAATGAGTCCTAATGTAAAACTACCCTGTGCATATATATGGTCAGATGACCCATGCCCCAGACGATAGACTATACAACAGGAAAAAGATTCACCTGGAATGGAGAAGTTCTGGGCTTGACTTTGTTCTATTGATTGCCCATAAGCTGGTCACATTTTCCCTAATGGCTCTGGATCTTCACTGTAAAACAAAAATATGATAGGCGATGGTCTTTGGGCCCATCATGCTCTAACACATCTGGCTTATGAACCACTGAAGCTTTCTAAACAAAATATTAAGGTGTGTGAAAACTATTTGTCATAACACATCTCATGTTGTAGATAGCCAAGAACAGTTATAAAGAGACAGGAAAAAACAGGCATATACACACAAACACACACACAATAGAATTAAAAAAAAATAATGACCAAAACATAAACATGAAGGGGAAGGTAAAAATTTTAGTGATTTTAGAATGAGTTCAAATTTTAGTGACCATAAACTTAAAATAGACTGCTATAAACATAGCTTGCTATAGATGAAGCACATGGTAACCAAACAAAAAACTGTAAGAGACTGACAAAAAATAAGGAGAAAGGAATCCGAATACAACATTACAGAAAGTCGTCAACATATGAGGAAAGAGAGTAAGATAATAAGAAAGGAACAGAGAACAACTACAAAAACAATCAGAAAAAAATAATAAAATGGCAATAACTACATACCTATCAATAATTACTTTATATGTGAACAGACTAACTGCTGTAATCAAAAGACATAAGATGACTGAATGAATTTTTAAAAAGAACTGTACATATATTGCCTACAAGAGACCAATGGAAAGACACACATAGACTGAAAGTAAAAGGATGAAAAAATATATTACGTGCAAATGGAAATGGAGAACAAGCTGAAATAACAATACCTACAACAGATAAAATAAACTCTAAAACAAAATCTGTAATAAGAGACAAAGAAGAACATTTTATGATCAAATGATCAATCCAACAAGAGAACTTAGCATTGTAAACATATACACACTAAATGTAGGAACATTTAAACATATAAATCAAATATTGATGGATGTAAAGGGAGAGACCAATATTACAATAATAGTAGAAGACATTATCACCCCACTGATATCAATGAATAGATCATCCAGGCAGAAAATCAGAAAGAAAAAGAAAACACAGAGGTCTTAATGACACATTATACAGATTGACTTAATCGATATTCTTAGAGTATTTCATCCAAAAGCAGCAGAATATGTGCTTTTTATGTGCAAATGAAACATTTTCCAGGATAGACCACATGTGAGGCCACAAATAAAGTCTCAACAAAAATGGATGAATTTCTAGAAATGTACAATCTTCCAAGGCTCAATCGGGAAGAAACAAAAAATATGAACAGACTGATCACTACTAACAAAATTAAATCAGTAATCAAAGAACTCTCAACAAACAAAAGTCCTGGACAGATGGCTTCACAGATAAATTTCACCAAACATTCAAAGAAGAATTAACACTTATTCTTCACAAACTATTCCTAAAAATTCATGAGAAGGAAAGCCTCCCAAGTTCATTTTACAAGACCGGCATTACACTAATGCTAAAACCACGCAAAGATATTACAGAAAAAGTATTATAGGCCAATATCCCTGAAGAATATAGATGTAAAAATCCTCAACAAAATATTAGCAAATCGAATTGAAAAATACATTAAAAATATCACATACTACCATCAGCTTGGACTTATTCCTGAAATGCAAGGTTGTTCCAATATCTACGAATCAATTAATATGATACACCACATTAACAAAATGAAGGATAAAAATTACATAATCATATCATTAGATGCAGAAAAAGCATTTGACAAAATCAAGCACCCATTTATGATAAAAAAAAAAAACTTTCAGCAAGGTAGGAATAGAGGGAACATACCTCAACAAAATAAAGGCCATATATGACAAATCCACAACTAACATCATATTCAACTTTAAAAAGCTAAAAATGTTTTATTTAAGATCAGGAACAAAACAAAGATGTCCACTTTCACACTTTTATTCAATATAGTATTGGAGGTCCTAGCCACAGTAATTAGACAAAAAATTAAATAAAAGACATTCAAATTGGAAAGGAAGAAGTAAAACTTTCATTTGCAAATAACATGATATTATATATAAAGAACCCTAAAGATTTCACCAAATGATATTAAAACTAATAAATGTATTCAGTTAAGTAACAGGTTACAAAAATCAACATTCAGAATTCTGTTGCATTTTTGTATACTAGTAATAAACTATCAGAAAGAAAAATTAAGAAAACAATTTCATTTGCAATTGCATCAAAAAAAAAAAACAGGAATAAATTGAACTAAGGAGGTAAAAGACCTGTACTTGGGAAACTATAAAACACTGGAAAAAGTTATTGAAAAGATAGGCATAAATGGAAGAATATATTATGCTCATAAATAGGAAGTATTAACATAGTTAAAATACCCATACTATGAAAAGCAATCTGCAGATTCAGTGCAATACCTATCAAAATACCAATGGTGTTTTTCAGATAATTAGAACAAATAACCCTGAAAGTTATATGGAACCACAAAAGACCCCAAATAACCAAAACAATCTTGAGAAAGAAGAAGAAATTTGAAGGTATCATGCTACCTGATATCAAACTATATGACAAGACTATAGTAATCCGAAAATCATGATACTGGCATAAGAAGAGGCACATACATTAGTGGAACAGAATAGAAAGCCCAGAAATAAAGCCATGCCTTTATCATCAACTAATTTATGACAGAAGAGGCAATAACATACAATGTGGTAAAAACAGTCTCTTCAATAAATGATGTTGAAAAAACTGAACTGATACATGCAAAAAATAAATAAAGAAAGAAAGAAACCAGACCACTTTCTTATACCATATACAAAAGTAAATGTAAAATGGATTAAAAATTAAAATATAAGACATGAAACTATTAACTCCTAGAAGAAAGCATAAGCAACTCTTGGACAAGGCTCTTGTCAATATTGTTTTGGATATGTCTCCTCGGGCAAGAGAAGCAAAATCAAAAATTAAAAAATGGGACTATATTAAACTAAAATGTTTTGCACAGCAAAGGAAATCATCGACAAAATGAAAAGGCAACATTCCAAATGGAGGAAGATATTTGCTAATAATACATCCAATAGTAGGTTAATATCCAAACTATATAAAGAACTTATACAACTTAACTCCATAAAAACAATCTGATTAAAATTGAGCAGAGTACCTAAATAGACATTTCTTCAGAGAGGACATACAGATAGTTAATAGACATATGATAAAATGTTGAGCATCACTAATCATCAAGGAAATACAAAACAAAATCACAATGAAGTACAACCTTACACCTGTCAGTATGGTTATCGTCAATAAATTAGCAAGTATTAGCAAAGATGTGGAAAAAAGGGATACCCTATCACACTGTTAGTGGGATTGCAAATTGGGTCATCTATGTGGAAAACTTTAAGGGAGTTCCTCAAAAATATTAAAATAGAAATACCATATACCCAGCAATTCCACTTCTGGGAATTTATTCAAAGAAATTCAAAACACTAAATTAAAAATATATATGACCCCTATGCTTATTGAAGCACTATTTACAATAACCAAGGTATGAAAGCAATCTGTGTCCATCAATAGAAAAATGGATAAAGAATTGTGGTACATATATACAATGGAATATTAGTCATAAAATAGAATAAAATTTTATGATTCAACAACATGGATATATTTTCTAGGTCCAGACCTAGAAAATATTATTTTAAGTGAAATAAGTCAAAGACAAATATCATATGATTTCACTTATATGTAGAATCTAATTTTAAAAAATGAACAGAGGGACAAGATAGTGTATAGAAGCTATGTACATCTCCTCTTGTGACCACACTAGAGATGTGACGAAACCACAGAGCAAACAGTAAGCATAGTTGCCTGGGGTCTAGATGAACAGAGGCATTACAACTAGAGAGAGGAATAAGAAATCCCCCTGCAATGTCCTGTCCCACACAGCTGAGACAGAGGCTGTGACAGCTGCAACTGGCTGGTACAGACATTCCTCTTAAAAGAGCTGTGACTGAACTTTCACAATGATGAGCTCATTTTCTCTTAGCTCCAGAGCCAATTCAGCTGCTTGGGGGAAAGGGAGGGACCAGAAGCACATGGTGGGATGCTGAGATATTGGGCTTTGGGGCAAGGGCCAGAGGTGATGCTTTCTTCCTGGCAGAAGTACTGGTGGCATCCACTGTTCCTCTGTTGAGCCTTCCCTGCATCCAGTGTGCAGACGCAGGTGCCACCAAAGCTGAGAGGTCAGCAAAGTGGATAACAGAGGTCGCTCCGCCCAGAGGACTCCCTGAAACTCTGCCTCTCCCAACCTGTGACCCTACCCAAGCCACATCTAGTTATGTCCTCAGCATGCCCCTTGCTTAGCAGCTCCAATATCTGCACTGGTGGCACCCGGCCTGGGTTTCTGTCATGACCTCTTGAGGAAACTATAAGCATAGGATGGGTATCCATCATCTGGGGATCGCTTGCTGAATTTTACCAGGTGGCCCCAGAGGAGCACGAGCTGGGGCTAAACATAGCTTGCAGCTGGACCCATCTCAGGACTGTGCCACTGGACACCTACTCACAAAGCCACACTAATAAGACAGGGAGACTTAGGAGCTTTGCTTAGTGCATAGAAACAGACACAGAAAGGCAGCCAAAATAGGGGAGACAAAGAAAAATGGTCTACATGAAATAAGAGAACAGAGCTCCAGGAAAAATGGAGCCAAACAATCTAACAGATGCAGAATTCAAAACATTGATTATAAGGTTGCTCAAAGAACTTAGGGGAAGAGTAGATGAATTCCGCTGACATTGTTATGGTATCTCCTTTGTAAGTAACTAGCCGACTAGCTACTCTTCTTTTGTTTTTAGGATTCTCTTTGTCTTTAAACTTTGCCATTTTAATTATGATGTGTCTTGATTTGGGTTTCTTGGGTTCATCTTTTTTGGGACTCTCTGTACTTCCTGAAATTGTATGTCTATTTCCTTTGCCAGGTTAAGAAAGTTTTTTTGTCATTATTTCTTCAAATAGGTTCCCAACATCTTGCTCTATCTCTTCTCCTTCTAGTACCCCTATGATGTGAGTGTTGTTGTGCTTGATGATGTCCCAGGGGCTCCTTAAATTTTTTTCTTTATTGGGGGGATTCTTTTTTTTGCTGTTCTGATTGGATGTTTTCTCCCACTTTGTCTTCCAAATCATTGATTTTATTTTCTGATTCACCTATCTACTGTTTATTTCTTCTAGTGTATTTTCATTTCAGCTATTGTGTTTTTAATTTCTGACTTTTTAAATTGTTTCTATACCCTTTTTTTATGGTTACGATCCATTTGTTGAAGTTCTCACTGAGATTATCTATTCTTCCCCTCAGTTCATTTAGCATCATTATAACCAGTGTTTGAACTCTGTATCTGGTGGGGTGCCGGCCTCCATTTTATTTAGTTCGTTTTTTTTCCCTCAGGTAGTATGCGAGTCTCACGTAGTATGCGTGTTGGGTGAGGCGAGGTTTCAGGAACTCACTAGGGTGGTATAGGCACTGTTCTCCAGATTAGTGCAGATTCAGATGGTGTGACAGTGCTGAGCCTGTGGTCATTCACGAAACTCTCAGATCACTCTGAAATCAGCTTCTGCCTGCATCAAGCCTGCAGACCCTTGAGATTTGTTAAAAAAAAAAAAATACCTCAGCTCAGGCATGGGCTGGTTGCCCACCACCTGAATTGTCTCTGGTGGTGCACGAGCAGAGGCCTGTTGATTGTTGCTAAAAGAGCCTCCTGTCGAGAAGGCTGTGTGGGGCTGGTGAACCATCCATGTCAATGCACTAGGTGGATGGGGCGAGGTCCCAGGGAGTCACCAGGGTACAGCGAGCAGATCTCACGATGACAATGCAGATTCAGATTTGGTCATATGCAGGGAGATCTCAACACAGGCAAGATGGCACTCACCTGTAGGCTGCTCAGGAGGAGGGCTTCATACAGGGATAATGGTGGTTGTCCCTTCAGCCTTCGCCCTGAAGCCACACAACTCAGTTTTTCCTGTGTGTCTCTGGCACCTTCTGAGCTGCTGTACCTCTTCTGGAGCCCTGGGTGAGTGCTTGTGAGCTAGTGAGTTGGTGCACAGGCCCTTTAAGGGGATGATTGGGGTCTCGGTAGCCTTCTATCTCACTCAAACAGGTGGAAACCCCACTGATATTTACAGCTAGGTTTTGTGGGGATTCCTCTTTCTGGCACTGGAAACTTAACCTAGGGAATACCAGTGTGGGGCTGGGGATCATTGCTCCTTCAGCGGAACCTCTGCAGCCAAGGTTTTCCATTCCATGCTCAACTGTCACACATGAATGTGGGTTCAGCTCATTTTGTGTTTTCCTCTCTCCTACCAGCCTCGACGTGGCCTCCTTTTTATATCCTTAATTATATGAGTTACATTCAGCTAGTCTTTAGATAGTTCTCCAAGTTAATTGTTCTATAATTTAGTTGTAATTTTAATGTAGTCATAGGAGGAAGCAAGGACAGCGTTTCCCTACCCTGCCATTTTTATTGGAACTTCCCTACTTTACCTACATACTCTTAATCATTCTAGTGGGTGTGTTTATTTGCTTACTATTTGCTTCACTTAGTAGAAAGTCAATCTGTGATAAAGGATTTTGCCTGTTGCTTCACTATGTCTTCCCTTTGCTTAGAACAGATTTTGGCACATGAGAGGTGCTTTTAAAGTATTTATTGAATAATTGAATGAATAAATATTTCAAGAAGCACTTGTTCAGTATCCTGTGCTGGGCAATGAGATTGGTATTGCTGGTATGAAATGAGATAAAACACAGTTTGTTTGTTTTTTTCTAATGTGCTTCTGGGCATTGAGGAAGAGAGACAAGTTATTATTACATTATAGTACCATAACAAAGAAAAAAATCAAAGCATGATGGAAGAATACAGAGGAGGAGACATGGGTGCTCAAGGAAGGAGTTCTTCTGGAGTGGTCTTTGATGGTCACACAGGAGTTAGCAAGGTAGAAAACGCTGAATGAAGAAATTTAAGAAGAAATAATAGTGCAACTGTATAGATGCTAAAAAAAAAAGAGCACAGGTGTTTGGTAAATTACAAGATGTTCTATATGGTTATAGTTGCATAGATGAAAAAGATCTGGGGGAGCTATGCAGAGATAACTCAAGATGGGCCTTAGGATTAAGAAAAGAAATTTGAAATTTATTCTGAGAACCACTGAAGGATTTTCAGTAAAGGTAAAAGACATGACCAAATTGGTATTTTAGATAAGCAAAAGCCTTGGATGGCTTTCTATTAAATATAGCAGCATAAATACACATACTAAACTATTTCCTTTTCTATCCCCACTAAACAACAGTAAAATAATTTTGTTAATGCACAAACACCCACTATAAAGTTTACAGTGAAAAAAAATGTTAATAATGAAATAGCACAGCAAGAATTCTTATACACAGCTGATAGGAGTATAAATTGATACAAACAATTTGGAAAACAATATGATGTTATCTGTTAAAGCTGAATATGTACATATTCAATGACACAACAATCCCACACTAATGCATATATCCAACAGAAATTTACACATATGCTCACCCCAACCCAAAAAAGACATGTACAAGGAT
>NW_024353564.1:0-2600 GCF_902729225.1 Pteropus medius
GAGCCCCGGGGCCTCTGGGATGAAAAGAGATCATGCTGAATTGTGGCTCTGGAACGCCCGGTGTCCACACAGCGGGGAGGTGGAGGTGCTAGCAGCCCGCTGTCTTCTGTGGTAGACCAGGGGTCCACGCAGGTTTCCTTCGAAAATCCAACATATACATATATATGCATATATATATGTATATGGTAGCTTTGGCAAAAAGCTCTCTGGTGACGTCCATTTTGTGCCAGAATCGCAGACTTCCGAGAAACGGCTCACTTGCTCAAATGCACAGCCCTCCCGGCGCCTTGGTGATCTGTGGGCGATGCTCGGTCATCTGCGGGTATTGGGTTACCGAAGTTGGAGGAGCACTCACTGACACTTTGAGCTCCTAGAGGTACAAACTACGTCTCATTCGTCTCTTTATGCTCTTGCAGGGTTCAGGGCCACCCACAGACAGCGTAGCCAGGGATGCTTTGGCCCCTCCGTCCATGGGGGCCGTCACCCGCTGGAAAGAGGTCAGCTGGGAGACACTGCAGACAGCTGTGGGTCTGAATTCGGCCTCCGTGCCTTAGGAGCTTTGCGATCAGCTCTCTGAGCCTTTCATTTCTTCATTTTGAATGCGTCCACGGGGACCATTACGACCATCCCAGGCAGAAAGGTGAGGGAGAGGAGGTGTCTGCTTCCATCCTGAAGTCTGATTTCCACTGCGGAAAGCGGGAAGGAGCCGAGGCCTTAGGAAGGAGCCCCGGGGCCTCTGGGATGAAAAGAGATCATGCGGAATTGTGGCTCTGGAACGCCCGGTGTCCACACTGCGGGGAGGTGGAGCTGCTAGGAGCGGCCTGTCTTCTGTGGTAGACCAGGGGTCCACGCAGGTTTCCTTCGAAAATCCACCATATACATATATATGCATATAGATGAACATATATATGCATATATATGTTTATGGTAGCTTTGGCAAAAAACTCTCTGGTGACGTCCATTTCGAGCCAGAATCGCAGACTTCCGAGAAAAGGCTCACTTAGGCAAATGCACAGCCCTCCCGGGGCCTTGGGGCTCTGTGGGCGATGCTCGGTCATCTGCGGGTACTGGGGTAGCGAAGTTGGAGGAGCACTCACTGACACTTTGAGCTCCTAGAGGTACAAACTACGTCACATTCGTCTCTGTATCCTCTTGCAGGGTTCACGGCCACCCACAGACAGCGTAGCCAGGGATGCTTTGGCCCCTCCGTCCATGGGGGCCGTCACCCGCTGGAAAGAGGTCAGCTGGGAGACACTGCAGACAGCTGTGGGTCTGAATTCGGCCTCCCGTGCCTTAGGAGCTTTGCGATCAGCTCTCTGAGCCTTTCATTTCTTCATTTTGAATGCGTCCACGGGGACCATCACGACCATCCCAGGCAGAAAGGTGAGAGGGAGGAGGTGTCTGCTTCCGTCCTCAAGTCTGATTTCCACTTTCTTGGCGGAAGCGAAAGGAGCCGAGGCCTTGGGAGGTAGCCCGGGGCCTCTGGGATGAAAAGAGATCATGCTGAATTGTGGCTCTGGGCATGGGTGTCCGGGGAGGTGGAGGATTACTGACCCGCTGTCTTCTGTGAGCCAGGGTCTGCAGGTTTCCTTGAAAATCCCACCATATACATATGTATACCATATGTATATGGTAGCTTTGGCAAAAAGCTCTCTGGTGACGTCCATTTCGAGCCAGAATCGCGGACTTCCGAGAAAAGGCTCACTTGCGGCAAATGCACAGCCCTCCCGGGGCCTTGGGGCTCTGTGGGCGATGCTCGGTCATCTGCGGGGACTGGGGTACCGAAGTTGAAGGAGCACTCACTGACACTTTGAGCTCCTAGAGGTACAAACTACGTCCCATTCGTCTCTGTATGCTCTTGCAGGGTTCAGGGCCACCCACAGACAGCGTACCCAGGGATACTTTGGCCCCTGCGTCCATGGCGGCCGTCACCCGCTGGAAAGAGTTCAGTTGGGAGACACTGCAGACGGCTGTGGGTCTGAATTCGGCCTCCGTGCCTTAGGAGCTTTGCGATCAGCTCTTTGAGCCTTTCATTTCTTCATTTTGAATGCGTCCACGGGGACCATTACGACCATCCCAGGCAGAAAGGTGAGGGAGAGGGAGGTGTCTGCTTCCGTCCTGAAGTCTGATTTCCACTGCGGAAAGCGGGATGGAGCCGAGGCCTTAGGAAGGAGCCCAGGGCCTCTGGGATGAAAAGAGATCATGCTGAATTGTGGCTCTGGAACGCCCGGTGTCCCCACTGCGGGGAAGTGGAGGTGCTAGGAGCGGCCTGTCTTCTGTGGTAGACCAGGGGTCCACGCAGGTTTCCTTCGAAAATCCACCATATACATATATATGCATATAGATGAACATATATGCATATATATGTATATGGTAGCTTTGGCAAAAACTCTCTGGTGACGTCCATTTCGAGCCAGAATCGCAGACTTCCGAGAAAAGGCTCACTTGCGGCAAATGCACAGCCCTCCCGGGGCCTTGGGGCTCTGTGGGCGATGCTCGGTCATCTGCGGGTACTGGGGTACCGAAGTTGGAGGAGCACTCACTGACACTTGAGCTCCTAGAGGTACAAACTACGTCCCATTCGTCTCTGTATGCTCTTG
>NW_024353565.1:0-547 GCF_902729225.1 Pteropus medius
AGTGAATTTTATAGCATTTGAATGATATCTCCATAAAGCTGTTATTCAAAAATAGAATGTTCGATGTCACGCTTCATATTTATACAACCACGTATTGTTTTTCCTAGCCAATAATCAACAATTTTTAATCTGTATTCAGAAAAGCAAGTCAGCAGAATGCAAAACCATGCCACAAAGGGTATTTTAAATTTTAAATACTTCTTTAAATTTTAAAAACTTCTTTAAAAGTTTTTGCTTCAGTAAACAAATGACAGTTATTAGTTTTCTTTTCAATTATACATTTAGCAAAGCCATAAGTCATCTCTGAAATTACACAGATGTCTACATGTACAGAAAACGTGGACAGAAATAGATTTTGGGGGGAACTAAAAGGGTACTTCTTTTACATTTGCATGAAAATGTTCCCAAATGTGGAGACAAGCCTACTTGTACCTCCTGAAACACCTTTCTTGTACCCTTTCCTTTGTCCATAGACCTGCCATGAAAAAAAGACTAGGGAGGCCTGGAAAGTGTTGGCAAGCACCTGCATCTACCAGCAGCACTAGAA
>NW_024353566.1:0-315 GCF_902729225.1 Pteropus medius
GGAAGGAGCCCCGGGGCCTCTGGGATGAAAAGAGATCATGCTGAATTGTGGCTCTGGAACGCCCGGTGTCCACACTGCGGGGAGGTGGAGGTGCTAGGAGCGGCCTAACTCCTGTGGTAGACCAGGGGTCCACGCAGGTTTCCTTCGAAAATCCACCATATACATATAGATGCATATAGATGAATATATATATGTATCTATATGTATATGGTTGCTTTGGCGAAAAGCTCTCTGGTGACGTCCATTTTGAGCCAGAATCGCAGACTTCCGAGAAAAGGCTCACTTGCGGCAAATGCACAGCCCTCCCGGGGCCTT
>NW_024353567.1:0-11125 GCF_902729225.1 Pteropus medius
AACCCTGCAAGAGGATACAGAGACGAATGAGATGTAGTTTGTACCTCTAGGAGCTCAAAGTGTCAGTGAGTGCTCCTCCAACTTCGCTACCCCAGTACCCGCAGATGACCGAGCAACGCCCACAGAGCCCCAAGGCCCCGGGAGGGCTGTGCATTTGCCGCAAGTGAGCCTTTTCTCGGAAGTCTGCGATTCTGGCTCGAAATGGACGTCACCAGAGAGCTTTTTGCCAAAGCTACCATATACATATATATGCACATATATGTTCATCTATATGCATATATATGTATATGGTGGATTTTCGAAGGAAACCTGCCTGGACCCCTGCTCTACCACAGAAGACAGGCCGCTCCTGCACCTCCACCTCCCCGCAGTGTGGACACCGGGCGTTCCAGAGCCACAATTCAGCATGATCTCTTTTCATCCCAGAGGCCCCGGGGCTCCTTCCTAAGGCCTCGGCTCCTTCCCGCTTTCCGCAGTGGAAATCAGACTTCAGGACGGAAGCAGACACCTCCCTCCCCCTCACCTTTCTGCCTGGGATGGTCGTGATGGTCCCCGTGGACGCATTCAAAATGAAGAAATGAAAGGCTCAGAGAGCTGATCGCAAAGCTCCTAAGGCACGGAGGCCGAATTCAGACCCACAGCTGTCTGCAGTGTCTCCCAGCTGACCTCTTTCCAGCGGGTGACGGCCCCCATGGACGGAGGGGCCAAAGCATCCTGGCTACGCTGTCTGTGGGTGGCCGTGAACCCTGCAAGAGGATACAGAGACGAATGAGACGTACTTTGTACCTCTAGGAGCTCAAAGTGTCAGTGAGTGCTCCTCCCACTTCGCTACCCCAGTACCCAAGAGATGACCGAAAGCATCACTAATGAGCCCCAAGGCCCCGGAGGGCTGTGCATTTGCCGCCAAGTGAGCCTTTTCATGAAGTCTGCGATTCTGGCTTGAAATGGACGTCACCAGAGAGCTTTTTTTGCCAAAGCTACCATATACATATATATGCATATATGTTCATCTATATGCATATATATATGTATATGGTGGATTTTCGAAGGAAACCTGCCTGGACCCATGCTCTACCACAGAAGACAGGCAGCTCCTCGCACCTCCACCTCCCCGCAGTGTGGACACCGGGCGTTCCAGAGCCACAATTCAGCATGATCTCTTTTCATCCCAGAGGCCCCAGGGCTCCTTCCTAAGGCCTCGGCTCCTTCCGCTTTCCGCAGTGGAAATCAGACTTCAGGACGGAAGCAGACACCTCCCTCGCCCTCACCTTTCTGCCTGGGATGGTCGTGATGGTCCCCGTGGACGCATTCAAAATGAAAAAATGAAAGGCTCAGAGAGCTGATCGCAAAGCTCCTAAGGCACGGAGGCCGAATTCAGACCCACAGCTGCCTGCAGTGTCTCCCAGCTGACCTCTTTCCAGCGGGTGACGGCCCCCATGGACGGAGGGGCCAAAGCATCCCTGGCTACGCTGTCTGTGGGTGGCCGTGAACCCTGCAAGAGGATACAGAGACGAATGAGACGTACTTTGTACCTCAGGGAGCTCAAAGTGTCACTGAGTGCTCCTCCAACCGCTACCCCAGTACCACATAGATGACCGAGCATCGCCCACAGAGCCCCAAGGCTTGGGAGGGCTGTGCATTTGCCGCAAGTGAGCCTTTTCTCGGAAGTCTGCGATTCTGGCCAAATGGACGTCACCAGAGAGCTTTTGTTGTGTTGCCATATGCATATATATGTTCATCTATATGCATATATATGTATATGGTGGATTTTCAAAGGAAACCTGCCTGGACCCCTGCTCTACCACAGAAGACAGGCCGCTCCTCGCACCTCCACCTCCCCGCAGTGTGGACACCGGCGTTCCAGAGCCACAATTCAGCATGATCTCTTTTCATCCCAGAGGCCCCGGGGCTCCTTCCTAAGGCCTCGGCTCCTTCCCGCTTTCCGCAGTGGAAATCAGACTTCAGGACGGAAGCAGACACCTCCCTCGCCCTCACCTTTCTGCCTTGAATGGTCGTGATGGTCCCCGTGGACGCATTCAAAATGAAGAAATGAAAGGCTCAGAGAGCTGATCGCAAAGCTCCTAAGGCACGGAGGCCGAATTCAGACCCACAGCTGTCTGCGGTGTCTCCCAGCTGACCTCTTCCAGCGGGTGACGGCCCCCATGGACGGAGGGGCCAAAGCATCCCTGGCTACGCTGTCTGTGGGTGGCCGTGAACCCTGCAAGAGGATACAGAGACGAATGAGACGTACTTTGTACCTCTAGGGCTCAAAGTGTCAGTGAGTGCTCCTCCAACTTCGCTACCCCAGTACCCGCAGATGACCGAGCATCGCCCACAGAGCCCCAAGGCCCCGGGAGGGCTGTGCATTTGCCGCAAGTGAGCCTTTTCTCGGAAGTCTGCGATTCTGGCTCGAAATGGACGTCACCAGAGAGCTTTTTGCCAAAGCTACTATATACATATATATGCATATATCTGTTCATCTATATGCATATATATGTATATGGTGGATTTTCGAAGGAAACCTGCCTGGACCCCTGCTCTACCACAGAAGACAGGCCGCTCCTCGCAACTCCACCTCCCCGCAGTGTGGAGACCGGGCGTTCCAGAGCCACAATTCAGCATGATCTCTTTTCATCCCAGAGGCCCCGGGGCTCCTTCCTAAGGCTTCGGCTCCTTCCCGCTTTCCGCAGTGGAAATCAGACTTCAGGACGGAAGCAGACACCTCCCTCGCCCTCACCTTTCTGCCTGGGATGGTCGTGATGGTCCCCGTGGACGCATTCAAATGAAGAAATGAAAGGCTCAGAGAGCTGATCGCAAAGCTCCTAAGGCACGGAGGCCGAATTCAGACCCACAGCTGTCTGCAGTGTCTCCCAGCTGACCTCTTCCCAGCGGGTGACGGCCCCCATGGACGGAGGGGCCAAAGCATCCCTGGCTACGCTGTCTGTGGGTGGCCGTGAACCCTGCAAGAGGATACAGAGACGAATGAGACGTAGTTTGTACCTCTAGGAGCTCAAAGTGTCAGTGAGTGCTCCTCCAACTTCGCTACCCCAGTACCCGCAGATGACCGAGCATAGCCCACAGAGCCCCAAGGCCCCGGGAGGGCTGTGCATTTGCCGCAAGTGAGCCTTTTCTCGGAAGTCTGCGATTCTGGCTCGAAATGGACGTCACCAGAGAGCTTTTGCCAAAGCTACCATATACATATATATGCATATATATGTTCATCTATATGCATATATATGTATATGGTGGATTTTCGAAGGAAACCTGCCTGGACCCTGCTCTACCACAGAAGACAGGCCGCTCCTCGCACCTCCACCTCCCCGCAGTGTGGACACCGGGCGTTCCAGAGCCACAATTCAGCATGATCTCTTTTCATCCCAGAGGCCCCGGGGCTCCTTCCTAAGGCCTCGGCTCCTTCCCGCTTTCTGCAGTGGAAATCAGACTTCAGGACGGAAGCAGACACTTCCCTCGCCCTCACCTTTCTGCCTGGAATGGTCGTGATGGTCCCCGTGGACGCATTCAAAATGAAGAAATGAAAGGCTCAGAGAGCTGATCGCAAAGCTCCTAAGGCACGGAGGCCGAATCCAGACCCACAGCTGTCTGCAGTGTCTCCCAGTTGACCTCTTTCCAGCGGGTGACGGCCCCCATGGACGGAGGGGCCAAAGCATCCCTGGCTACGCTGTCTGTGGGTGGCCATGAACCCTGCAAGAGGATACAGAGACGAATGAGACGTAGTTTGTACCTCTAGGAGCTCAAAGTGTCAGTGAGTGCTCCTCCAACTTCGCTACCCCAGTACCCGCAGATGACCGAGCATCGCCCACAGAGCCCCAAGGCCCCGGGAGGGCTGTGCATTGCCGCAAGTGAGCCTTTTCTCGGAAGTCTGCGATTCTGGCTCAAAATGGACGTCACCAGAGAGCTTTTTGCCAAAGCTACCATATACATATATATGCATATATATGTTCATCTATATGCATATATATGTATATGGTGGATTTTCGAAGGAAACCTGCCTGGACCCCTGCTCTACCACAGAAGACAGGCCGCTCCTCGCACCTCCACCTCCCCGCAGTGTGGACACCGGGCGTTCAGAGCCACAATTCAGCATGATCTCTTTTCATCCCAGAGGCCCCGGGGCTCCTTCCTAAGGCCTCGGCTCCTTCCCGCTTTCCGCAGTGGAAATCAGACTTCAGGACGGAAGCAGACACCTCCCTCACCCTCACCTTTCTGCCTGGAATGGTCGTGATGGTCCCCGTGGACGCATTCAAAATGAAGAAATGAAAGGCTCAGAGAGCTGATCGCAAAGCTCCTAAGGCACGGAGGCCGAATTCAGACCCACAGCTGTCTGCAGTGTCTCCCAGCTGACCTCTTTCCAGCGGGTGACGGCCCCCATGGACGGAGGGGCCAAAGCATCCCTGGCTACGCTGTCTGTGGGTGGCCGTGAACCTGCAAGAGGATACAGAGACGAATGAGACGTAGTTTGTACCTCTAGGAGCTCAAAGTGTCAGTGAGTGCTCCTCCAACTTCGCTACCCCAGTACCCGCAGATGACCGAGCATCGCCCACAGAGCCCCAAGGCCCCGGGAGGGCTGTGCATTTGCCGCAAGTGAGCCTTTTCTCAGAAGTCTGCGATTCTGGCTCGAAATGGACGTCACCAGAGAGCTTTTTGCCAAATCTACCATATACATATATATGCATATATGTTCATCTATATGCATATATATGTATATGGTGGATTTTCGAAGGAAACCTGCCTGGACCCCTGCTCTACCACAGGAGACAGGCCGCTCCTCACACCTCCACCTCCCCGCAGTGTGGACACCGGGCGTTCCAGAGCCACAATTCAGCATGATCTCTTTTCATCCCAGAGGCCCCGGGGCTCCTTCCTAAGGCCTCGGCTCCTTCCCGCTTTCCGCAGTGGAAATCAGACTTCAGGACGGAAGCAGACACCTCCCTAGCCCTCACCTTTCTGCCTGGGATGGTCGTGATGGTCCCCGTGGACGCATTCAAAATGAAGAAATGAAAGGCTCAAAGAGCTGATCGCAAAGCTCCTAAGGCACGGAGGTCGAATTCAGACCCACAGCTGTCTGCAGTGTCTCCCAACTGAACTCTTTCCAGCGGGTGACGGCCGCCATGGGCGCAGGGGCCAAAGCATCCCTGGGTACGCTGTCTGTGGGTGGCCCTGAACCCTGCAAGAGCATACAGAGACGAATGGGACGTAGTTTGTACCTCTAGGAGCTCAGTGTCAGTGAGTGCTCCTCCAACTTCGGTACCCCAGTCCCGGCAGATGACCGAGCATCGCCCACAGAGCCCCAAGGCCCCGGGAGGGCTGTGCATTTGCCGCTAGTGAGCCTTTTCTCAGAAGTCTGCGATTCTGGCTCGAAATGGACGTCACCAGAGAGCTTTTTGCCAAAGCTACCATATACATATATATGCATATATATGTTCATCTATATGCATATATATGTATATGGTGGATTTTCGAAGGATACCTGCCTGGACCCCTGCTCTACCACAGAAGACAGGCCGCTCCTCGCAACTCCACCTCCCCGCAGTGTGGACACCGGGCGTTCCAGAGCCACAATTCAGCATGATCTCTTTTCATCTCAGAGGCCCCGGGGTTCCTTCCTAAGGCCTCGGCTCCTTCCCGCTTTCCGCAGTGGAAATCAGACTTCAGGACGGAAGCAGACACCTCCCTCGCCCTCACCTTTCTGCCTGGGATGGTGGTGATGGTCCCCGTGGACGCATTCAAAATGAAGAAATGAAAGGCTCAGAGTGCTGATCGCAAAGCTCCTAAGGCACGGAGGCCGAATTCAGACCCACAGCTGTCTGCGGTGTCTCCCAGCTGACCTCTTTCCAGCGGGTGACGGCCCCCATGAACGGAGGGGCCAAAGCATCCCTGGCTACGCAGTCTGTGGGTGGCCGTGAACCCTGCAAGAGGATACAGAGACGAATGAGACGTAATTTGTACCTCTAGGAGCTCAAAGTGTCAGTGAGTGCTCCTCCAACTTCGCTACCCCAGTACCCGCAGATGACCGAGCATTGCCCACAGAGCCCCAAGGCCCCGGGAGGGCTGTGCATTTGCCGCCAGTGAGCCTTTTCTCGGAAGTCTGCGATTCTGGCTCGAAATGGACGTCACCAGAGAGCTTTTTGCCAAAGCTACCATATACATATATATGCATATATGTGTTCATCTATATGCATATATATGTATATGGTGGATTTTCGAAGGAAACCTGCCTGGACCCCTGCTCTACCACAGAAGACAGGCCGCTCCTCGCAACTCCACCTCCCCGCAGTGTGGCCACCGGGCGTTCCAGAGCCACAATTCAGCATGATCTCTTTTCATCCCAGAGGCCCCGGGGCTCCTTCCTAAGGCCTCGGCTCCTTCCCGCTTTCCGCAGTGGAAATCAGACTTCAGGACGGAAGCAGACACCTCCCTCGCCCTCACCTTTCTGCCTGGGATGGTCGTGATGGTCCCCGTGGACGCATTCAAAATGAAAAAATGAAAGGCTCAGAGTGCTGATCGCAAAGCTCCTAAGGCACGGAGGCCGAATTCAGACCCACAGCTGTCTGCGGTGTCTCCCAGCTGACCTCTTTCCAGCGTGTGACGGCCCCCATGGACGGAGGGGCCTAAGCATCCCTGGCTACGCTGTCTGTGGGTGGCCGTGAACCCTGCAAGAGGATACAGAGACGAATGAGACGTAGTTTGCACCTCTAGGAGCTCAAAGTGTCAGTGAGTGCTCCTCCAACTTCGCTACCCCAGTACCCGCAGATGACAGAGCATCGCCCACAGACCCCCAAGGCCCCGGGAGGGCTGTGCATTTGCCGCAAGTGAGCCTTTTCTCGGAAGTCTGCGATTCTGGCTCGAAATGGACGTCACCAGAGAGCTTTTTGCCAAAGCTACCATATACATATATGCATATATATGTTCATCTATATGCATATATATGTATATGGTGGATTTTCGAAGGAAACCTGCGTGGACCCCTGCTCTACCACAGGAGACAGGCCGCTCCTCGCACCTCCACCTCCCTGCAGTGTGGACACCGGGCGTTCCAGAGCCACAATTCAGCATGATCTCTTTTCATCCCAGAGGCCCCGGGGCTCCTTCCTAAGGCCTCGGCTCCTTCCCGCTTTCCGCAGTGGAAATCAGACTTCAGGACGGAAGCAGACACCTCCCTCGCCTCACCTTTCTGCCTGGGATGGTCGTGATGGTCCCCGTGGACGCATTCAAAATGAAGAAATGAAAGGCTCAGAGAGCTGATCGCAAACCTCCTAAGGCACGGAGGCCAAATTCAGACCACAGCTGTCTGCACTGTCTCCCAGCTGACCTCTTTCCAGCGGGTGACGGCCCCCATGGACGGAGGGGCCAAAGCATCCCTGGCTACGCTGTCTGTGGGTGGCCGTGAACCCTGCAAGAGGATACAGAGACGAATGAGACGTAGTTTGTACCTCTAGGAGCTCAAAGTGTCAGTGAGTGCTCCTCCAACTTCGCTACCCCAGTACCCGCAGATGACCGAGCATCGCCCACAGAGCCCCAAGGCCCCGGGAGGGCTGTGCATTTGCTGCAAGTGAGCCTTTTCTCGGAAGTCTGCGATTCTGACTCGAAATGGACGTCACCAGAGAGCTTTTTGCCAAAGCTACCATATACATATATATGCATATATATGTTCATCTATATGCATATATATGTATATGGTGGATTTTCGAAGGAAACCTGCCTGGACCCCTGCTCTACCACAGAAGACAGGCCGCTCCTCGCACCTCCACCTCCCCGCAGTGTGGACACCGGGCGTTCCAGAGCCACAATTCAGCATGATCTCTTTTCATCCCAGAGGCCCCGGGGCTCCTTCCTAAGGCCTCGGCTCCTTCCCGCTTTCCGCAGTGGAAATCAGACTTCAGGACGGAAGCAGACACCTCCCTCGCCCTCACCTTTCTGCCTGGGATGGTCGTGATGGTCCCCGTGGACGCATTCAAAATGAAGAAATGAAAGGCTCAGAGAGCTGATCAAAGCTCCTAAGGCACGGAGGCCGAATTCAGACCCACAGCTGTCTGCGGTGTCTCCCAGCTGACCTCTTTCCAGCGGGTGATGGCCCCCATGGACGGAGGGGCCAAAGCATCCCTGGCTACACTGTCTGTGGGTGGCCGTGAACCCTGCAAGAGGATACAGAGACGAATGAGACGTAGTTTGTACCTCTAGGAGCTCAAAGTGTCAGTGAGTGCTCCTCCAACTTCGGTACCCCAGTCTCCGCAGAAGACCGAGCATCGCCCACAGAGCTCAAGGCCCCGGGAGGGCTGTGCATTTGCCTCAATTGAGCCTTTTCTCGGAAGTCTGCGATTCTGGCTCAAAATGGACGTCACCAGAGAGCTTTTTGCCAAAGCTACCATATACATATATATGCATATGTATGTTCATCTATATGCATATATATGTATATGGTGGATTTTCGAAGGAAACCTGCGTGGACCCCTGCTCTACCACAGGAGACAGGCCGCTCCTCGCACCTCCACCTCCCGCAGTGTGGACACCCGGGCGTTCCAGAGCCACAATTCAGCATGATCTTTTTTCATCCCAGAGGCCCCGGGGCTCCTTCCCTAAGGCCTCGGCTCCTTCCCGCTTTCCGCAGTGGAAATCAGACTTCAGGACGGAAGCAGACACCTCCCTCGCCCTCACCTTTCTGCCTGGGATGGTCGTGATGGTCCCCGTGGACGCATTCAAAATGAAGAAATGAAAGGCTCAGAGAGCTGATCGCAAAGCTCCTAAGGCACGGAGGCCGAATTCAGACCCACAGCTGTCTGCAGTGTCTCCAGCTGACCTCTTTCCAGCGGGTGACGGCCCCCATGGACGGAGGGGCCAAAGCATCCCTGGCTACGCTGTCTGTGGGTGGCCGTGAACCCTGCAAGAGGATACAGAGACGAATGAGACGTAGTTTGTACCTCTAGGAGCTCAAAGTGTCAGTGAGTGCTCCTCCAACTTCGCTACCCCAGTACCCGCAGATGACCGAGCATCGCCCACAGAGCCCCAAGGCCCGGGAGGGCTGTGCATTTGCCGCAAGTGAGCCTTTTCTCGGAAGTCTGCGATTCTGGCTCGAAATGGACGTCACCAGAGAGCTTTTTGCCAAAGCTACCATACACATATATATGCATATACATGTTCATCTATATGCATATATATGTATATGGTGGATTTTCGAAGGAAACCTGCCTGGACCCCTGCTCTACCACAGAAGACAGGCTGCTCCTCGCACCTCCACCTCCCCGCAGTGTGGACACCGGGCGTTCCAGAGCCACAATTCAGCATGATCTCTTTTCATCCCAGAGCCCCCGGGGCTCCTTCCTAAGGCCTCGGCTCCTTCCCGCTTTCCGCAGTGGAAATCAGACTTCAGGACGGAAGCAGACACCTCCCTCGCCCTCACCTTTCTGCCTGGGATGGTCGCGATGGTCCCCGTGACGCATTCAAAATGAAGAAATGAAAGGCTCAGAGAGCTGATCGCAAAGCTCCTAAGGCACGGAGGCCGAATTCAGACCCACAGCTGTCTGCGGTGTCTCCCAGCTGACCTCTTTCCAGCGGGTGACGGCCCCCATGGACGGAGGGCCAAAGCATCCCTGGCTACGCTGTCTGTGGGTGGCCGTGAACCCTGCAAGAGGATACAGAGACGAATGAGACGTAGTTTGTACCTCTAGGAGCTCAAAGTGTCAGTGAGTGCTCCTCCAACTTGGGTAACCCAGTACAAGCAGAGGACCGAGCATCGCCCACAGAGCCCAAGGCCCCGGGAGCTCTGTGCATTGGCCGCAAGTGAGCCATTTCTCAGAAATCTGCGATTCTGGCTCAAAATGCACGTCTGTAGAGTGCTTTTTGCCAGAGCTCCCCTAGATATATCTATATCTATATCTTTATCTGTATCTATAGATATCTCTATATCTATCTATCTATCCATCTATCTATCTAACTATCTATCTATCTATCTATCTATCTATCTATCTATCTATGTATCTATGGATTTCTCTCTCTCTTTCTATATATATATTTATATATATATGGTGATTTTTATAACAAAAGGCTGTGTTTTCCTTAGACATTTGAGATCAGACAGGCCGCTCCTAGCACCTTCACCTCCCCGCAGTGTGGCCACCGGGCGTTCCAGAGCCACAATTCAGCATGATCTCTTTTCATCCCAGAGGCCCGGGGCTCCTTCCTAAGGCCTCGGCTCCTTCCGCTTTCCGCAGTGGAAATCAGACTTCAGGACGGAAGCAGACACCTCCCTCTCCCTCACCTTTCTGCCTGGGATGGTCGTAATGGTCCCCGTGGACGCATTCAAAATGAAGAAATGAAAGGCTCAAAGAGCTGATCGCAAAGCTCCCAAGGCACGGAGGCCGAATTCAGACCCACAGCTGTCTGCAGTGTCTCCCAACTGAACTCTTTCCAGCGGGTGACGGCCGCCATGGACGGAGGGGCCAAAGCATCCCCGGGTACGCTGTCTGTGGGCGGCCCTGAACCCTGCAAGAGGATGCAGAGACGAATGACACGTAGTTTGTACCTCTAGGAGCTCAAAGTGTCAGTGAGTGCTCCTCCAACTTAGCCACCCCAGTACCCGCAGATGACCGGGCATGGCCCACAGAGCCCCAAGGCCCCGGGAGGGCTGTGCATTTGCCGCAAGTGAGCCTTTTCTCGGAAGTCTGCGATTCTGGCTCAAAATGGACGTCACCAGAGAGCTTTTCGCCAAAGCTACCATATACATATATATGCATATATCTATATGCATATATATGTATATGGTGGATTTTCGAAGGAAACCTGCATGGACCCCTGCTCTACCACAGAAGACAGGCCGCTCCTCGCACCTCCACCTCCCCGCAGTGTGGACACCGGGCGTTCAGAGCCACAATTCAGCATGATCTCTTTTCATCCCAGAGGCCCCGGGGCTCCTTCCTAAGGCCTCGGCTCCTTCCCGCTTTCCGCAGTGGAAATCAGACTTCAGGACGGAAGCAGACACCTCCCTCTCCCTCACCTTTCAGCCTGGGATGGTCGTAATGGTCCCCGGGGACGCATTCAAAATGAAGAAATGAAAGGCTCAAGAGCTGATCGCAAAGCTCCTAAGGCACGGAGGCCGAATTCAGACCCACAG
>NW_024353568.1:0-13658 GCF_902729225.1 Pteropus medius
TCTGCCCCTGCCCGTCTACAATTAAGCAAGCCGGAAGGCATTTTGGGGCTAAAGGTAACTCATAGTAGTAAAGAAGAAGGCAGAAAATTGTGTACCGGCTTTAGTCAATAAATCGCACCGTGCAATGAAGACCACAACGACATTCAACTCACAAGAACCCCATTATACCATAATCATGAGGCGACGCGTATGCCCAGAAGTTCATTAATTCCATTATAACAGGCTGAATTCTGGGATCGAACATGCGCAAAAAGCAAATGATGAATCACGGAGTCCTGCCGGTCTTAATTGTCAGCAAGAATGCTCAGTCTTCTCAAAATGTGTCGACTCAGAGCTAACAGGGAACAAAACCCTGAAGGCTTTGTCGCCAGGCCTTTTGAGCCATGCCTCTCTTGCTCAGGCCCGCTTCCACGTCTGCAAGTGTACTTTCCTTCTAATGAAACTTGTCTTCTCTGCAGTATTTCGTTGTCTCACTCAATCCATTCTTCAAGACGTCAAGAATGGACGACGTGCCGGGAGAGGATGCCCGCTCTCTGGAAACAGTGTCATCCTTTGTACCTCGTTCCTAATCAACGATTATACAATACACTTAGTGTCATGGTCTTCATAATCTAATATCATCTAGAACGCATCCAAACTTCTCTGCTTTTTCTCCTAACATAACAGTGATGTTTTTGAAAAGTTTATTCTAATTTGAATTTGTCAGAATCCTCTTTATTATGACATTGGAGTTAAAGATGAAAGAGTCTCACGATTTCTCCATGGAAATCCAATGACGATTTCCTCGTTGTAATCACTAAGTAATCAGAGCGTGTGTAAATGTCATAGTTTACTACAATCATTTACCCAATGATTTTGCATCCAAAGAAACCATTTTCCTCAATAAATTATTATCAAGCGGGCAAAAAATATGAATAATTTTAACAGGAATTGTCTTCTCCATCGTTAGTTGACATTATTTGCTCAAAATTGTATACATTTTCTGCACTTGCCATGGAATCTTCACCTTAGATATGCTATGGGATGAGGGAGTTGTTTATGGGTTTGTTTAGATTTTGAGTCGTTAAGTACTTTTGTATAGAAGTAGCATTCTGCACGCTAGGACACGGAATTAAACTGGGCCATCTAGTTCTCCAAAAGATTCGAGCCGAGTCTCGCCATCTTCGGCTGGGGGACATCATAATACAGGTTTCTACTAACAGGGTTCTAGTTAGTAAATCATAATTACTATGTTTTCCTGAGGATACACAAAAAAGTCTAGTCATTAAATGACTGGGACCTAGTAGGGAGAACATCTTGATCTACACAGGACAGAATAGTTACCTGAGAGTGAGGATGGCAGAAACAAGCATTCGAAGTGCAGCTTTGAATTTCTGAAATGCCTTCTGAATGCCCATTGCATAGACCTTAGCTTTGAAAGCTGATGTCTTCATTTGCCAGAGCTAGGCTTTGTTGCAAGAAATACTTATTATACAGAGACCTAGATAAGCAAAACTCAGAGCCTAGACATATGCATTTTTAGCCATACATAAGTAGGACCCACAGGACGATAATGCTGATTTCTCACCCCAAGTTTGGACGAGGGACCTTCCTGAGCCAGGCATGGGATGGGCATATTGTCAGCATGTGCTGGCTTGCCGGTTGTGCACTGCAAATTCGACGGTACTTTATATGTGAATGGGTTCACTTCAATTGCACAGTGCATCGCTCGTGTAACTCTATGAAAGTGACCTTGGAAAGAGGCTTGGATAGGCAGGACAGAGTACCGAAATAGGAAATGCGAAAGGTTGTGAATCCCGGAGCCGAATGTCACCAGGCCTCCTATTCTACTTGGACCTTTGTGAAGGAGAAATCTACTCAGAGCCCCACCACAACAGGAGGTGTTCAGCGGAGATGAGGAATGACAACCAGACATTTAGAACGAGAGACCGCGAGGGAGTGCATTCGAATTCCCCAAGGCTTTTTTAAAGCAGGAGTAAGTTTCAGCAGCAGGCCCTAGGAAGAGGCTCCAAAGAAATGCCGAGAGGACTGATAACAAGACAAGGCCTGGGATTGGGAAACGATGACCCAGAGTGTGCAACTATCCCGATTGAGGGCCATGTCAGCAGCTACCATCACCACCTGCAGTTGTCGATACGCGCCGAAGGCCAAGAAGGATCTGTTATAGCCATCCACCAAAGATGCAGGGAAGAAATGGCGGGCACCCAATGACTGAGGGTGAGGAGAGAGCAAAGAGGACGGATTGAACTTCTTGACTGTAGTGATCTGTAGCTAGATCATTTCTTGAAGAAGAGGAAGAGGGGCAAGGTGAGTCAGAAGCAGAGGAGGAGAGGGAAGAGGAGGAGCTAAGAATTGTGCAGGGTGAGGAGCGCAGGGAAAGGAGAAAAGCAATGGGAGAGGTAGAGGAGGATGAATAGGAGGAGGGTGAAGGAAAGGGCGATGGGGAGGAAGAGAAAGGAGGAAAAGAGAGAAGGCAAGAAGTGGGTACAGGGGAAGACATATGGGAGGAGAGAGCAGTCCTCATAACAATATTGGATTTTGAATTTATACAATTTTAATGACAAAAAATAAGTGATTGTTTACACAAATATTTAAGTTTTAAACTAGAACAGATTGAGTCCCCTCAACGGGCAAGGTTCAATCATTTCTTCCCTCATCTGAAATACATGTTCATGAGTAGGTCGACGTACGTTATAGATAGGTAAGGTTAACTTGTGAACAAGTGAGTTAATGCTTGGAATTAGAAATCTGCTAGAAAATTACAACATGCACAAAATCTCTAAGCGGTGTGAAACGCTTATATGTCCAATGAGAAACTTCTCATATTCTACAGCTGAACTTCATGAAATAGTTGAAGGCTATGACATGAATCAGAGCTCTGCATGCCAAAAGAAAAATGAAAAATAAGAAAAGCTGAGTTAAGTAAAAAATATGGATTTGTAATTACAAGATGTTTTGGAATCTCTCATACCGAGAAGCATCATCTGACTTCACCCAATGACACAGGAACAATTCTGAGCTCACCTGTCTTATGTAGATTCCGGAAAGAAGGAAGGGAGCACAGAGCAGGAACGGGAAGGTACTGTTCTCACAGGGAGGGCAGCTCTGTTTGGCACCCCTTTTCACAAAAGCTCCCGGTCCCAAATGGAATAACTGCTTGTTTCTTCCTCTGCTCATGGGTCCTTGATCACGCCCTGTCCCACTAACTCTGGGTCTTGCCGCATCCTTGATCCTCCTTCTTGCAAAAGCTCATTCACTCAGACCAGTCTGTTCTCAGGATGGGAAATCACAAAGCCAAGGGTCCTCACAACACTTGAGCTGACAGGAATTATTGACTTGCCTTAGGTTCCGAAAGGGTTAGGCATGAAGCCATTTCAGGCTGCGTAGAAGGAAGGAGCTAGCCTTACTATGAGGGCCAAGAACAGCAGAGAATACGGAGGAAGAGGAGTACTGTTCTGGATCTCGAGCTTTCTGTGGACTGAATCCTCACACTAACCCTTGTCCTGGGGGTATATGAGAGCATAAAGAGAAGGCATGAGGGTCAAAAAATCGAGTTCTCTTCCACTGTAAGCCAAGAGAGATGTATCAGCATAAAAACACAACAAACCCAAATGAGTAAAACGTAGCTTTTATTTGACAAGCTCAAAGAAGTGTGGAGTTTCATTCTGAAGTATTTTTATCTCACAATTTCCAAAAGGATGGGGAGGCATAAGCGGGTAGGTCACGTCGCTCTTTGTATATGGCAACTCCACCGTTCTGTAGCTTAAGTCAGCATCCACAACCACTTTGAAAGATCGATATAATTTCTCTGCATGCCCATTTACGTACTGAGGAAATAGCTCAGCACATTTGTAGAGGCTACTTTAGGTATTCTGTGTTTATCGACCCTCTTCGTGATAGGTGAGGGCTTGTTGGGAATGACATCGCAATGTCCTTTATGCACGATTGTTCGACACCACAGACATCCCCGGAAGAGAGCTCAACGGAGAAAGCTTGAGAAAGATGATGCGACTCACTTAATCCAGTAGACACAGGGGCCTCTTCCTCCTGGCTCCTCCCCAATACACACACTTGTTTCCAGTAGTAATCATAAGAGATTGCTATGGGGGCATCGTCAGACTTGAAATGCCAAGCTTATTTTGTTTTCCTTTTGTCATGAACTTGGGTGTGTATTCTGATCTAATCTTTTCTATTGACATAGTGTCAATCCCTGTTTTAGTTGTTAAATCGATAGCCTAGATGTTCATATATCGTACAGAAAGCCCACTATCATGACTATTCCCAAATGTGTTCTCTTCCGTGTACTGAATAATGGGCTCTTTCATGGCAAACTTCTGTTGGCGTACATGAGTATGTTTGCACTGAATGCATAGATTTATTTGTTATTTCATAACCCACACTTAGTGGAGAATATAATGTCTTCTTTTGCGTGTTATAGTTGTATCTATCCTTTTCGCAAATTATCTCGTGATTAACTTCCGTATTCTATAGAGACGTGTACTGTCGGCAGCTGTCCAATTGCCATATGTAACTAAGTTATACTGTATCAATGAAAGGAAATGAAATTGGACAGGAGCACTTTAAAAGACAATACGCCATGAGCTCAGCATTAGTCCCCTCCGATCCTGAAAAATACCTTGCCCTTTCTCTAGGAAATACCCACAGGCTTCACATTTGAATGATAACTATATCGTTGTTCTATACCAGAGACTTGCAAGGTAATGTATCTTGAGGATTGTGAATACCCACAGTCCTCTTTCCTACAAGAAAATACCCCATATCAGGGAAATGGCATTTCCAGAAGCAGCGGTTTAAGTGCCATGGCCAAGGTTGAATCTAGAGATGGAAAAAGAGTAAAGGGCTGTTGTGTCTGGAGGATGACTCTTCCCCTTGCAAAATTGTGTCTTTGCATCCTGGCACAGTTCTGCTCTTTCCTGCTGCAACAGGTGGGAGAGGCTCACAGGGCATTGCCGGGGGACAATCGTCAGCTAAGCACACCCAAGCGCTGCGATGACATCTATGTTGATGCCGTCTGTGTCATTTGTTTCTTCCAGAAACCTGAATGCCTTGAGACAATGCTTGGGAGCACCATTTGGACTGTTGGTCCACAGAGCCAACGCTTTCATTGCCGCTGGAAACAGGGCTCTGATCCACACAACACGTGGACCTGACACATACTCTGGAAACTGTGCCAGGATGCAAAGACACAATTTTGCAAGGGGAAGAGTCATCCTCCAGACACAACAGCCCACCATGCAGCCCCAAGGAGACCCAGATTAACAGAATGTGGTATGCAGAGTGTGCTCTCCTCTCAGTTACCTGCATGTGTTTCCTGCATACCCTGATTTATTCTCCAGCATTTAGGTTTTACAACTTTGAAGCCTATGGAAGAGTTGAGGTAATACTACAAAGAACACCTATATAACCTTTGCCTACACTGAGCAATTCTTTCAACATTCCTATTTTTGATCCCATCACACAAACTAATTCTCTTTCTCTCTCTCTCTGACTCTCTCTCTCTCTCTGTCCCTCCCTCCCTCCCTCAGTCTCTCCGACTCTCTCTCTCTTTCGGGTGTACTTACGCAGGCATACATTATTACAGTTACATTCCTTCATTCGAAAAATCCCCCAATGGTCCTAATATTTATAAGGGATATCACGTTTAAAATTCTGCAACTTACAGTCGGAAATGATACGGGACATCTCTTGCAGCGTTCCTAGTTTATGGTTTTCTTTTTTCTTTAGTAAACCTGATTAAGTTTTCTTCCCTCCTTTCTGTGGGACAAAGGCCCTATCCCCCAAATCCACATAATGACCCTGAAACTGTTCACTCACCTCCTCTGGCGTTAGATAAGGATCATCGGACCACCGTCAGGGAATGACCCTAGTCAAAGCAGGGTCCTTAAGGTCTGAGAACGGAGAGGAATTCAGGCCAAACTTTTTTTTATTCTTTCAGAAATATATCAACCCAGCCTATTCTCCTTTCCTCATTTCTTTGGTAAAACAATAGTAGAAAGTCATTCCTAGATGATTTAGATAACAACATTGTATCTTCTTTTCCTTCTCAAGTGAATGGGGTAGTACTTCAGCAGAAACCCAAGATATCCAGCATGAGTGAGGCAAAAAGGGATACAGCTGCGTGAAACCTCAATAGACAGGGACGATGACCCTTCTCAGCAGGAAGCAGATACAGAAGAACAGACCTCCCGTCCCTCAATATCGCTACTAAGAAGAAGCGGGTTCATGGCTCTTAGAAAAGAGTTAAGCAGGAAAGATAGATCGGGGCTTTAGGGTCAGCCTGCAAAGACACCGAGGTCTTCCTTTTGGAAGAAGTGTCTGCCCATGCCCGCCCACAATTAAGCAAGCGAGAAGGCATTTTGGGGCAAAAGGTAACGCATAGCAGTAAACAAGAAGGCAGAAAATTGGGTAGGGCTCTTAGCCAGTCAATCGCACCGTGCAATGAAGACCTCAACGACCTTCAACACACATGAACCCCATTATACCATGATCATAAGGCGAGGCGTATGCCCAGAAGTTCATTTAGTCCATTATAACAGGCTGAATTCTGGGAAGGAACATGCACAGAAAGCAAATGATGAATCACGGAGTCCTGCCAGTCTTAATTTTCAATCAAGAATGCTCAGTGCTCTCAAAAAGTGCCCACCTAGAGCAAATAGTGAACAAAACCCCGAAAGCTTGGTCACCAGGCTTTTTGAGCCACGCCTCTCTTGCTCAGGTCCGCTTCCACGTCTGCAAGTGTACTTTTCATTCTAACTAAACTTGTCTTCTCTACATTATTTCGTTATCTCGCTCTATCCATTGTTCCAGACATGAAGAATGGGATGACGTGACGGGAGAAGAACCCGCTCTCCGGTAACAGTGTCATCCTTTGTACCTCGTTCCTAATAAACGATTATAAAATACACTTAGTGTCGTGGTTTTCATAATCTAATATCATCTAGAAGGCATCCAAACGTGGATGATTTTTCTCCTTACACAATAGTGATGTTTTTGAAAAGTTTATTCCAATTTTAATTTGTCTTCCATTCCTTGATTATGACATTGGAGTTAAAGATGAAAGAGTCTCACGATTTCTCCATGGTAATCAACGGATGATGTCCTCTTTATAATCACCAAGAAATCGGAGCGTGTGTCAATGTCATTATTTTCTACGATCGTTTACCCAATGATTTTGCATCCAAAGAAACATTTTTCCTCAATAAATTATTATCAAGAAGGCTAAAAATACGGATAAGTTTAACGGGAATTTTCTTGTCCATCTGTTAGTTGGCATGATTTCCTCATAATGGTTTACATTATCTGTACTTGCCATGAATACTTCAGCTTAGATATGTTATAGGATGGGGGGTTGTTTGTGGGTTTGTTTAGATTTTAAGCCTTTTCTGTGTTTATCGGCCCTCTTGGGGCTAGGTGAGGGCTTGTTGGGAATGACATCGGAATGTACTCTATCCACGATTGTTCGACGACACAGATGTGCCCGGGAGAGAGCTCAAGCGCGAAAGCCTGAGAAGGATGATGTGACCCACTTAATCCAGTCAACAAAGGGGCGTCTTTCTCCTGGCTCCTCCCCAACACACACAATTGCTTCCAGTAGTAATCAAAAGAGAGTGCTCTGAGGGCATCGTCTGACTTGAAATGCCAAGATTATTCTTTTTTTCCTGTTGTCATGAACATGGGTCTGTTTCCTGATCTATTCTTTTCCATTGACAGAGTGTCAATCCCTGTTTTAGTTGTTAAAGCGATAGCCTAGATGTTCATATATCGTAGGGAAAGACCGCTATCATGGTTATTCCCAAACGTTTTCTCTTCCGTGTACTGAATAATCTGCTCACTCATGGCAAACTTCTGTTGGTGTTCATGACTATGTTTGCACTGAATGCTTAGTCTTATTTGTTATTTCATACCTCATTCTTACAGGAGTATATAACGTCTTCTTTTGCGTGTTGAAATTGTATCTATTCTTTTCGCAAATTATCTCATGACTGACTTGCTTCTTCTGTAGAGACCTGCACTTAAGGAAGCGGTCCGATTGCCACATGTAAGTAAGTTATATTGCATGAGAAATATGAAATGAAATTCGACAGGTTCACTCTACAGGACACCAAGCCATGTGCTTCCATTAGTCCCTACCCATTCTGAAAAACTCCATGCCGTATCTCTGGGCAATAGCAACAGGCGTCACATTTGAATGATAACAATATCGTTGTTCTGTACCAGAGACTTTCAAGGTCATGTGGCTTGAGGGTTGTTACTACACAGAGTCCTCTTTTCTACAAGCAAATAGCCCATATCAGGGAATTGGCCTTTTCAAGAAGTAGCAGTTTAAGTGCCATGGCCCAGGTTTAATCTAGAGATGGAGAAAGAGAAATAAAACCCCACCTGGGACCGAGTTCCCTTGCGAATCTCTCTGAGTGATCAGATCTGAAAGCCAGCATCGCTGACCACTGCCCAGTTAACCTGTCGAAACACAAGAACACCGTTAGGACATTTTGGTAACTGCTCCCACGGGAGAACTTTTCAGTGCGGAGATTTTGCTAAAGCCTATGAAGAGTGCTGAGGCCAAGAGAGCTGAATGTCCAGGGAACAGAGAAGCAGAGCAGCAGACGGTCCCCAGACATAGGTAATATCTACTTTCTCTCCAGCAGCACTCCCTTACTATTCTCAGGCCTGATGACGAAGTAACCCAAGTGCTTGTTGCCAGGCCTTGGCTCATATCAACAGTTGTGATGACTCGGCTCTGAAGGTCATTGTGAGGCGTGATGTCACGTCTAGCTGCCTACCAAATCAGGCCCTGGGAATCAGGCAAATATTGGGAGGGGGAGGGAGGGAACTGCTCCTCTCTCTACTTGCGTTCCCTTCTAGATTATTTGCCGCTCCTGCAGGAACCGAAGCTGCTCAGTGGTCTGGGATAGAAAACATGCACATACACCAAGACAATGTGGCATTCATTTTCTTCTGCCATCAACAAACTGATTGAGCTGAGCAACTCCATCCCTGATGTGTGATGTCAGGTTTAAGACTGTCATTTGTCCAAATTAGTAAAAATACAACGCATACAGAAGGCATTAGGGACAAGGGCAAAAGGGACAGGTGATCCGATTTCCCGTCACATTCCTGTGAGATTTCGGGCAAATGCCATCAACTCTGATACTCTTTACTAAGCAGGGAACACAACAGCAACTCCGCTCTTAGGGTTTTCTGAAGATTAGATGAGACAAGACAGTTTTCCCCACTCATGTGCGGTGTGGCTCACAGCGGTATGTTACATTTGGTGGACTGTGTTCTGAAACATCAAGAATGGGATGACGTGCCGGGAGAGGATCCCGCTCTCCGGTAACAGTGTCATCCTTTGTACCTCGTTCCTAATCAACGATTATAAAATACACTTATTGTCATGGTCTTCGTAATCTAATATCATCTAGAAGGCATCCAAACTTGGGTGCTTTTTCTCCTTACACAATATCAATGTTTGTGAAAAGTTTATTTCAATTTTAATTTGTCTTCCATTCCTTGATTTTGAAATTGGAGTTAAAGATGAAAGAGTGTCACGATTTCTCCATGGTAATCAACGGATGATGTCCTCTTTATAATCACCAAGTAATCGGAGCGTGTGTCAATGTCATTGTTTTCTACGATCATTTACCCAATGAATTTGCGTCCAAAGAAACCTTTTTCCTCAATAAATTATTATCAAGCAGGCTAAAAATATGGATAATTTTAACGGGAATTTTGTTGTCCATCTGTTAGTTGGCATGATTTCCTCATAATGGTTTACATTTTCTGCACTTGCCATGAATCCTTCAGCTTAGATATGTTATAGGTTGGGGGGTTGTTTGTGCGTTTGTTTATATTTTAAGCCTTTTAGGTGTTTATCGGCCCTCTTGGGTCTAGGTGAGGGCTTGTTGGGGATGACATCGGAACGTCCTCTATCCTCGATTGTTCGACGACACAGACGTGCCCGCAAGAGAGCTCAAGCGCGAAAGCCTGAGAAGGATGATGTGACCCACTTAATCCAGTCGACACAGGGGCGTCTTTCTCCTGGCTCCTCCCCAACACACACAATTGCTTCCAGTAGTAATCACAAGAGATTGCTCTGAGGGCATGGTCTGACTTGAAATGCCAAGATTATTCTTTTTTTCCTTTTGTCATGAACATGGGTCTGTTTCCTGATCTATTCTTTTCCATTGACAGAGTGTCAATCCCTGTTTTATTTGTTAAATCGATAGCCTAGATATTCATACATCGTAGGGAAAGACCGCTATCATGGTTATTCCCAAACGTGTTCTCTTCCGTGTACTGAATGATCTGCTCACTCATGGGAAACTAATGTTGCCGTTTATGACTATGTTTGCACTGAATGCATAGACTTATTTGTTGTTTCATACCTCATTCTTACAGGACTATATAACGTCTTCTTTTGCGTGTTGAAGTTGTATCTATTCTTTTCGCAAATTATCTCATGACTGACTTGCTTCTTTTGTAGAGACCTGCACTTAAGGCAGCGGTCCGATTGCCACATGTAAGTAAGTTATATTGCATCAGAAATATGAAATGAATTTTGGCAGGTTCATCTACATGACACCAAGCCATGTGCTTCCATTAGTCCCTACCCATTCTGTAAAACTCCATGCCGTATCTCTGGGCAATACCAACAGGCGTCACATTTGAATGATAACAATATCGTTGTTCTGTACCAGAGACTTTCAAGGTCATGTGGCTTGAGGTATCTTACTATACACACTCCAGTTTTCTACAATCAAATAGCCCATATCAGGGAATTGGCCTTTTCCAGAAGTAGCAATTTAAGTGCCATGGCCCAGGTTTTATCTAGAGATGGAGAAAGAGAAATAAATCCCCACTGAGACCGAGTTCCCTTGCGAATCTCTCTGAGTGATCAGACCTGAAAACCAGTATCGCTGACCACTGCCCAGTTAACCTGTTGAAACACAAGAACACCGTTAGGACATTTTGCTAACTGCTCCCACGGGAGAAGTTTTCAGTGCGGAGATTTTGCTAAAGCCTATGAAGAGTGCTGAGTCCAAGAGAGCTGAATGTCCAGGGAACAGAGAAGCAGAGCAGCAGACGGTCCCCAGACATAGGTAATATCTACTTTCTCTCCAGCAGCATCTCCCTTGCTATTCTCAGGCCTGATGACGAAGTAACCCAAGTGCTTGTTGCCAGGCCTTGACTGATATCAACAGTTGTGATGACTCGGCTCTGAAGGTCATTGTGAGGCGTGAGGACACGTCTAGCTGCCTAAACAATCAGGCCCTGGGACTCAGGCAAATAGTGGGAGGGTGAGGGAGGGAACTGCTCCTCTCTCTACTTGCGTTCACTTCTAGATCATTTACCGCTCAGGCAGGAACCGGAGCTGCTCAGTGGTCTGGGACACAAAACATGCACATACACCAAGACAATGTGGCATTCATTTTCTTCTCCTATCAACAAACCGAATGAGCTGAGCAACTCCAACCCTGATGTGTAATGTCAGGTTTAAGACTGTCATTTGTCCAAATTAGTAAAAATACAACGCATACAGTAGGCATTAGGGACAAGGGCACAAGGGAAAGGTGATCCGATTTCCCGTCACATTCCTGTGGGATTTCGGTCAAATGCCATCAACTCTGATCCTCTTTACAAAGCAGGGAACACAACAGCAACTCCACTCTTTGGGGTCTCTGAAGATCAGATGAGACAAGACAGTTTTCCCCACTCATGTGCCGTGTGGCTCACAGCGGTATGTTACATTCGATGGACTGTGTTCTGAAAAAATTAAATGGAAACGTTCGTAAATACGCAATTCACATATGTGATACCTGTCTCCTCTCTTCTGGCAACTCTTGCTTACTCACCGTATTCAGCCCCAAACCAGAATTAACCTAGGTGCTGGCGATCAGTGTTCAGATCTTTCCTTTGAGTATGCTCACAAATTTCTGAGAGCCAATGTGAGTCGCCTCGTTTCCTCTTGGTGCTTCAGTTATCGGGCCATGGGACTTACATAAAGGCAGTGTGATAAGCTGAATGGGAACTCTTTTGCTCCTTCTTTGCTCTCTAATCCAGACCTACTTGATTCCTGTAGGAAATGCAGCAGCTCAGAATGTCTCCACGGTCTGAGTAGATTCAAATACACCTTGTCATGGTATTTACCAGATGAATTGACTAGATAAACTCCAACCTAGATGGGAAATAGCTATGAGGAGAACTAGCATTTGCCCACATTAGTAACATGCTGCTGTACACAGAAGTGGTAGGAGCAGAAGCTCGAGAGACAAGCTGCTTGTATTCCAGTCCAGGTTCTGTGTGACCTCGGGCAAGTCTTTTGACCTATCGGATCCACATGTTCACCCTTTGTTAAGTGGGGATGAGAGCTACACTTCCTCCCTTAGGTGTTTGTGAGGTTGTTGGCTATGCAACTGCTTGTACTCAAACATGTATGTACATTCGATCGTATCCCTGAAAGATTTGCCAACATGTGCTATTGAGAACCTCAGCTGGAATGAATCAGCATGCACCATGTTCTCAGAGAGCTGGGACAACAATCCTTGCAGATATATATTAGCTCAGTTCCAGTTCTCACTGGAGCCGGATGTGCTGAAGTCTGCCTGGGACACAGATTGCTGTAAGTCTGTGCCTCTAGGCTGGAAGCACTGCTGCTGGCGGTACTTATGGTTTTCAAGGAGTCGTTACCCCAACTGAGGTAGAAGGTGATAAGGTTCCATATCCTACGCATGTACCAAATTTCGGCCTCTGTCTACAGTTCCTTTGTGATGGCTGCTGCCTATGCATCTGTGGCAACAGAGTTCCTGATCCTAAGGGCGATCAGGGAAAACACTCGTTGTATCCCGTGGCACAACAAAGCCATTCCAACATGACTTCAGCCCTGAAACCATAAACCTAGTGAAGCACTCATTGCTGTCGATAGGCTCTTTAGTCTGATGATAATAATTTGCGATTCTCTGGAAGAAGAATTGTTTTAATATGATCCGGGAAGTGGGGACCCCGGAAGTATGTCTAGTATCTATTGAAAACAAACAGCAAACTGACCTGGATAATGAGGGAAGAAAAAAAAATAATAAAAAAAATATTAAAAGACAGGTTCAGAGTTTGATCCAGTGGGAAATCCTTTTCGTAGGAAAACAGATAGGATGTGGTAAGTTTTGTCCTGACAAACCAATCCTTAGTTGAAAATATAGCAAGTGAAAATGCATTTAATACACCTAAACTACTAAACATCATAGCTTAGCCTAGCCAACCTGAAATAGGCCCGGAGCGCTTACATTTGGGCTGTATCTGCAGTAACTGCGAACCTCTTCTTCTCAACGGAAACAGCAGACACAGCTGAGTGTTTTGTAGACATGACAGGACGCAGAAACCCGACACGCGATGTCCAAAAAGCCCTGCAATGCAAAGGATACTACGTATCGGCAGTTGACGGTCGTCTTCGTTGAGATGTTGGGGAGCCGAGACTCTCTATCATGGCCCAGCACCACGAGAGAATACCATAACTCATATCGCTAGCCAGGAAAAGAGGAAAATTCAAAAATCGAGGTACAGTTTCCACAGAATGTGTATCATTTTCGCAACATCGCGAGGTTAAAAGTCGTTAAGTGGAACCATCTTACATTGGGGAGCCTTCT
>NW_024353569.1:0-1621 GCF_902729225.1 Pteropus medius
CGTCCTGAAGTCTGATTTCCACTGCGGAAAGCGGGAAGGAGCCGAGGCCTTAGGAAGGAGCCCCGGGGCCTCTGGGGTGAAAAGAGATCATGCTGAATTGTGGCTCTGGAACGCCCGGTGTCCACACTGCGGGGAGGTGGAGGTGCTAGGAGCGGCCTGTCTTCTGTGGTAGACCAGGGGTCCACGCAGGTTTCCTTCGAAAATCCACCATATACATGTATATGCATATAGATGAACATATATATGCATATACATATATATGGTAGCTTTGGCAAAAAAGCTCTCTGGTGACGTCCATTTTGAGCGAGAATCGCAGACTTCCAGGAATCTTTGTCACCCAGAGGCAAATTCTTTGACCCTCGGCGCCTACCGAGGGGCTCTGAGAGGCTGATTTTCCGATCGTCTCTTGGTACTGGGAATTTTGAAAGTTGCAGAAGCACTCTACTGACACTTTGAGCCCCTAGAGGTACAAGCGGCGTCTCATTCCTCTCTGTATCCTCGTGCAGAACTCCAGGCCACCTGAACCAGCGGACCCAGGGAGGCTTTGGCCCCCTCCGTCCCTGGAGGCCGTCACCCTTTAAGAAGGTCAGAGGGGGATGGTGCAGACAGCTGTGGGTCTGAATTCGGCCTCCGTGCCTTAGGAGCTTTGCGATCAGCTCTTTGAGCCTTTCATTTCTTCATTTTGAATGCGTCCCAGGGGACCATTACGACCATCCCAGGCAGAAAGGTGAGGGAGAGGGAGGTGTCTGCTTCCGTCCTGAAGTCTGATTTCCACTGCGGGAAGCGGGAAGGAGCCGAGGCCTTAGGAAGGAGCCCCGGGGCCTCTGGGATGAAAAAGAGATCATGCTGAATTGTGGCTCTGGAACGCCCGGTGGCCACACTCCGGGGAGGTGGAGGTGCTGGGAGCGGCCTGTCTTCTCTGGTAGACCAGGGTCCACACAGGTTTCCTTCGAAAATCCACCATATACATATATATGCATATAGATGAGCATATATATGCATATATATGTATATGGTAGATCTGGCAAAAAGCTCTCTAGTGACGTCCATTTTGAGCCGGAACTGCAGACTTTCGAGATACGGCTCACTTGCGGCAAATTCACGGCCCTCCCGGCGCCTCGGGGCTCTGAGGGCGGTGCTCGGTCGTCTGCGGGTACTGGGTTACAGAAGTTGCAGAAGCACTCACTGACACTTTGAGCCCCTAGAGTTACAAACGGCGTCTCATTCCTCTCTGTATCCTCGTGCAGAGCTCCAGGCCACCCACAGACAGCGGACCCAGGGAGGCTTTGGCCCCTCCGTCCCTGGAGACCGTCACCCGCTGGAACGAGGTCAGAGGGGGACAGTGCAGACAGCTGTGGGTCTGATTTCGGCCTCCGTGCCTTATGAGCTTTGCGATGACCTCTTCGAGCCTTTCATTTCTTCATTTTGAATGCGTCCACGGGGACCATTACGACCATCCCAGGCAGAAAGGTGAGGGAGAGGGAGGTGTCTGCTTCCGTCCTGAAGTCTGATTTCCAATGCGGAAAGCAGGAAGGAGCAGAGGCCTTAGCAAGGAGCCCCGGGGCCTCTGGGATGAAAAGAGATCATGCTGAATTGTGGCTCTGGAACGCCCGGTGTCCAC
>NW_024353570.1:0-532 GCF_902729225.1 Pteropus medius
CACGGGGTGTTGGTGGCGACGGTCCCCTTAGAACGGCCCCACGGGTCGCGAGCATCGGAACGAGGTCTAAGCTACGACTCTTGAGCCCTCACGGCACCCCCCCCCGGGAGGTGTCACCCATCCTTGGCAAATAAGGAACGGAGCAGGTGAGCTGCGGTGGCAGCTTTATGTCTGTCTGGGCTGTTCCTGCATTCACGCCACCTCCCTACAAGAATGACCCTGCTGGGTCCCAGGTCCCGGGGTGTGGCGGGCTGCTCCCCGTAAGCTCACGGCCGCAGAGAAGCACCTCCCCGGACACCACACCGCGGCATTGAAAACATCTGCACAGAACAAAAGGCTTTGTTTCTGAAGTTTTTTTTACTGAAGTTTTTTACTGAAGTTTATTTCTAAGGAAACTCCACACCCTTATCAAGAATAGAGACCAGTGTCACTTGTCCTAATTAAAATGTCACTATAAAAAGAAGTTCAACGGAAGGGCAGTATTAAGTTCTAACGAGACCCCAGGCACTGGGGGTGGGGGGATGGGGGTGGG
>NW_024353571.1:0-414 GCF_902729225.1 Pteropus medius
CGTCCACGGGGACCATTACGACCATCCCAGGCAGAAAGGTGAGGGAGAGGGAGGTGTCTGCTTCCGTCCTGAAGTCTGATTTCCACTGCGGAAAGCAGGAAGAAGCCGAGGCCTTAGGAAGGAGCCCCGGGGCCTCTGGGATGAAAAGAGATCATGCTGAATTGTGGCTCTGGAACGCCCGGTGTCCCCACTGCTGGGAGGTGTAGGTGCTAGGAGCAGCCTGTCTTCTGTGGTAGACCAGGGTTCCACGCAGATTTCCTTCGAAAATCCACCATATACATATAGATGAACAGATATATGCATCTATATGTATATGGTAGCTTTGTCTAAAAGCTCTCTGGTGACGTCCATTTTGAGCCAGAATCGCAGACTTCCGAGAAAAGGCTCACTTGCGGCAAATGCACAGCCCTCCCG
>NW_024353572.1:0-41641 GCF_902729225.1 Pteropus medius
TGCTGGAAGGTGGAGTGCTCACTTCTTTGAAACTTGAAGATCCCATTTCTTTAGCTAAGCCTTGAATCTTTTAGAGCCAAATTAATACCTAAAAAGGATGTGCCATTGCGTTGGGCTTTGTGGTGTTTTACAATGTACATAATCGCGCAGCAATTTTCTTGACATTGGCAAGGGACTTAGTGTTGATGTAACCTAATCTGTGACCAACTCGTCTCAGCACAGGAGTCTTAGATTTAGGTAGTGAGTGCTCTAACAGCTTTGAAGTACTTGACCTATACCCACCAATTTTGCAGTTTTGACTTCTAAGATTTCCATTCTTTTCAGGAGAAGATTTCTTTATAGTGGTGAATGCCCTAATAGCTCTTGATGGTGTGACTTATGCCTGTGTCTGTTTGTTAGCCACAGTTCTGCCTGTCACCATTGCACTTTTAACAGTGGTCTGATACCTGTAAGGTCCAGAGGGCAGAGCCTCCACTTTCTGCAAGGAGACCCCTTGGGTGTCACTTTCAAACAGTCAGGAAATGGCATGGAACGATCAACTCTGAGAAATGAATGGTGAATTTATTCTCTTCCCCTTTCTATCGGTTAGGACTCATAAGAGCACACGTGCCTGAAAACCCAACCTAGCGGGCCTGAAAGAGCGGGGTAACTGTTTCACAAAACTAAAAGGTCCAGAGGAAGGCTGACATCAGGCACTGCCTGGTACAGGGACTCAAGGGATATAACTGGCCTGCTCTTTACTGTCTCTTGACTCAGTTATTGTGCCCCCTGTAATTTTGGCTTTATTCTCAAACAGCTGTTCTGGACCTTCTGAATTCTCATCTTCATACCCAGCAATGAAGAGCGAGCCTACTTTTCATATCGTTCAAACAAAATCCCACCATTAAGCCTCATGACCCCAAGATGGCCAATTAATAGGCTTGGGAGTGAAGGGATGGGCCATCCTGACTAGCTCGGCCAAGGTCGCATTCTCCAAACCATGGTCCAAAAGGTAGAGTCAGTTTCCCTGGAAACAGGTGGAGGAGAGGGAAGGAGGAAACCTTTCCACATGGATTATCTTCTTACTGTTTTATCATGAGAAGGCAGAGTACTCATTCGTTTGTGAGTCAGCACCAACCTCAGGGATTGTTTGGTCGTATATCCTCCACATGGACAGTGCGATCAGTGAAAACCACACACGGCCCAAAGTGTAAGCAGTCTTCAGCACCGTTTCATCGGCTGCTAGCCATTCAGGAAAAGCAGGCATTTTCCCTAGTCTGTTCCTCAGGGACCTGGATTTGCGTAAAAGAAAAATAAATGTTGCTATTCATGATCAAAAGTATCTCACAAAACGGGTAGATCCCGTTCACTAGGAAGCCCTCTATTTTATGAGCACCTTGATGGATGTGGGAAAGTTTAGAAAGAGCTAAGCTGCTCTACCCCACAGGAGAGTCTGGACCTGCTGAGGGATCCTGAGGGAAGGGACAGAGTGGAAAAACGAGAAATGCCAAGCAACCAGCGAGAGAGATGAGGTCAGTGATTCAATAGGCTGAAGGTCAAGTGACAACTATCCGGGAGTGAGGTCAAGAGCATTTCAAGGACAGGGGGATGCCCAGCGCTGGGGTTAAAGGTGTCAAAGTTATTGCTCCACAGAAACGTGCCGAACTGCCTGAAATCTCCACGGTTCCCTGACCTAACAAGTGCTTTGGTTGAAGCATGTTTTTATGTGGTTTTGTTTGGTTCTGTTTTATTTACTGGGAATCAAAGAAGGGGCTGGGTTACATATCTAGAGAAATACCCAGCAAAAAAGCATGTCTAGATGTAGGCGATAATTCGAGGGGGAACCCTGCACCTGCTGCAAACTGCAGACGTTTTAGCAGCAATGGAACTTCGACAGGGAATCTAGCTGAGTTATAGTTCAGTAGTTCCTTTGGGAAACAGTTGGGTAATATTTCAAAATCTCAATGCCTAGATCCCAGCCCAGACTAATTAAGTCAGAACTTCTGAGTGGGACCAGGTATCAGTAGTTTTTCAAGCTCCCCCGGTGATTACACATGCAGCCACACCTGATGCTATTTATACACCTCATCTGGTCTCAGGGAACTAATATCCAAATGCCACCTGAGTATATCCGACTCTGGGCTTCACTGACCCCAGGTGATACTATGGCGACGTCCCCGGAGCCCCCATGCCGAGAGCTAGAGTGCAGAATGACTGATTAGAAGAAAATCTGCTCCTTGTTTGGGTTACCGTTCGATGCACCACTTTTCAGTGTTATGTGTGTTTGTTCGCACTTCAGAGTATAATGAGGAGAAACAGGTGACTGGACCGTTGTCTCCCTGTGCCTGCCTCACTAGCTTGGCCCTATAGGCTTGGGACGGGGTCGGTGTTTTCCCCTCTGTGCATCTTTTAATGGGGTTTGTGGCCTCACCCAAGGCCACTCCTGCCCTTCTCTATTTGATAGCAGTAATGAGCCACAGAACCCCAGACCTCTAAAGGTCTATGTGAATCGTGAGCCACCAAGACTAATACAAGAAAAACAGGCAAGATCAATAATTTTCTTCTAAATTAGCAATGATTGGGGACACATTCCTGAGAAAATATTCCTGAGAAAAAAGTAAAATATCCAGGCATAAATTTCACAGAAAATATGAAAGGTGTATAACAAGTTATGTTATATGACTGGAGGACATAATAAGAGCGTGAACATGTGACATGTGGTATTCTAAAATGAAAAGCTTAGGGACTAAATGTCTTTTGTTTTTTCTTTTTGCCAAATTGAAATATAAATTCAAAATAGTTCTAGTTCAAAACACAGTAATTCTACTTTGGGAACTTGGAGAAAAATTTCATCTGGAAGAATAAATTCAATGTATTCAGAAATAAATTTCAGCAAACGATAAAGAGAATTGTCGTTACCTAACACATATATTAACAGAACATATCTGAAATGGAATAGTTGGCACAGGAAAATAAACTCAGCTAGATTTAAAACTGATATGCAGAAAATGACCTATGACACTAAAACTTTGCTGTACACACGGTGGCCTTTAGATGCAGGTCTTGGAACTCTCTCAGAAAAAATAGAAGTGACTAATAACATCATTTCAAAAAGTGAAATTAAACTCTTATGAGTCACCACATAAAATAAAATCTGTTAACAGCATAACTGGAATACTAATATCTATTTGTGTAACAAGCTGAATTATTCTGGGTTCCTTACAGATGTAAACAAATTGAATTCCCATAACCCCAAGAGAAAGGGGCTCATATTGCCCTCTTATTGATGATGAGTGGGACTCAGGGAGGGTAAGGAGCTTGCCCAGGTCACACAGGCATTGGAATTCTCACCCAGGACATCTGGCTCCAGGGTCCATGGGCTTCCCAGCCTTCAATGTGTACCTGTACACACACACACTCACACATACACGCGCATGCTACGTCACAGACACTACTGCCGTGTGATATGTCATCCTAGCAATTGAAGGTGTGATACAACAACCATTTTCTCTTGCTCGTGGTTTCGTGGACCAGCAATTTGGGAAAGGAGCAGCCTGGCAGTTCTTCGTTGGGGGCTCTCATATGACTGCGGTCAAATAACAGTGGGGCCACAGTCACCTAAGAGATCAGTTGGGCTGGACATCCATGGTGGCCCACTTACCTGCCTGGCAGGTGATGCCGGCTTTGGCCAGGAGCTCAGCTGGGACTGTCAAGCAGACAAGTGCAGGGGCCTCTCCAGCATGGTGGTCTTGGGAAGTGGGGCTTCTCATATGGACGTAGTTTTTACCCGGGGCGAATGTCCAAGAGCTTGCCAGAAGCCCCGGGGCCTTCTCTGACCCCACCGTGCAGGTTGCAGGTCACTTTCCCCGCAATTTCCGGTTGAAGCAATCACAAGGCCACCCAGAGTCAAGATGTAGCTCACAGACCCCACTTCTCCATGCAAGGAGAATGTGGGACTGTGTTTTCAACCACCTCAACATATCATTAGCTCAATGAAAAAAATATCTAAATCCTATTGAGTGTTTATTCAGAGCCAGGCACTGTGCTAAATCTATTAATATGGATATTTTATATACATTATACACTTATACTTACATTTAAAATAAATAATCACCAAAGTAAAACCATGCAGTAAAAGTTGCAGGGCTGTGCTTCCCTACAAGATACACTGGTCTCGGAGTCGATCAGGTCAGAAAGCCTTCTGGGTCACATCACCTCTCCCAGAGCCCCAGTCTCTGCATCCACAGGTCCGCCCTCCACCCCCATCTGAGGGGGAACCCCTGTGGTGTGGGCTGTGTAACAGAAGGCCTGGGTGTTCGAAGAAGATGCACGGGGCTGTGGGGGAGGCGTAGGTGGACTGAGCTGTGTGCTCAGCCCCTTCCCTGCAATCCTCTCTCCCTACCTCTCCCTGCCCCTCATCTCCCTATCTCCAACTTCCACGAGGAAAAGATAATTGAATTGGAAGTGCGCAAAAGTCATGGCTCAGCATTTCATTGCAGTGCCTGGATGCTGGTTGCTTGTGTAAAAATCAAGATCTCTCTCCAAGGCAACCCTATAAGGAGGCTTCCACCCCAGGTCACCACTTCTATCCAGTCAGCTCGACAACACCCGTCCCGTCCCCGAACAGAAACGTGTTATCCCCAAGTCCGGTCACACCTTCTCCCCTCCCCACCCCACCCACAGAGCCCAGACGAAAATCTCCCCAGTTCACGGCCTGTGGGCAGTGCCTCACCTCTCGAATGCCAAATCCCTTTCCTTAAATAAAGTCTGCAGTGAGCGTGAAGATGAGACAAGGCTCAAACATTCGGAGCCGACTTGTCACCAGGGAGGAACGCTGGAGGGGGACAATCCCCACCCTCTTCCTGGCTTTCTTGGTTCTAGCTTTGCAAGGTAAAGCAGTGGCATGTGGGGCGCTGGGCCCCGAAGCAGGGTGTGTGGGTCCTCTTTGTTATTTCTTGTTCCATGTTCCCAGCAGAGCCACATGAGCTTTATCCACACAGCCGTGAGTGGCAAAGTGTGCATAACTCACCCCAGCAGTATCATCCTGAGAAAAGACCCCACTCCTACCCCGTACCCCAGAGGAAGCCAGCACTGTAAGGACAGTGCAGGGAGCAGGGCTGTGTTTAGCTGTCTGTTGTTTAGGACCGGATCTTTCCTATTTGGGGCACTAAATATCCTCTACTGTGTGGAATGACGGTGACACAAAGAGCTGACATATTCCCTATTAATTAAAAAGCCCTTAGAACAAGAAGAAAGCCCACTGTATGTCCGTCCTGGTTACATTTTAAATTCCACATTTCTCACGTGAAGCTCTACACAGGGACTTGTATTCAATGGGGTCCCTGAAAAGAGCTGCCAGGTATAAGTCCTTAAAATCCTTGTAGACCACAGCTCCCTAGGAACATATCGGAGAAGGTGCTGCGTTCACTCTTTTTCAAGACCGAAGCTGACCTTGACTGACTTTGATTTTGACTGGCAATTCCCCAATCAGTTACAAACACACACACGCATACTTTTAGTCTTGGACTCCTTGTTGGTGCCTAGTCTCTTGTGAGGAAAAGCAGACCTAAAGCATTATTTCTTTAGTCTCCAGGGAACCCGAACAATCACATCAGTCCCAGGGCCTGATCAGCTCAGCATACCTGGCTGAAACCTATGGTCTTGCAGAACCTTGATGAAGGAGGCCCTGGGCTATAAGGGTTCCATTTGAACCTTTCCTCTTGTCCAGCCCTTGCTCACTGGCTTTTCAAAGGCAGCAGCCGAGCCTCCAGGGTCAGCAGCCCAGGACCCCTTCTCTTTCTTATCCGATTATCAGGAGCCACCACAGCCAAAGCCCTGGGTTTGCAGCCTCCCAAACTCAGTCATCTGCAAAGGGGCAGCACATTCTCCTGACATGCCCGCCGTGGCTCTGTGTGTCAGCTCCCGTCCCCTCTTCCTCCCTCCAGAGCCAGCAGGATAAGGAGGAGCTCTTCATAAAGTAACTGTCTAAACCCTTCGGGCACATCCCCAAAACAACGAAACACTCAAGGAGCAGCTATGTTACTCTTTATTGCGCAAAGTAGGAGTAAAACAGGTGCACCAGGGACAGGTACACCTGGAAAGCAATTAAAAGAAAGAAACGAGTTAGAGCCACTTAGCTGCTCAAGAAGCCTTCTCTATTTGGCTTCTGGGGCCAGCACACTGAGGGGACTCCACCAGGGTGGGGTCGCCCATCTAAGGCTTAGGAACTCTATGGGGTGGAGGGGCAGGGGTGCAAGTGAGAGGCAGTCAGGGTGGCCCAGCCTGTTACATGTCCTCTATGCAGCCTGGCAGCTGGACTTCACCATGGAGATCTTGCCCATCCAGGGGACAGTGTATATTTGGAAAGAGCACAGCGCTTTCTGCAAAAGGGAAGAGAGAGGGATTGTCAGGTAGGGTTACAGTAAAAAAGGAAATTGTCCAACAGGAGATGGCAGATGTGCGGGTCAGGAATTGTGGTTGTTTGGTGGGACTCTCAGACCCAGACCCAGACTACTCCCCACCCCAGCCCCAGACTACTAACCAAGACTCAGCAATGCCCTCCCTATCATCCCTCCCATCACTCCAAGTCTAAGAGATGGCATCCTGCACCCCAACCCCCACAGGATTCTACACTATTGCTCCCCCCAGCACAGCCCTTTAAGGAGCAGCCCACGCAAGGCCACACAGCCCCAGAGGGTGCACGCCATGCCCCCAAGTTCCCTCCACCTCTAGTGGGCCAGCACTAACACAGGTTCAGAGGGAAAGACCCAGGTCTAATGAGGCAGGCTGTGGGGCTTGAGGGATGACGAGAGGCTGAGAGCTTCCAAGAACCAGCCCTGCTGATCGCTGGAGAGTTCGATGTTTAGTGAGCAGGGCAGCATGGGAGGGTTTCTCCCCCTACAGGCCTCTAATTCCCTCTAATCTGTTCCAGCTGCTTCTTCCACAAAGCAGGCAATCCCCAAGCACGTGGTGCCCCAATAACCCAGCTTAAAGCCACCTAAAAATTTAAATTAGGCACCTCCGCACACGCACCCTTAACCCCCACACCTATCCAACACCCACACAACCCACTCATGCCACACCACTCACACATGACACACTCCCACAGGAACACCCCCACACCTCTGGCCTGCATGCTTGGTCCCTGGCCCACTTTAGGCACATACCTTCCTCAGCTGTGGCTGGGCGTGGAAGGGACAGCTGGCCAAGTTTGGCTGGGACTTGGTACACGTGGTTCGACCGATCTCCACATCCAAGAAGTAGTTCATGCCAGCCACCACCTATGCATGTGAAGAGTATGATTGCCTTTCAACACCTGCCCATGTCACAAAACCACAATACCTTTCTGCTTTTGTGCCTAGGGCCATCATCCACTGCCTGGCACCCAGGCGGTACTGAGCCAACTTCTGACTAGTGTCCAAGGTGCTGTGCCCCAGGCCCAACTTGTAACTTGTTTACACAGCAGCTCCAACAAGGTGCGTCATGCAGCCTAGTAGGAAGAGAGGCAGGAAAATGGAAGATGGAAGCCAGACACCAAAACTCCATTAACTGGCCCAGGAGCTGAAGGCGCAGCTCTGGGGAGCCAGCAAGGGTGTCAGCAAATCAACTGTGCCAGCGCCAAGATCTGGGGCAAGGACTAAGGCAAAGTGACAGCTCTGCCTGAGTCTGGGCTAGATATGCCTCAGGAAGACTAACGTGATAATGACCTTGAAGCTACAGTCCAGTTGGTGGTGTGAAGCCATACTGACTCTCATTGCATGTAACCAGGTTTACTCATCCCCTGAGTGGCAGGAAATGAGATGCGTTTCAGTCTCTCTCTCGTTCTCATACACGTACACACACGGACAGGGATGTTTGAGGTCAATAAAAGATGCCTTTAAGAGTTCCTTGTGATGGGAACATATCTAAAGTGTGTCAAACATGTGTCCTTTACATTTGAAATTACAGAAGTGAAGGCTGTCCTCACAGAGGCACTCCCAAGACACACCTAATGAGAACTCGGAGAATCTTAGGATGACGGGCCGCGACCAGGCTCTAGAATCTGCCTGGTGGATCCCAATCAAGGCCCCTGATTCCTCTGGTATCAGTTTCCCAGAAGTGCCAAGCTAGTGTCATCCTGGAGAGGAGCAGGCTCGCGGGGACCTGGTGAGCAGGGAGTGCACGTCCCATCCAAAGGGACAGTGCCAGCTGACTGCTGCAGGAGATATGGGTCTGATCTTGACTCACTGTTTGAAATTTCAAGAGAAGGTAGAAACGAGGCCTAAATCCAGGCATGCAGCACCACACTTTGTTGCCGTGTGGCTATGTTCTGCTCTCCAGTGCGAAGCAGGCCAGCTGGTCTAAATCCTAGCCTTCCTTCAAGGACAAGCGCAAAGCCCAGTAGTCCTTCCTGAAGCTCTCCTCTTCCCTTTCTGAACTTGATTGCCTTCCTTATCTGGCCAGAACTTCGGGGTGGGCTGGCAGAGGCAGGGTCAGGTGTGCTCCTGTCTACCCCAGCAGGCACTCAACTACCTCTGGCTGCTGGTGGTGGACACCCGTCTCAAGGTGCAGAATGAAACTTCACAGCCTAGAGCATGTTCCATGGGTGGGACCTGCACAGGGAAGCAACGCTCCGAGGGCCTTTCCTCTAGGATCTCTAGGCAGGTCTGGATTCTTGTGCGACACCCTCTGAGTGGCATCTACCTGGCCACAGGCCAGATCCAGGACTCCTTTGTTTGCTGACACCTTCGGGGTGACTAGGGAAGCAGTGAGGGCCCTACCTCAGGGAGGATGTTTGGAGTGCCTGCTGGCCCCAGATACCACTGCACATGGAGGACATGGAGGTTGGTTTACAGGCACCTGCTGAGAGACTGGAAGAACATGTCTCTTCTGCATGACCCGAATCTCATCTTGAGGAAACCTCAGGCCAATCCAAACGGAGCACCAGTCTACACAACACTGGCCGGACTCTTCACAAATGCCAAGGTCATGAAACAGATAGGCTGCTGCAGGGGAAAGGACGGTGCAGGACAGTGGCTGGAGCATATGACCCTGGAGTGTTCTTGGCTATAAAGGATATTGCTGGGACGATGAAGGACATCTGAATAAGGTCTGTGCATTAGATAAATGTCAGTGTTGAGTCTTGATTTTCCAAATTGTACTGTCATCATATAAGAGAATGCCCTTGTTTGGGGGAAATATATACTCTCAAATGGTTCAGAGAAATAAAGGCACACATGTACCCATGCACACACGTGGGGAGGGAGGGAGGCGGGCAGATAAAGCAAACAAGACAAAATTTTAACGTTTCAGGAATCTGGATGAAGGATCTACGGAGAGTCTAAGTGCTATTTTTACAACTGTTCTGTAAGTCTGAAATTATGTCAAAATGCAAAGTTAAAAGGAAGAAACTGCTTAAAAAATCATTCAGTGGGAGGGAGGGGCTAACCAGGTGTACGTGTTTTCCTTGGCATATGGTCGTTTGGTTCCCAGCTCACACTGAGCCCCCAGTCCCATTAGGCTAAGTGGGCTAGACAGGGACCCTGACCCCAAGCCAAGTTCTTCTTGCTAGGCTGGTGCTTGAAAACAGAAATGAAGAGCAGGGCGGCAACCAGGAGTGTCCGGGACCCAGGGGCACTCCTGGGGACAAGTCCGCGAAGGGATGTGGGAGACAGGAAACTGCCTGGCTGAGAAACATGGGCGTGTCAGCGTCTAGGGCCCATCTGGAGAGCTTCCAGGGCCTTAGAGGTAGATTCTCCCGCGAGTGCGGCAGGCAGTAGCGCGTCTGGCTACGTCACGGAATGCCACAGCCTCCCAGGCGCAGGTTCCGCCCTCCCGTGGTGCAGGCTCCCCCTCATCCCGGTCGCCCTGCCTGCTCCGCTGCCCCGACACCCGGTCCCAGGGACGCACCTGCTTGCGGGCACGCACCACCCGTATGGCGCGGCTGTGGAAGGCGTCGTTGCTCGCCTTGTTGTACTCGCTAAGGGCGAAGTTGAGTGCCTGCTGCACGCCCTCCTCGTTCACGTCCGCGTCCTCCAGGCCGCCCACTAGGCGAGTCTTGCCTTGGTACGCGCTGGCCGCGGGACTCACCGCCAAAGCCAGGGCCAGAACCAAAGTGGCCATCAGGAGCAGCGCGATTCGCAGGGATCTTGCCATGGTCGGCTCCGAGGGGACGCGAGGTGGAGCGACTTGAGAAGAGAGACGAGGGAAGCAAAGCAGACGCTTGGAGCACCACTCACGGGCCTCGGCATTTATTCCCCAGGCGCGCGGGTCCAGCCTCTCTCCAACCCCTCGCCCCCTCCCCCAGCTCCTCCTCTTCCGCCCCGTCCCATCCCCTTCACTTAGACCAGCCCAGGCCCTGGGGCCCTATTCCTTTCCTGTCCTGTGGTCCTGCTTCTCCCGCCAGCCCTTTCCCACAGCTCTCCGTTACCCACCCTCTCGCCCAGCTCTTCCCTCCCAGTCCCGGCCCTCCCGTTAAAATCCCTCCCTTCCCCGCTACCTGCTTTCCTCACCTGAGTCCTGCCTGTCCTCCCAATCCTGGCCCTCCTCATCAGTCTGGGTTTCCACCAGCTAACACATTCCAGCTCCTCCCCACCAGTCCCAGACTTCCTGTAGTGTGTGCCCAAGCCCGGTGCTTACCCTGGTCTCAGAGAAGGTGTCACCTCCTCCCCATCCCCACCAGCACCCCCACTCCCCCAAAAAACCCCTTGTAACTCCTGAACTCTAAAGTCTTCTTTTAAAAGGGAAAAAATAACTGTCTTGTCCTCTGAGCAATTGATTGAATTCTAGGGATCCGCAGAGTAAGGTGAGGATTTCAAAGACTAGGGAAGACCCCTTCTGCACCTTCTACTGGAGAATTTCCTTGCCAAACATAAGTGAATTAATTAACTCCTATTTGCTAAAAAGTTTGGGTTCTCTTTTCGCAACTCATTTATTCAACCAATAAACTTTTCTTGGGCTTCTCCTTGGTTTAGGGTCTGTATGTAGGTGGGGAGTGGGAGAGTGATTCTTGGACTTGACATCGTAGAGGGGCTACCCTATAGAGCTGTAATGTGAACCCATGTGGCACTTTCCATTTTCTAGTAGACACATTAAAGAATGTAAAAAGAAATAGGTGACAGCGTGTTTAATATTTTTTATTTGATATATTAACCAAAAAAATAAAATAAAATCAAGGCGAGAGGCAACAAGTGCCGATTTGAGATTCAAAAGAATAACTATTCCAGAAGCATTGTTTTAGGCAGAAACCCCAATAGTGCTCCTAATAGGAGGTGAATCAAAGAGTATTTATAAGATCAGGAAGGAGGATAATTACTTGAATAGAAGGAAGAAATTTCTATGAGTGTTAACAAGCTAAGGAAAGAATTTCTACAGATGCAGATAAACTAACATAGTGATGCTTATTCTAAAGAATGCCTTTGATTTTCAGTTTTGTAGTCATAATCTCTCCTTCCTTGTTTTGACCCCAAGAAAGGAAATACCTGCTAAGAAGGACTCCTTGTGCTTCATTGGACCCAATTCGAAATTGGAGTCTAGCAGCCATTATGGCAGAGGCCTGTCATGCAAACTGCATATCAGAGAAAAGCCACAGGGTGAGCTCACAGCCTGTGCACTGTTTCTGCATTATGAGTCAGCCTTTACATAACAGAGCTCCTAGGATTGAAATTCAACCCATAGATCTGACACTTTCCCTGTCCAATCAGAGCTGTGCTGATATATCCCCATTTGTATCTTTACTGACCAATCAGAGCTGCTCCAGTCTGACCAATCAGGGTGGTGCTATTCGTACCAACCCAACAGATGATGATTTGCAGTCCTCATTGTATAGCAATGGACCAGTGGACCAATCAGGGACTGGGGCTAGGCATTGTTCTCTATATAAGCCAGCTTCACCTCTGTCTCTGTGTAAGACACATTGAATTTTCACCTGAGAGTGTTTCCTGCGCTGGAGCTGTTAACGCTGGCGCCTGAACACTTGGGCCAACTCACCTGAGTTGCTTCACAACTGTGCTGTTCCTCAGCTGTGCTGTATCCCAATTGAGCTGTTTTCACTGAATAAAGTCACCCATTTATGACACCCCAAACTGAGAATTCCTGTTGGCATAAAATTGGCATCGATGACTTTTGTTTGATACCTGTTAGCTTTGCGAACAGTTGTTTGGAATGCGGTGCTGCTGTAGGCCCATTCCAAACGTTATTTTGCCCAGTATTAAATCTTATTCCAAAGATTTGAGGAGTAAGACCTTCAATGCAGTTTCTCTGGGATGGCAGCTTCAACACCATTTTGAAGTGACTCAGTTTATATAAATTTTTACAAATCCTATATATCCAAAATATTATTTAAACATGTACAAGCCACTGTTAATAAGATATTTTTACATTCTTCTTTCTATGTGCTAAGTCTGTGGAACCCTGTGTATATATTCTACACTTAGAGCAGTTGTCAATTCAGACTATTCTCATTTCAAGCTCCCTATGGCCCAGTATGGTCGGTGTCTGTAGTATTGCACAGCCCAGCTTTGGTGGTGTGTGGGGGGCCGGGGAGGGAGCCAAGAAAGATCAGGGAGTGATAGGGGCTTTTTCTGAAGTAAAATAGAAGCAGTGAAAGAGAGAGATGGGTAACACTGGATACAGGTGAGGGAAGCCTCTTTAAGAAGGCAAACGTTTAAGCTCAGACCTAAAGGACAAGAAGTCTTGCTGAGACCAGGGAAAGAGAGTTTCAGGCAAAGAGAATGGGGCTGGGCTCACCTCTCCAGCAACAGAAAGCCACTGGAGGGTGTTTAAGCAGGGAAGGGATATGATCCAGAATTTCAGCCTAGCAGCTATGTGGATAATAAACTGTGGGTGAGGGCCAGGGAGCGAGGTGCAGGGAGACCCCTACCAGGATGGTGCAGGGGGCGGGTGGGAAGGACGCAGTGAAGGGAGCAGGCAGCTGAGGGAATGTATGTGGAAGCACATGGGCTGGTCTTGCTTCTCCCCACGGGGAGCCATATTACTGACTCTAGTCCTGTGTCCACTGCGTGGAAAACTTTCTTGATGTTTAAACACTCCTTGAACGAAATATGATATACATACAATAAAATACTTCATTCTATGTGGCCAGACTGAGGAATTTTAGCAAATGCGTACACCAGTATCACCACTCCATCAAGGTCTAGAACATTTTCATTACCCAGGAAAGTTGCCTCGGGCTTCTGCAGTCAGTTCTGTGCCCACCCCCGGCTCCTGGCAACGCACACACTTGTCCCTGTAGACTCCGGTTTTTACCTGTTCTTGCGCTTCCCATGAATGGAATCATGCAGTGTTAGTACATGTGTGTCTGGCTTCTTTTGCTCAGCATCATTTTCGAGCTGCCCTACATTGTCGTGATAACCTAATCGTTCCTTCCCTTTCTCCCCAAACTGAGAGGACATGGCTAGGACATGGGTTCTGAAGTCCCTTGTGAACACCTTCTCTCCTTTTCCCTCTTCCCACTACTCAACTCAAGAGAGACATGAGGATGCTTCCACGCCATGTGCCAACATTTGAAAAACACTTATGGCTCTGATAGGGATTGATGCCATAACATTATGAAACTGTGATACTCCCTGGAAAGCTTGTTGACAGTCCCCGTAGAAAGAGGCAAGACAGAGTATAGTGGTCTTATCTGTTTTGCACTTAATGGGGGAAAAGAGAATCTTTTAAAAAAACTTTTTTCTCAGGATTTACCAGGCCCTCATTGCTTTTTATTACCAGGTACCATTTATTTTCACAAGCAGCATAGTTACTAGGGCAGCTTAGGTGTCTGAAGCAGCACAGCTAAGGGGGAGGGGCAAGGAGAGGGCATTTAGGGACTCAGGCAGGAGTCTTCTGCAGCTGGGTGCTCTCTGTTCTCTCTGGGCCTCAGCCCTGGCCACGAGGAAAACAGGATGGCTCTGAGTTGGGTTGAGCAATCCCTTTGGCATCTCTTGGTGGTCAGAGTTTCCTTCTCAAATCCACAGTGTGGTTGCCGCTGTGACTTCTCTCTCAGTGTTTCTGTAATCTTGGATTCCAGTTCCTTTATCAACCTGCAACTGGACGGCAGAGAGATTATTGCTCCTGCCCAGGACAGCATTAAAACGTTCACACCAGATTTTGAAGCTGGAATTCAGAGGCCACTCAGGGAAGCCCTGCCCTCTCCATGGTGCCCTCGGCACCCCACCTCTCCCAGCCCCCAATTTCCGCCACTAGCAGAGGAGCTGAATCTAGTGACATGGACTTGACGAAGCTTTAGTCTGGCTCCTCCAAATCTACTTCTTCACTGGGCCTAGGCCTCGGTTGTGTCCTGTCCTTGCCAGGCCTGCTAACCCTGTCTTGCTGAGAATTCCCCACCCCCCAGCCCCACCCTCTCCTATCTGGCCAAGTTCCTCATCCCTCACATTTGATGACTAAGTCTTTTAAAAGAGTCCTGTTAGGTTAGTTTAGCAAGACTATTCCTTGTCTTCTCCTAGTAATTTTGCATTTTTCTGACCCCTCCTCCCTTGGCTCTAAATCCCCATTTGTCCTTGTTGTATTTAAAATTGAGCTCTTTTTCTCTCCTATTTCCATAGTCTTGATCTTTATTGTAATAGTTTTGAATAAAGTCTCCTTTACCATTTTAACAAATGTCAGAAGAATATTTCTTTAACCCTAGATGCCAGCCAGACCAGTGCTCTGCCTATCCCAGCTTTTCCTGGAACGTGGTGACAATACTGTTGCCAAGTAGGAGCCCAGAGGCCGGTGATACGGCAGGAGATCAGAGAAAGGGGAGAAGGCAGAGAGAGGCAGACAGTGAAGAAAGGGCACAGAGGAGTTGTGGGGTGGTGGAGTGGGATGCTTTCCCCTGTGATTTTACTATAAAATTTTTCAAATTTGCATAAATTTAGAAGAATTTTATAGCAAACACCTATATACCCATCACCTAGATTCTACCATTAATATTGTACTTTACTATCTTCATCACATCTATTCTGCCTTCTATCCATCCATCAATCCATTTTTTAAATGTATTTTAAAGTAAGTTAAAGACATCGGTAGTCTTCACTCTTAAACGCTTAAGCATGAGTAGTATTAACTAGAGTTTAATAATTATTTACAGCTTTTCCATTTGCTATAAATTTACCGGTAGTGAAGCACATAGACCTTAGATGTACATTCACTTAATTCTGACAAATGCGGACCCTGTGTAAACCAAATTCTTATCAGAGAGAGAACATGAGCATAACCCCAGAAAGTTCCCTATTTCCCTTCCCAGTCAATTTGAGTCCTCACCCCCAAAGACAACTACCGAGCTAATTTTTTTCCCACTATAGATCAACGTTTACTATTCTAGAAATTTATATAAATGGTGTTCTACAATATGTAGACTTCTCTGTGTGCCTTTTCTCACTTGGCTTGAAGTTTTTGAGGTTCATGCCTATTGTTTAAGTTGTACGTTTATGTCACCCTTTGGTTGCCACAAGGAGCCTGCTCCTGAAGAGTCTCTGCAGGTTCTCAGGCTCTGGATTACACATAGGATGTGCCATAATGAGGAGAGCAATACTTATTTACTCGAAATTTTTGCCACTACTTCTCTTCCGTTTTTTCTTTTAATGTAGAACAACTTCCTCCCTTTCCCCTTCCCTGCTGCAACTCCTCTCTTCCCTGTCCCCTCCTTCCTTCCCTTCCTCTTCCGCCCTCCCAGCTAGTTTTTATTAGTGGTAAAATTTTTAATGACAAAGAGCAGATTTTTCAAACTCGTCCTTATGTTCGAAAATAAAAGTCGTTTTCTAAAAACTAAAAATGTTTGTTATAAAAATAAGAAAAAAGAAAAGTATAAGAAGAATACAGTACATGTGTGCATGTGACTGTGTGTACCTGTGCTTACATGAGTGCATTTGCATATTGTTTACTACACTGAGATAATGTGATGATCATAATTTGATGCTGAATTTTTTTCAGTATTATTATGTCATGTTAAAAAGAAACAAAAGACCCCCAAATGGAGTTACTTTTGATAAGCCACACCACTAAACCAAAATGTAATAACTAACTGAATTGCAGTCAGCCTCTCCCAGGAGTGGAATATAACACCAATCAGTCTAGAATTTCCAGGTCAGAACTAGTGAGGTCATTGGCCTAGTAAGACTCCCTATCTCCCCTAAGGCAGCAGTCCCCAACCTTTTTGGCACCAGGGACCGGAGTTCCAGTAAGAATCTAATGCCTGGTGATCTGAGGTGGAGCTGAGGTGGAGTGAATACAGATGAAACTTTGCAAATACAGATGAAACTTTGCTCCTTGGCCGGCCACTCACCTCCTGCTGTGCGGCCTGGTTCCTAACAGGTCACAGACCGGTACTGGTCCACGACCCAGGGCTTGCAGACTCCTGCCCTAAGGAAAGGTGTCCTTGCCTGAAATTATCCATTCTTTTAACTTTCTTGTCTCACACTCTTTCTGCCTGTAAAAACTATATCTTGATTTTTTTTTTCTCTAATGCTAGACTTTTAGGCTATTCCCAGTTATTGTTTTCTAATATAATGAGCAATATCGATACACTGTCATGGGAAAAAAGCCGTGGTGCATATTTGGGGTTGTTTTCTTCCTAGAATTGAAATTATTGGGTCAGAGGCCACAAAGATTTTTTTTTGGATACAGATTGCCAAATAGTTCTCCAAAAAGTCATGGCTGACTCAGGCAGGTCCAAATAATGAAGAGAAAGTGCTTGTGGGCAAAAGCAGCATTTTGTGCTTCATTTTATTCGTGAATATTTACAAGTGCAGTTGTCCTCAATGCTGTTATACTGGATCTGAGACCCTGGGTGGTGTCACCTGATGGGTTGCTTCTTTCTGTGACTACAGCTTTTATACCTAAGTCACATTTTGGTAAATTCATCTTACACTTATTTATCTTCCATGAAAAATGCTATAAATTCCATGTCTATGTCACTTATTTATTCATTAATTTAGTATATATTCATGAAATTCATGTTGTCAGATGTTGACTTTAAAGGTGTAGAAGCTCAGTTCCTACCTTCCAGAAGACCTGGGTCTGATGAGGAGAGAGACAAATGGACAGTTATTTCAATGAAGGGAAGCAAAGTTTGCCACTCCAAAATATGCCTTTTGGGATATGATTTTAAGCTGATCATTTTTAAGAAAAAATAAAAAGGCTCAGAATGAACCTCTGATCTTCTCTTTACTTGCCTGAAAAAATTTAGATAGAGGGCATGTTCCATGAAGGCAGCTGTTATCATAGATGATTGTAATTTGGTATAAACTGATGTGATAGACAAGGAGGAACCTAGGAAGGCCCTTTGATTAAAGTCCTCTCTGTTCTCCATTATTAAAGACAGTCCAGCAAACATTTGTTTACCAAACATTTGATTTTCCATCTCCATGCGAATCACCTTTTTACCCTTCGAGGTCCCAAACCACAAGCCCCTATCTTCTTAGCTCAAGATGGCATCTAAGCCTCAACTGCCTGATCTGTCCTCTGGTCTCATATTTTTATGGAATTCTTGAATATATATACATAATAAATTTGGTCATTTCTCTTATTAATCTGTCTCATATCAATTTGATTATTAATGTAGCCAGAAGAACTTAGAAAGTTGGGATGAAAATTATTTTTCTTCCCGCACATGACACGACATAATGCACATTGTCATAGGTGCTAGGAGGTACAGATACTAATATTCCTGATTCTGCTTGGGTGTCTCAACTAGATATTCTGCTGGTAGCTGTAAATGAGCAGTGTAATCTTTATTTACTTGTCAACTCTGAGCAAGCTGGAGAGTTTATTACTTTACTTTTCTAGATGTTAAAAATTTCCACAGTGCAGCCTCGTCCTCTCTGCTTCCTCTGGGCTCAGGCCTTGCCCTCTTCACATCTCTCTGTGTACCCCTTCCCTCAGAGGTCTCGTCCAGTCTCCTGGCTTTATTATCAACTCTACACCCACACTTCACACGTCAATCTCTCCACAAAACTGCCACCTTACTTCCTGTGGTATTGCAATGTATAATCAGAAATATATATTTGGTCTTGATCCCATTTCTGGCAAGGAGCTTCAAAACCCATGGAATTTCGTAAGTGAACAGAGCCATAAGGCATCTTTTTTTTTATGTTAATGATATGATTTTTGACCCTCTGCCCAAGGATGAGGATGGTTTCCAGGGAACCCAGCCGCGTAATTGGAAGGTTGGAACTTTTAGTCCCACCCCCAACCTCTGGGGAGGGAAGAGGTGCTGGAGGTTGAATTGATCACCAATGGCAAATGAGTGAATCAATCATGCCTATGTACTAAAGCCTCTCTTAAAAAAAGGACTAGGTTTGGAGAGCTTCTTGGTTGATGGATATTCAGAGATTTGGAGAAAGTAGCATGCTCTGAGAAGGCATGGAAGCTCCACGCCTTTTCTCCATACCTCGTCCAATGTATCACTTTCATCTGGCTGTTCTTGAGTTTTATATTTTTATAATAAACTGGTAATCTAATGAGTAAAATGTTTCTCTGAGTTCTGTGAACGGCTTTAGTGCGTTAGTAGAATCCAAGGAAGGGACATTGTAACCTCCAATCTATAGCCTGTGGTCAGAAGCATGGGTGACCACCTGGACTTACAATTGACATTGTAAGGTGGGAAGAATACTTGTAAGAATGAGCCCTTAACCTGTGGAATCTGACGCCATCTCTGACTAAACGGTGTCAGAATTGATTTAAATTGTAAGACACCCAGCTTGTGTTGGATCGTTGCTTGATGGTGTGGGGGGAAAAACCCCACACATTTGAATTTGTGACCAGAATTTTTAGTTGGTACCAGAATCTTAATCTTCAATCCAACTCCATCTGATTCCTTTTCCACTTGGGTGGCCCAAGGCACCCCAAGCTGCCCATGTCCCAAACTGTATTGTGAATTTACCCCTCTCCTTCTCACACTCACAGTGCTCTCCATTTCGGTAAAGGTTGTTACTTAAAGTTCACCCCTCAGTGAGACCTTCCCTGACCTTACTTTTTAAAATCGTGGCCACTCCCCATTTCTCCACCTTCTCGTCCTCCTCCTTCCCTGGTTTACTATTTTTATTTTAACTTCTGATTAGTTGGATGTATATTTTTCCTTTATTCCGTCTCTACCCTCTAGAATGTAAGTTTGGTGTTTTTGTCTGTTTTATTCACTGCCATTCTCAGTGCCTGAAACATAACAACAATCAGTAAGTATTAGCTTTATTAATGAGTGAACTGGATTAGTGCTCTTAAGCTTGTTTTAGTTGTTTTTGAGAAAATAATGCCAGTATTTCCTGCCAATATAGCTTAAGTTTTGCAGAATTGGAGTTAATTTTTTCAGTAAGACTTGGAAGGGAGAATCCCCAAGGGATATGAAAAAAAAGTAAAATGGAAAGTAGTACATTATACCAGTTGTTTTCATGTCACAGAAATAGGAACTGAAACCTGTATAGAGAGATCAAGTTTATATTAATGAAGTAAAAAAAGGAAAGTGATGTATTTATCCAGGTAAGCTGAGGTATGAAGGTACTTGTTTGGAAATAACTAATAATTAAAGTATAATTTTATTTTTTTTTTCTGGTTCGTCATCATCCTTCATGTTTTCTGCACCTGAGGGACTTAAGAAGAATAAAACTGTTGAGTTGTTCTTGATCAGTCTTAAATTGAAGAGGTAAGGGAGGAGGAAACTTTCTTCTACCATCGTGGGTTCTTTTGGCTGGTCTAATAATTAAATCTACATGAGACAGATGAACAAGGGAAAATAACCAAATTTAATTACATGCATGTGTATGAGAACCGTACATGTATGAGTGAGCCAGAGACCCCAAATAAAATAAAGGTCCAAAGACAGAAAGGAAAACTGAGGTATATACGGCATTCTGAGCTAAGAAAGAGGGTAGGGACCTTGGGGTTTTGAGAGATGGGAGGAATCTTTCACAGGATGATAAGAACAGGTGTTCATGAATTTGAAGTTTGCCATACCCTATGGATACATAAGAAAGGTCATCTCTAATAATCTATTATTATAGGCAAGGGCCATAATTCAAAATTCTCTAAGGAGTTAAATGGTGGCAGAAGTTTCTGTGGAGCCTGCAGAGTCTTGGTTGCCTTTAGGTCAAAACAATCTGCGTACTACAGAGGCACATCTTAGGGTGTCTTGCTCTGAACCCCTGCACTTCTGTCTTCTGAAATTTCCCTCAAAGTGCCATACTCCAGAATTTGGGTTGATAGATGGTTCTATATCTCATTAAACCAGTCCCAGTGTTGAGAAAAGTTCAGTTCCGTTTAGCAGTTGAGTCTCATTTTAGGAGGTAGTGATGCTGGGCTTTCTTAGTTAAGCCTGTCGTGCAAGCAATTAGGTATTTAATATGAAGCATCTGTATAAAAAAAAAAGGCTAATGATTAAGTCAGACTATAATCTCAATTTCTGAGTTCTGAAGGCAAACAGTTGAGAAAATTTCTAGATGTCTGTCCCAAAGCATCTTCAAATGAATTGAAGTCAGGCAGTGACATTCCGATATATTTTCTGGGTTTGCAGTTTGAATGTCTTTGGTGATCTTTCTGCAACAGGAATGAAGATTGTTTATATATAAGCTAGCGTGGCGATTTCTCTAAAGTTTATATCAAGTCATCCTACTTTAGCTTTCATGGCTTTGGGAAAAAGGGCAATTTTAGTTCTCAGAGATTCCAAGTCAAAGGATGGGAAAATAATAGGGAATGTTAGTTTGGAATGTCATAGCCAGATATTGGAGAAAACTAGAAGGATTCTGTATTCAGTCCAGTTTACAAGTGGAAAATAAACAAACTAAAAAAATCTCGAAAGGCAATAAATAGCAATAGAATCTAATATCCACAGGGGTGTATTATAGTTTCCATCAAAATATAATTTTTCTCTCTAAAATCACACTCTTTTTTTAACCAAAGATAGCCAAAACAAGACTAATTTATTTGCAAAATATGTTTAGTTTCAATAAACTTGCCATGATTATTTGTATAAGTCCAGCGAGAATAGTAATAAACCACATAGGCTCTTTAAAATGGCTTTGCTGTTATTTTTCATAAGGAATCTTTAGATTGAACTTCAAAAGTTCTCCCAAGGCTGGAAAAGCCAAGACAAGGACTTTCCATTAGACATTGCCTGAAATACCCACAATAGAAGATTTGTGTTAGTTCCTCTCTTCTCGTGGCTTCCAAAATATTCTGTTTCCTGCATCTGATAAGAAGTGACATTCTTTATCCACCTAATAAGGCTGCTGGGAACCATGAAAGCAAGGTACCAAGCTGCTATTTCCAAGGGTTTTTAAATTGCCTTCCATATGTCAATCTAAATTTCTTAAAGCTGTCTCAAATATGGCATTTCAGTCAGAGCCTTGGTAGTATAACTAGTTTCCGATTGTGTCCTGTTACAAGGAGAACAGATTCTTATTGAACTTGTGCAAGTACCAATATTGCCATGAAAATAATAATGCTCACTGAGAGTTTCTGAATTCTGGAGGGATCAAGTAGAGAGAGAAGGACAAATGTTTCAATTCCGCTTACGAAGGTATAATTTCTCAAATCGCTCTAAGGCATAGCTAGCTTAAGGGGAAAATAATCCTTATATTTGAAAAATTAAAAAATTTAAAGAACCAGCAATGTTTAAGACAAAATGTCATAAGATTGTAACCGTTCTCATCAATTCGTTCAGCCCCGTGTAATTATTTTTCTGCTTGAATTGAATTTTTTCATTAGTTCTCTCAACTTATTGTCTGATAATTGAGGGTGATACAGTCAGTGATAATTCCAAGAAGTTTACAAGTTTGTCTGTTAAGATGTGTATGATTTACTCAGTGAAGTGGGCACCTCGATTACTAGAGATTGTGGAAGGTACACCCTTAATAGGAAACACATTTTCAAACAATTCCTTTGCCACTGTGAGGGCATCAGCCTTATGGGAGAGGAAGGCTTCAGCTCAACCAGAAAACATACATACAACAACACAAACATATTGATAACTGTCCTAAGGAGCAGCTGAATGAAGTCAAGCTTAAATGTACTATGGTAGATGAAGGAATGCAAAACTGAAAACAAAACAAAACAAAACGAAAAACACAGGCTTTGCCAGGGAGCCTGGAAATACCAAGTAGCCATAGTGGGTTTCCCATAGCCCAGATTATTCATTTAATTTGCAACAATTGTTTACTCATACAATATCTCCTAGACGTTTTTCATCACTTATTTTACAATGCTTCCCATGTAATTTAACATACCAAATGAGAGTAATTAGTTTAAAACTTCTGTTTTGTAAGGAAAGAAAACAAATCTTTGAGGTGTTCCAGGGGCCCTTCTAGAATACCTCAAAGTTATTCCCAGGCCAAGACTCTCTTTATAATTTGAATTTTGGGAAGTTTGTCAAAATATATCAAAAGATTTGGACACTTGACTAAATAGGATCAAAAGTCATTATAAAACAACACTAATTATCCATTTAACCAAGTGACAATAAAATATTTCAAAGACAAATACAGAAGTTTATACAATTGTTAGCAAAACTTAGTTCTTACTATTAAGGAGATTTGGTTTTCTTAAGTAATTAAGGACCTGATTAAGCCAACATAAAACACAAAAAATTATTTTGGTAAAACGCAAAATTTTGTTTTCTATTCAGGAAACTTTTCCACAATATTTTATCAGTAGCAGAACAAATAGCTCATGAAAACTGTCCTTTTATCAGAAAGAGAACCAAACTCTAAATTTGCATCAGCTTACTTTTGATATTTAAATTCACTTTCTTGATTAAATTCACTCCAGTCTTATTCAGCTTGACCACACATAAATTTCCTTTCTCGAGATACCTTTTTCATAAACTTTCTATGACTTTCAGTGTCTCTTTTAGTTGGTCTCTTGTTCTCTTACCCATTCGGAATTAATTAGGAGAAAATTACTTACTTTCCCTTAATAAAAAACATATCTCCTTAGCTCGTACCATTTAAAAAAGCCAAACATATAAATAAATAAAGAAATACATACATACATACATACATACATACATACATACATATATACATACATACATACATACATACATATACATAAATAAGACAAAAACCAAAAACACAACAAAGAGGTAAAAAATCAAACTATCATATTTTAATATACACAAGGGTTTTTCTATTTGTATTATTTTTTGTAGCTTTAATCACATATATTAGAATTCTTAATCTTTAAAAACCTCAATTCTAGTGAAAACTAAAAAATAAGCAGTTGTGAAATGTTTGTTACACCAGTGTTCTTTAGATTGACTAGTTTATGAACACGTTCCATAATTTCTAGAAATACAGATTTCCTCATAGCACAGTTTTTTAATGTGGCACAAGACATGTCTACTAATAGACCCAAATATTTTTATTTTCTCTGTTATAAGAAGCAAAAAGTAGATAAAATTTGTTAAGTAATTAATGTTTTTATTATTTTATCTTATTTGGAAATGACCTAGATATTCAATGACTATTCATCATTTAATTTAGCGGTAAAACTTTAAAGTTTCGATTTACCAAATAGATTTAAGAAACCATTTTTAAGTACACGTACAATATAATCATTGCTAAAAAGTCACTTAAAAAACTTTTTACCCGAATTACATAATTTAACTTATTTTCTCTTAACAATTGTGATTATTTATGAAAATTTTATCATATCAAGTTATTTTTCTTGCTGTCAAATTTTGCAGCAGAGGTGACGTGAACTTATTTGACTAACAAACCTAGGTAGAATAAAAATATTATTTAATGCTGATGACTTTAAAGACATGCCTATTTAACCAAATAAAACTCAAGCCAGCTTAATATCAAATATTTTCCCCGATCATAAGATTCTGAAAAGCATTTGTGTTAGTTTATGTTATATTTTCAAAAATTCTCATATAAGTGCTTCTCTGTTTAGGCGAATTTAATAGAGCTCTATCATAAATTAACAATACCATCCAGAAGTAGAGAATACCGTGCAGTACGTATGAAAATACAGACAAACTCAAAGAGAGACGTCCTCGTTTTCATTTTAAAATTACTGCCATATGATGGGCATGACAATGTAAAAGAACGGTTGGATCCAATTGTATTGTTGACAAACGGAATAAATTAAGGTTAACTGCTTAGATGGCTAAATCTTTTTCTTCTTAATATTTGCGGAGAAGAAAATCAAGACTTGTATTTGTCTTTGGCAAGGGAGCTGTAGAGCCAGAGAAGCACTTTGTACTTTCAAAAAATCTTCATCTCCCCGCTCCATTTTCCCCTTTCAGTCTGAGGAACTGGGGATAATAAGATAGGCGGGCTTTTAACTGTTTTTAGAGCTGTATTTCTGGTTTTGCAAAGATTTGTAAGATAGGAAAATTGTTCTTAAAATTGGAGTTGTAACTTAAGTGACATTATACGTTGACCTACCTAACTACATAATCCCTAAATTTTTAAATTCTACTCTGAGTATATAGTTTTATTTTAGCTTAGGTAGGAGATCTTTAAAATTTTATTATGCTCTTGAATCTTCAGCTTCCAATTTTTCTAAATTTCTGATAAAAATTTATTAAATAATTTCAAATATCTTGTCAGGCTTCAGCTGGGACAAATTATTTCTGGCAGTGATAATTCCATGGAATCAAGAGGGTACAAAGGTCATTACTTTCCAGAGTCTTTCCCTCCGATAGCCAAAAGAAAAAAAAACCCTGATATCCTTCAAGTCTCAGTTCCCCAGTGAGACCTGATGGCTATTTCAATAACACAATCATGTAAAAGAGATGTAATCACTTCACATAAAGCCTGTTGCAAAGGTACCAATTCACCTAAAAACTTATACCTTAATTTGTCAACAGGTTTTGGTTTTATAATACTGGGCAGGGAACATGTTCCTTGCCAGACAAAATATCCATTCCTATAAAACATTCAGGTAAAGTTGACATAACCTTTTTTTTTCTTTTTTTTTTAACATAAAGCCTGTTTAAAAATTTCAATTTTTATGATCTTATCAATCCTTACATTTCCATGTTCTTTTAATCTAACTGTAGCCTGAGTCAGGACTTTACCAATGGGTTTTGGTACCACAGTCTATGAATTCTCATATCAAGGAGTCCTTAATATTGCTCTTATCTATCCCCTAAGTAAAAAGACTTTGAGTCCCCATGAGAACTCAAGCCAAGGCACCCTGGCCCTGTTAATCAATCTTTAAACTTGATTTAACCTCCCTTTTGCTCCAAACAATTGCTGGTCAGGTTTCTCATTGTAATCTATTCCTTCCAGTCTCTTAACTTCTTCAAACTGGGGTTAAAAAAAGCAGACTTATTTGGGGCAATTTAATGTTGGTTGACCAGTCAGGGGTCAGTTAGGCCCATTCAGCCTTTGGTAGTACTGTACTAAAACCTTTGTTTTAAAACCATTAATGTCCAGTTTATTTATTCAAATTTTTGAAAATAACTATCTAAAGATTTCCACCCTTCTGGAACAAATCCTGTGATGCTCCTTTATGTTTTCTCCATGTTTCACCATTATCAATATTTAAAAATAAGTATCTCATGGCGGGTGGCTAGAGACCCAGATATTTCTCGTAAAGGGCTCATGCACAGATCCACTGACTGACTGATTCATGTGGTCTGAGCTCCAGTGCTGGGGCAGCAGTTTGAAAGGAGCCAGGGACATATGGAAAGGAATTGAATTATCTGGCCTTTGGAGAAGAACCGGAGGGGCAGCCTTTTCCCAGACAAAAGTTGTAGCAGAAGCCATTTTTCCTTTGTCGAGCCCTTCTCATCAAGTGCGCAGAGGTAGACAAGATCTATATCAGAGTCTCCATTAATCTAGCAAATATCGTTTGCCCTGCCCTGGTGATTTCCTGATACCCCACCCCATCCAACTTCTGGGCCCACCCAAGCTGCTTCCAATGGCTTTTCCATTGAAAGGGCCTGTCTTGGCTCATGCTGTGGACTTTCCTAAAATCTCTCAATATTCACAAACACCAAACAAGCAGCATCTGCCTCAACATGCCCCATACCTCTTGCTAAGCAGCCCCAAGCCTGGCACTAATGGCAGCTGGCCTCAGTTCAAGATTTGGCCTCTTCCGAGCATCTCCAAACCCAGCAGAAGTGGTAAACATCTGCAAATCACTTTGTAGCTCATACCAAGTGGCTCTGAGTAGGGCCTAGGCAGCACTGACCTTGTTCTACAGCAGAGCTCCTTCTTGGAGACCTCAGAAGCAACACATTTGGCGGCCAGCATCAGACCACACAGGGGCACCACCCAACCACCCTCGCAAAGGGCACATTTGATAAAGCAAATCCTGCTCTATAGGGTCTGCTCCTGCTCCTCCACTGTAGTCACGGCCAGTGCTCACACCAATCAGCCTCAGAGTCCATTTCTCCCATTGGTGTGCAAACAGAAACCAAGGCTCAATTACAACAGGAGGGCACACACAACCTACACTAAGGACACAAGTACCTGGAGTACCTGACTCAGGTGACCAGGGAGACTGCACCATTGGGCCCCATAGGACAACTACTGCATAAGGCCACTCTAGTAAGACCAGGAGACATAGCGGCTCCACTTAATACATAGAAACTAACACAGAGAGCCAGCCAAAATTGGGAGATAAAGAAACATTTCCCAAATGAAAGAACAGAAGAAAGTTCCAGAAAAACAACTAAACAAAATGGAGACAAGCAATCTACCTGATGCAGAGTCCAAAACACTGGTTATAAGGATGCTCAATGAACTTAGGGGAAGAGTAGGTAAACTCAGCGAGAACTTTAATAAAGAGAGAGAAAACACAAAAAGAAGAACCAATCAGAAATAAATAATGCAGGAATAGAAGCAAGGAATATATTCAAGGGAATCAACAGTAGATTGGCTAAAGCAGGAATTGAATCAGCTATTTGGAAGACAAGGTAGCAGAAAATATCCAATCAGAACAGCAACAAGAAAAAAGAATCCCTCTCCGCCTCCCCCCCGCCCCTGCCCCAAATGGGACAACATCAAGCATACTAACATTTGCATCATAGAGATACCAGAAAAAAGAGAAAGAGAGCAAGGAATTCAAAATCTATTTGAAGAAATAATGACTGAACACTTTCTTAACCTGCCAATGGAAATTGACATACTCATCTAGGAAGCACAGAAAGTCTCCAAAAAAGAAGAACCCAAAGAGGCCACACCAAGACACATCATATTTGAAATGCCAAAAGTTAAGGACAAAGAGAATCTTAAAAACAGCAAGAGAAAAGCAGTTAGTCACCTACAAGGGAACTTCCATACAACTTTCAGCTGAGTTCTCAACAGAAACTTGGCAAGTCAGAAGGAACTGGCACAAAATATTCAACGTGATGAAAAGCAAGGACCTACAAACAAGATTACTCTACCCAGCAAAGCCATCATTTATAATTGAAGGACAAGTTGCTTGTCAGACAAGCAAAAGCTAAAGGAACTCAGCACCACCAAACCAGTATTATATGAAATGTTGAAGGGACTTCTTTAAGAAGAAGAAGAAAATGACAAAAAATTTGAATAATAAAATGGCAATAACTACATACCTAGCAAGAATTAGTTTAAATGTAAATGGATTAAATGTTCCAATCGAAAAACATAAGGTAGCTGAATGGATAAGAAAACAAAACTCTTACATATTCTGCCTATAAGAGACGCATTTCAGATAAACAGACGCAGACTGAAAGTAAATGGATAGAAATAACTATTTCATGAAAATGGAAACAAACAAAAAAGTTGGTATAGCAATACTAATATCAGACAAAACAGACGTTAAACAAAAGCTATAACAAGAGACTAAGAAGGACCCAATAATCTCACTTCTGCATATTTACCTCAAGAAACCCAAAAAGACTACTTCAAAAAACATGTGAATCTATATGTTCATTATTTACAATATCCAAGATACGGAGGCAACATGAGCGTCCATCAGTGGATGAATGCATACAAAAAGATGCAGTACATGTATACAATGGAATAAAACTGAGCCATAAAAAAGAATGAAATCTTGCCATCTCTAACAATATGGATGGATCCAGAGTGGAGTAAGTCAGACATAGAGAGACAAATTTCATATAATTTCACTTATATGTGGAATTTAGAGAACAGAATAAACAAACAAAACAGAAACAAGCTCATAGATACAGAGAGCTTTTTAATGGTTGTCAGATTTGGGGGGAATGGATGAATGGAGAAGGAGATTAAGAGGTATAAATTAATAGTTACAAAATAGTCATGGGGATATAGATTATAGCATAAGGAATATAGTCAGTAGTATTATAATAACTATGCACAGTGTCAGATGGGTACTGGATTCATCCGGGTGATCACTTCGTAAGTTATATAAATGTCTAATCACTGTGTTGTACACCTGAAACTAATATAATATTGTATGTCAACTATAATTGAAAAAATAAAAATTAAATAAAAATAGGTATCTCATTCTGTTTATTTGATTTGGAAGCTATTGCTTTTTAAATGCACTTTTAATTGATCTAATTTAATTGAAACATTCCTCTTAATTGACATTGCAATTTTAGGTTATAATTTTCCTAGGGCTGGCAGCAGTTTGGTAGAACCCTAGCTGTAAATTGAGTTTAGCTCACATTTCTGTCTTGCCTTATTTTGGAGCTTCGAACTGGATAGTTACCAAGCCGAGTTCTTAGGATATAAATATTTTAGGTTGTCTTTAATAAGACTTCACCATTTTTTTTCTTTCATATTTTCCTTCTTATGTGCAGGACACTTGTATTTCCAATGTCCTGATGTATGTATGTATGTATGTATGTATGTATGTATGCATGCATGCATGTATGTTTATGTGTGTGTATATATATGAACGTGTGTGTGTGTGTGTGTGTGTGTATACAGAGAGAGAGAGAGAGAGAAAGAAAAGGAGAGAGAAAGGGAGAGATGTTTTACAATATCTGAATATGTATGGAGGTAAATAGGAAAGGGTCCAGGTGGACTTGGATGTTTGTTCTAATTTCTCCTTTTACCTTATTCGGGGAATCTTAATGACTAGCTATTATAACCACATGAAAGCTCACTAAGAAAAATTTTTTTTTCCATTTTAATTAAAAGTTTTTCCAATTTGACGAATCCATCATCCGGACTTGATGAGTAGAATCTTAATAGCAACTCAAAACAATAACCTCTTTATGACTTAACTAAAAAAAGCAAGAGAATACTAAGAGAAAGCAAAGACCTTTGTTGCACAGGCGGTAAAGATTGATGTAGCTCCTGTCTCCCCGCCAGACTGTAACATGCCTACTGCCACAAACTGGCTAACTCATAGCAGCTGGCAAATACTACTGGAATGGGATTTTTTCCAGTAATATAACAAGCAATAAAGGTTGAGAAGACAAAGTCTCTTTTTGGATTGAGGTCCCTTAGGACAAACTTCTTTAAGAGTTGGCATGGCTGGACAAAGACAACCAATAAACCTTTTATGGCTTCATCAAGACTTGGAATCTCAGCCTACTCACTGGCTTCCAGATGGAGACCAGAGAAAATAGTTCATTGGTCCTGAAGGCCAAACTATCAGGACATATAACAAGATAAAAGGAGACACACCAATTAGAGAGTAGAGAGGAAAACAGAATTCCCAAAAACCTGAGTACTCATACCAAGTAACCAAGAGTTGCTAAGCCCCCCAAAAACTAATTTCACAAATATTTCTTCTTGCTAATCTAAATTTAGAAAAGGAAAGAAAAAGACTCTTATCACTCTGCTTCTGCTAAACTCTGCAGGTAGAAATTTGGGAGCCTGACTTGGTAGAAATTTTTACCTTTGAGAATGCTAAAGTTCTCAAGATCTTTCTACTATAGTAGCTTCAGGTGAGCAATGCCCCATCAGCGAGATATCCTGCTCACAGAACCAACTGTAGGAGAAAAAGTAACTCTACCCTCCCAGGTTCCAATAATTAAATCTACATGAGACAGATTAACAAGAGAAAAATAACCAAATTTAATTACATACGTGTGTATGGGAACCCCACATATATGAGAGAGTCAAAGACCCCACAGACATGAAAGATTCAAAGATAGAAAAGGAAAATGAGGTATATATGATATTCTAAGCTAAGGATGAAGTCAGGTGCCTTAGGGCTGCAGAGGGGAGAAAACCATTTACAGATGAGATGTTCAGTAATCAGGAGTTTGCCTTGCTTTACAGATAAATTTAAAAAAGGTGTCTCTGGTAATCTATTATTATGAGCAAGGGCACTAATTCAAGTTCTTCTAGGCAGTTAAGGGGCAGCATAAGTTTCTCTTGAGCCTACAGTGTCTTGGTTGCCTTTAGCTCAAAACAATCTGCGTACCAGAGAGACACATCTTGGGGTGACTTTTTCTGAATGCCTACAAATGTTAGGGCATTATAGCCAAATGAGAACTAGGAGAGAAAGTGACCTGAACAGGGAACTGTAATTTCAATGGATGTGCCTCTGTGGATGGAAAAGGGGTTCTGTGGAGTGTATCCTCACAGGGTAATCTGATCTTAAATACATAATGGGGCAGGTCCTGGTGGGTAGTCATGTCCCAGGCATATAACACTTTTAGTAAAAGGCTTATCATTGCCTTAAGTAAGCCCTGTCCATTGTTTCTGTGCATCTGAGTTAGCATGTTAACTTTGAAATGCTCCTTTTAAAACCTCTCTTCGGAGACAGGCCACCCTCAAGAAAGCACATAATCTTAACTATCATGTAATCTGATTCCCACGTGACTATCTTCATGCAATCTTCATTATATTCCCTCCTTGATTTCAAATGCATAAAGGAAACTGCAAAACTGTTATTCTTCAGAGCATTCAAGACCTTGCTCCCTGGTATATGTCGTCACTTTGGTTCAAATAAATTCTTATAAAAATTCTCTACAGGTTTAGACATTTCTTACATCTATACAACAACCACTTTCCAATGTCAAGCAGTAAGAATAGGTTTACGTCTAACTTGTTCAAAAACTGGGTGTTAGCCTGAGTCCCCTCCCAAACCACGACTCTTGAATCACCAGCGGTGTCCAAACCCTCTTGGCCTCAATTGTATTGGCCCTGTCATTCTTACAACTATAACAACTGTGTTCACATTGCTGTTCATAAGAACATTCAAGGTTAGTTTGCAAGATGGAGAAGAAATAAATAGAAAACAGAGCTATTTGGAAAGGCTGGGATATAGTAAAGAAAAAAAGCAATAAAAAGTATAAAATGAAAGCACAACAAGGTAGTGACGAACGTTCAGCATACATAGGAACAAATTGTGATAAGAATGACTGAAAAGGGAGAGATTCAAAGATCAAAATTCGCAAAGGTTAATGGAGATAAGACACACACAGAAGAAAATGGAAGACTGTATATATATAACTATACTTTACATATTCATAATGGTACCTACTCATCAAAGATTCAGAACTGAAGTATTTAACATAAAGCAAAATGTACCAGAGGGAAAACCCACAAAATAAACAAAATAGAAGAAAAAGAGCAAGGAAGCAATGGAAACACAGAGCTACCAGAAAGCAAAAGATAAAATGGCTATAAGAAGACCTCATATTTCAATTATCACCCTAAATGTAATTGGACTGAACTCACCAATAAAAAGGCGTAGAGTTGCAGAATGGATCCAAAAACAAAACCTAACCATATCCTGCCTCCAGGAAACATATTTCAGCTCCAAAGACAAATATAGACTTAAAGTGAAAGGGTGCAAAATGATATTTCAAGCAAATGGTATTCAGAGAAAAGCGGGAGTAGCAGTACTAATATCAGACAAAATAGAATTGAAAATAAAGAAGGTAAAGACTGATATTGAGGGACTCTTCATAATGATAAAGGGAATCATGCACCAAGAAGACATAACACTTATTAATATCTATGCTCCATATCAGAGAGCTCCAAAATATGTAAAGAAACTACTAAAAGAAGGAAGAAAGAGACCAAAACACCATCATAGTAGGGAACCTAAATATCCCACTGTCAGATATGAACAGATCATCCAAACAGAAAATCAATAAGGAAATAACATCCTTAAATAACACATTAGACCAACTGGACATAATTGACATTTACAGAGCCCTCTTTCCCAAAACAGCGGCTTATGCATTCGTTTCCAGTGCACACGGACCATTCTCAAGAATAGAGCACATACTGGGACACAGAGATAGCCTCAACAAATACAAGAGGGTTGAAATCATACCAACCACATTCTCTGATCATAACGCTTTGACACTTGAGATCAACTGAAAAAAGAAATCAAAAAGAACCATAAATACAGAGAGATTAAAAAACATGCTTCTGAAGAATAACTGGGTCAGGAAAGAAATAAAAAGAGAGATCAAGAGATACATAGAAACAAAAAATAATGATAGTAAACATATAAAAACTATTGGGACATGGCACAAACGATCATAAGAGGAGAAAGTTCATATCATTACAGGTCTATCTCCAAAAACAAGCATGAGCTCAAATAAACAAAATAATACTTCATCTTGAAAACTAGAAAAGGAAGAATAAATGAAGCCTAAAGTCAGCAGACGTAAAGAAATAATCAAAATTAGAGCAGAAATAATTGAAATTGAAAAAACAAAACAAAACAACAACAAAAAAAATAGAAAAAAATAAATGCAACAAAGAGCTGGTTCTTTGAGAAGGTTAATAAAATTGGCAAACTCCTGGTTGAACCCACTAAAGAAAAAAGAGAAGGGACACAAATGAACAAAATCAGGAATGAAAGAGGGGAAAATATGACGGACACTGCAGAAATACAAAAAGTCATACAAGAATATTATGAAAAAGTATATAATACCAAATTTAATAACATAGAAAAAATGGACCAGTACTTAGAAAAATATAACCTTCCTAGACAGAATCAAGAAGAACCGGAAAATCTAAATAGTCCGATCAGCAGTATGGAAATTGAAACAATCATCAAAAACTTACGAAAAAGTAAAAGTCCAGGACCAGATAGCTTCACCAGTGAATTCTACCAAATATTCCAAGAAGATTTAGCACCTATTCTCCTCAAACTCTTCCAAAAAGTGGAAGAGGAGGTAATACTTCCCAGCGCATTTTATGAGGCCAATATTATTTTGATAGCAAAACCTGGTAAAGATAATACAAAAAAAGAAAATTACGAACCAATCTCTCTCATGAACACATATGCAAAAATCCTAAATAAGATACTAGCGAACCAAATAAAGCAACATATGAAAAAGATTATACACCGTGATCAAGTGGGCTTCATCCCAGAGGCACAGGGATGGTTCAACATATGCAAATCGATTCATATGATACAGTATATAAACAAATTAAAAATAAAAATCATATGATCATATCGATAGATGCAGAGAAAGCCTTCGACAAGATACAGCATCCATTTATGATCAAATCACTTAACAAAATCAGTATAGAAGGAAATTACCTTAACATAATAAAGGCCATCTATGACAAACCCTCAGCCAATATTATACTTAATAGTGAAAAACTAAAAACTTTCCCTCTAAATCAGGAACAAGGCAAGGCTGTCCAATATCGCCACTTTAATTCAATAAAACATTGGAGGACTAGCGAGTGCAATCAGACAAGAGAAAGATATAGAAAGCATCCAAATAGGAAACGGAGAGGTTAAGCTGTCACTATATAGAAAACCCTAATCACTCCACAAGAACACTACTAGAAACAATAAGCAATTATGGTAAAGTCTCTGGATACAAAATCAACATTCAAAAATCTATAGCGTTCGTTTACTTTAGTAATGAAGCATCAGAAAAAGAAGTAGAAAAAATATCCTTTTGCAATTGTGCCAAAAAGAATAGAATATCTGGGAATAAATTAACAAAACATGCAAAGGACCTTTATAATGGAAACTACGAGACCCTGTTAAAAGAAAACGAAGAAAATACAAAAATAAAAAATAAAAAAAAAAGAAAGAAAGATATTCTGTATTATTGGATTGGAAGAATCACCATAGTTAAAGTGACCATATTACCTAAAGCATTATACAGATTCAATGCAATCAAAATTTCATCAGCATTTTTTAAAGAAATAGAACAAAAAGTCATCAGATTTGTATGGAAGCATAAAAGATCTCAAATTGCCAAAGCCATCCTGAGAAATAAGAACAAGGCTGGAGGCATCACTTTGCTTGACTTCAAACTGCACTACAAAGCGACAGTAATCAAAACGGCATGGTATTGACAGACACATGATCACGTGGAACAGAATTGAGAGTCCAGAAATAAATTTATATTTATATGGGCAAATAACTTGCGACAAAAATGCCAAAAACATACCTGGGGAAAAGAAAGCGTCTTCAATAAAAGGTGCTGGGAAAACTGGAAAGCCACCTGCAAAAGAATGAAAGGAGACTGTTGTCTATCACCACACACAAAATTTAACTCAAAACGGATTAAGGACCTAAACATAAGACCTGAAACAATAAGATGCATAGAAGAAAACATAAGAACGAAACTCAAGGACCTTGGACTTAAAGGGGATTTTATGAATTTGACCTCAAAGGCAAGGGAAATAAAAGCAAAAATAAAGGAATGGGACTGCATCAAACTAAAAAGTTCTGCTCAGCAAAAGAAATCATCAACAAAGTAAAGAACCATCAGAATGTGAAAAGATATTTGCAAGCAACGCCTCTGATAAGGGCTTAATATCCAAAATATACAAAGAACTCCTACAACTCAATAACAACAACAACTACAAAAAACTAACGATTCAGTCAAAAAATGGGCAGAGGATTTGAACAGACACTTCTCCCCAGAGGACACACATATGGCCAACAAACATATGAAAAGATGCTCAATGTCGCTAGCTATTAGAGAAATGCAAATCAAAACCACAATGAGATACCATCTCATACCTGTTAGAATAGCTATAATCAACAGGACAAGCAATAGCAAATGCTGAAGAGGATGTGGAGAAAAGGGAAGCCTCATACACTGCTGGTGGGACTGCAAATTGGTACAGCCACTATGGAAAACAGTAGCGAGTTTCCTCAAAAAACTAAGAATTGATCTAACATATGATCCAACAATCCCTCTACTGGGTATTTACCCCAAAGACTCGAAAACCCATGTTCGAAAGATATTTGCACACCGATGTTCATAGCACCATTATACACAGTGGCCATGACATGCAAGCAACTGAAATGTCCTACCATTGATGATTGGCTAAAGAAGCTGTGGTACATATATACAATGGAATATTCCTCAGCCATAAGAAGAGATGAAATACTGCCATTTGTGACAACATGGATGGACCTCGAGATAATCATGCTAAGCAAAATAAGCCAGACAGAAAAAGTTGAAAATCATATGATATCACTTATATGTGGGATATAAACCTAAAAGCAACAAAGGAGCAGGACAAACGAAGACTCATGGACATGGTCTATAGGCTGGTAGTTACCAGAGGACTATAAACTAGTGGTTACTAGTCGGGTGGGGGAGGAGTGGGGAGGTAGACGGGGTAAAGGGGGTCGAATATAGAGGGATAGGGGGAGATTGAAGTGGTTAAAGAGGATCAAATATATGGTAGCTGAAGGAAACTGGACTTTGGGTGGTAAACACACAATAGAATATACAGATGTCAAGTTATAATGTATACCTAAAAATTATATAATTGTATTAACCAGTGTCACCCCAATAAACTTAATTTAAAAAGAAAGGAAGAAAGAAAGGAAGAAAGAAAGAAAGAAAGAAAGAAAGAAAGAAAGAAAGAAAGAAAGAAAAGAAAGAAAGAAAGAGGAAGGAAGGAAGGAAGAAGGAAGGAAAGGGAAGGAAGGAAGGAAGGAAGGAAGGAAGGAAGGAAGGAAGGAAAAGGAAGAAGGAAGGAAGGAAGGAAGAAAGAAAGAAAGAAAGAAAGAAAGAAAGAAAGAAAGAAAGAAAGAAAAAGTATTAAAAAAGGAAAAGAAATACAGATAAAAACCAAACAAAGTCAGGAATACAGTACCTGATCAAAATGAGAAATTTTACAAAAATACAGAATTATTTTTAAAAAACTCAAGCAGAAACCCTAGAACTAGAGAATTCAATGACTGAACTGAAAAATTAAATAGGAAGCTTCAATAGCATACCTTGATCAAGCAAAAGAGAAAACTAGTGAACTCCTAAGCAGGGCATTTGAAATTATCCAATGAGAGGACCAAAAAAAACCAAAATGTGAAAAAAAGTAAAGCTTATGCGACTTATGAGACATAATCAAGGCAAGTAATATGTACATGATGGAGGTACCAGAAACAGTAGAGGGCGGCACGGGTTTGGGAGAGCGGGGAGGGGAGCTATAGAGAGAGACAGAGACAGAGAGACAGAGAAAGAGAGATTTAAAAAATCTATTTAATAAAATAATAGCTGAAAACTTTCCAAATTTAGGGGAGGGAAATGAACATCCAGAGTCATCATCCCCTAAGATCCCCAAAAAGGTTGACTCTGAAGAGACCTACATCAAGATACCTTATAATTAAATTGTCAAACATCAAAGATAAAGAGAGAATTTTAATGCTGGAGACCTCGCAATTCTTGATATCAAAATTCTACAAAAGTAGAGTAATTAAAAGAGCATGGTCATAGCATAAATAAAGACATAAACGAACTAATCAGAAGAGAGTGCCCAGAAATACACTTTTGTGTATGTGGTCAGATGATTTTTGACAAGAGTGCCAAGACTATTCAAATGGGAAAGGACAGTCTTTTCAACAAATGGTGTTGGGAAAAGTGAGTATCCACATGCAAAAGAATAAAGTTGTACCCTTCCCATAAACCATATACAAAAATTAATTCCAAATGGATCTAAGACCTAAACATAAGAATTAAAACTGTTAAATTTTAGAAGAAAATATAGGGAGAAAGCATCACTGGATTTAGCAGTGATTTCTTGGATACGATATCAAAAGCAGGAGGAAAGAGGAAAAAAATAAATACATTGGACACTTTTTTGCATCAAAACTCACCGTCATAAAAGGAAAAAAGCAACCCATGGAATGAGAGAAAATATTTGCAAATCATATATTAAAAATGGTTAACATTCAGAACGTATAAAGAACTCGTACAACACAACAACAAAAAACCAAACAACCCTATTTTAAAAATGGGCAAAATAACATGAATAGATATGTCCGCAAAGAAAATATACAAATGGTTCATAATCCTATAAATAGATGCTCAAAATCACTAATCATTAGGAAAATGCAAATCGAAACCATAATGAGACATACCACTCCATTCCCATTAGGATGACTATCATTTAAAAACAAACAAACAAAAAAAAAAACAAAAACAGAAAATAATAGGTATTGGTGAGGAAGTAGAGAAACTGGAATCTATGTGCATTGCTGGTGGAAGTATAAAATGGTATCGCCTCTATAGGAAACAGTATGCCAGTTCCTAAAAATTAAAAATAGAATTCGTCCGTGATCCAGCAATTCTACCTCTGCGTATATACCCAAAGGACCAGAGAGTAGAAACTCAAGAAATATATTTATACCTATGTGCATAACAGTATTATTCACAACAGTGAAAAAGTGGAAGCAACCCCAGTGTCCATCCACAGATGAGAAGATAAACAAAATTGTTTCACACATATGGTGGAATATGTATTTCCTTCCTTAAAAAGGAAGGAAATTCTGACACATACTACAACATGGATAAACTTCAAAGACATCATGCTAACCTAAAATAAGCTAGTCACAAAAGGGCAAATGCCATATGATTCTACTTGCATAAGATATCCAAAGTAATCAAGCTCAGAGAGAGAAAGTAGAATGATGGTTGCTAGGAGATGGATGAAGAAGAAGAAAGTGAAGTTATTGTTTAATGCATACGGATAGGGAAGATGAAAAAGTTCTGGGGATAGATGTTGGTGATGGTTATATAGCAAGGTGAATGTGCTTAATGCCACTGAACTGTACACCTAAAAATGGTTACAATAATAAATTTTATGTTATGTATATCTTACCACAGTTAAAAAAAATGAAATAACTCCAAATTTAGATGAATTTCTTTCACTTCAGAATGTTTCTTGTATCTGTCACATTCTTAGTGGTAGTTGCAGATACTGAAATCTCGGCTTATGCCGGAAAAGATTTCCTAAATGGATAAAGTCAATATCACTGAGACTGGGATGGGCAGAGCAGGGTTTGAAGCATGAATTTCCAAAGACTGTTCTCACCTTCCATAGCAGGCCCTGCTCTCTTCCTGCAGGTCTTACTGGGCTGGGATCCTAAGGGAATACACTGAGGGACACTGGGGCTGCCCTATTCCAGTAATGGCTCTTTTCATTTCTCAAAGGTAACCACATTTTTGGGGCAAAGGGCGCAGGCAGGAAACTCCTTATGGAAGAGTGTTTGTGTGTGTGTGTGTGTGTGTGCGCGCGCGCGCCGAGGTGAGTAAACATTGCTATGAATTCAGTATTCCAAAGCAACCTTACAATCTTATGAAATGGGGTAATTTGCAAACTCTGAGGAAGAATATCTTAAAACAGAGAAAGGTGCACAGAGTTAGGGCTCTGAAGCGAACTTTGGAACTTGACTGTGACAACTCAGGCCTTAAGCTCTTGAAGTATGTGGTAGTGCGTGAAGCATTCCCATGGTTACCTTTAGACCATTTAACTGGAAAATCTAAAGATGAGTGCCATAAATTACTCCCCAAATGTCTTAGTGGGTTTTCCAGGAGCTGTCCTTTCCTTTTGACCTGTTCCTCACTTGGTACCCTGTTGTGGGGCACCCCCTAAGGAGGAGGGCCTTCCTCACCTTTCCCATTCCTCCTGCCCCCAGCTCCTCAACTTGCATCACTCTATTGGGTCGGACAACTTCCCTTTGAATTCAGAGGGGTACAAGAAAGCTGAGAACCATTATTTTATTTTCGTCAAAGTAATGTCCGCACATGATAGGAAGTACAGATGAGCTAAAAAGAAAAGCAACAGTCTTCAATTGCACCCAGGTGCTGTCCCAGTCCTTGGGCGCAGGTTGCTATGTTCCAATTCTTTCAGTGTCTTCTCTGATGATTCCTCTGGGCCATAGGCTTACACCACTATAACTGTATTTGTCAATATTAGGTAAAATTTGTCTGATGGCTGATATGAAAGATGGTCATTGACCCACGCAGGCATAACTCCGCTTGCAATCTTTGATATTTATATTTTAATACTGCTACAGGTTATCTTTTAACTTGAAACACTATGTACAAACATTAAGGAAACAGATTCCAAATCTAATCCTTTAGACTGAATTCACATGGATTGTGGTTAGTCTTAAAAAAAGATTTTAGCTTAGTCAAGAACAGCTGATGTGCTTGGAAAAGTAAAGAAGGTGAAAAATGGACTGAATCGTTCCCCTAAAAGGGCACGTTATCTCTGCAATGAGTTCACTTTAATGTTACCAAAATAAATGTCAATGTTAGACGTTGTGGTTGCTGTCCAAATGATAATTGAGAAAGTGGAAATTCAGCTGAGTCAACAGGAATTGCTGTGGGATACCGGAAAAGAACTCCGAATGGCATAATTCTGAGGACAAAGCAGCCATTGTCCATGCCTGGATAACCGTTAAGGAAGGCAAAAGGGACACATTTCTCAAATAGGCAAAGTTGAAGGAGACCTTTTTAAAAGGAGCAGTGGCAAACATTGCCCAAACCTATCAAAATGAAAACTAGAACACAGTGCACAGTGTGAGTACAGAGCATAAGGCAGGACAATCCCAAACAGCCTGCCTGGAAAGAGTTCTTGTGACAAAGGTCCAGTGTGGAATAAAAAGAATTGGCTGGCCCAGAAAGTTTGGCAGGCCTTGGCAAATGATTACACCGATCACTTAAGCCTTATTTTATTATGCAACAAAACTGGCTCCCAGTAGAGGACAAGCAGAACTCAAGGCTGTTTAGACTTCAGCATGGAGGTGAGGGACAGTGGTATTCTATTTGTCCATAGTTACGTGGTGCTATGAGAGGCCACACAGCATTGCTGCACATGCCCCCTCCTGTAGACTTGACGCAAGACCATACTGTAGAAGAGGAAAAGGGGGTTGGGAAGGCTAAGTATGATGCCAGGGTTTCACAGCTGCAAGGTCAGAATGCAAGAACTTGAACTCAAGCTTCTTAACACTTTGAATTTGAAGCTCAGGAGCATGAATTTGGTTGTCAGTGCCTTTCAAAAAGAACACCGTCATATCTGATTTCCTAGAATGAGTTTTCTTGAGATTTGATCCCAACATGGATCAGACTGAAAGTCTAAACTCAAAGCCAAGCTGTGTCCACACCATCCTAGGGAACCTGAGAGATGGCAGTGGAGCCACAGAAACACCTGCTCCTCTGCCTTCCCCTCGTGGCCCTAGGTCCCACAGCTCCGAAGATGTAGTGTACACAGGAGGCTCATTTGCCACCTGCCTGGTGATGAGAATTTTTAGAACCAAGTTAGCTACAGAGGGTTCTTTTCCAATAATCAAGAAAAATGAGTACTACAAATATCATTTGTTGAGTGCCCGGTTCTGCCAGGCATTCTGTCAATGCCTCCCATAAATTATGTCATTCATTTTGTAACAACCCCTTGAGGGAGATATCAAATAATTCTAATTTTATGGTTATGGAAACAGAAGCTCACATAAAGTAAAAATGTGCTCCAGATACTATAAAGAGTAAGAAGTATAAGTGAGATTTGAACTCAGATGTGTCCGAATCCAAAGACCTACTCGGCCCTTGCTTTTCCCTCTACCATGGTTTTTAGCGACTTCAAGATATTGTCTGTAAGAATCATCTGAAAACTCAAGCTTCTATAAATGAATACCATGGTGATATTGCTTTTTCACTATCAGCCTTTATTCTCAGTTCTGTACCCCAGCCCTCTCCATGATGGATATGCTCAGTTCCTCTTACTCCTCTGGGCAAGTGCTTACCTGCATCCAAAAAGTAACTCCGACTTGCCAGGAAGACAAGGTCCTTGAAGAATAAAATCTAAAAGACTTTAGGAAAAGATACAAGAACAATTCTCGTGTTTCCAAATGATGAAAGAATGGGGTGGAGCTTGCAGAATTTGGTGTTTGAGATACTGACGACAGCATCCACAACAACGGCTAATCCAGGAAGGGCTTTGTAACACATGGGGTCAAACCCAGACCACCTTCCCCAAAGCTGGATTCTAAGTAAAGAGAACAAGGTGCCACAGCCCAGTGACCAAAGGGTGTGACCAAGCGATAGGTGTGAGTAGGGAGTGACCCCATGTAGCAGGCAGAGCCCAGGACACGAAACACATATCCAGGCCCTAGAATGTGTCCTAGCATTTTACTCCCTTTTCTGGCCAAGGTCAAATGATACCTTTCTACCTGAGGCCTATGCCCTTTTACCTGCCAATACTAGAGAAGAAGGGCTCAAAAGCAACCAGTATGTTTTGGGAAACAGGCATAAGGCAGACGCCTTGTAGAATTGGATAGTAAAGAATGACTGGCTCCATAAACAGTGCTGGAAGGTCAGCTGTGCTTCCATGGGTGAAGTGCTTCACCCTTAGGTTCCTACCTCACACTGTACACACATTCAAACTCCAGCTGGAAAAGCAAAGAAGTGACATAATTAGAAGAAAATATAGGCGGATAGAGAACAGAATTTTTAAAGTCAAACGTAAAAAAGCACAAACCCTCAACAAAAGCATTGACACACTGAACTGTCTTTAATTTCGTCTGAAAAATGAAAGAGATCATGAGCACAGCGATACCCTAATAAAACTGAAGGAAGGGACTATCCCAT